>NC_072790.1:190323896-190635896 GCF_028583425.1 Eublepharis macularius
TTTAGCTTTGGGCTTCAGCGGATAGGGAATTAGGGAATAGGGAGCTATCTCCTCTGGTTCCAGGGCTGCCGCCTGGCTCTGGGGCCAAGCTCGGTGGGCACCTCGGCTGAGGGCTCAGGTCTGGGGGGGGAGTGTTGCAGCTGGGGTTGGGCTCTATTCCTATTCTCTCTCTCTGCTTCCAGGGCTGCCGTCTAGCTCTGGGGCCAAGCTCAGTGGGCACCTCCTTGGCTGAGGGCTCACACAGTATTACACACTCTAGTGCCTGGTCACTCTGGTCTGGGGGAGTGTTGGTGGTGGGGCACCCTCCCACGTCAGCCTTTCCAATTCCCAATTCCCGATTCCCGATTCTGTATCAGAAACGGGACTTGCTCGGCGAGGTTTGGGTACCTGGGTTCGGCGCCGCTGCGGAATCATGATCAGCTAAATCGGCATTATTTTTTGGATCATGCCCATGTCTACCTAGGACCCAGCTGTTTGGTGGTCTTTTTTTTCTTAGTTAAGTACTTATCTGTCTTTTCCCTCAAAGGGCTTGTCTTCCACTTTATTATGAGTTTTTAAAGGAAGAGCTATAGAATTCAGCCATGCATGTCTAAGCAAAATCACGGATGAAGCCAGACCTCTGGTAGACACATCCAACACATGCCTGCCGGCACTGATCTGTTACTCAGATAATATTCAAATCTCATCCTGGATGACCTTGGCCAATGCTCTGGTAAACAAGTCATATATGAGGACATTTTTTGCCACAGAAACATCTGATAAGCCTCTCATAACTGCTAAATAATTACCAATCTTGATATTGAGAGTCATGGAGGAGTACATTTTGCGGCCAACCACATTCAATTTTTTCACCCCTCCTTGTCATATAGACTACTCTTTCTCTGCCTAGCCTGTATTTCTTCCATGATAAAGGATGAAGCAAGTTGGGAGACTGAAGAGGAAATGACATTTGCCCTACTTGATCTTATACAGTGGTTCCACCTTTTTAGTAGTCTCAGGAATAGAGGCAGGTTTCTGGCATAAAGTATCCATCCGCAAACCCCTCAATCATCTGGAATGCTATTATAGAAGGGGTATCAAAATAGAGGTCTTGTAGAATGATGTCATTTGATTTCTGTTGTGAAGCAGAAATGGCAATATTCAAGGAAGCTGCCATTTGTAGCATCTGTTCTCCATAAAGCTTGTCAGCTACATTAGGAGAGATGGTTTCAGGATCCCTGACAACTTCTTCAGGTGACAGATCCAAAGCCATACTGACACAGCATTCGGAACCAACCACTTCCATCAGAGTTGGATCCATGCCTAGAAGGAAACAGCAGAGGAGATGGCATCCAGACTGAATCCCAAGAGTGATGTCTCCTCTTCTGATCTAAAGTCATTGGAGCTGAGAGAGGAAATGGTCGATATATATCACCCCAATCAGGAGCACATGATGGGGAAGCATAGTAAGGATACCATAGAACTGAGTGGCAGGCATGGTGGGCTGGATCAGAGCAACAGGAGTAATACTTCCTAGACTTTGATGGGGCACCACAACCTCATCTCTTGACTCCAAAGAGATCAAAGACAAATGCCTACAGGAATAATGAGGGGGATCCAACACCACTATTGGATCTGGAGCTTGGATCAGATCCAACTGTCTAACCCTCACTATAGATTTAGACACAGGGCTCTTCTTTTTGTGCTTAGGCTTCTTCTTGTGTTTTTGTGTGGGAAGTCAGAGGAGCTCCCCTAGGCACAGGTGGAGTTGGTAACCTGCAACTCCTGCTACACAATACAAATGGGCCCCTTCAGTAAGGGATTGGAGAGTTGAATAAAAGTTATTTGAAAAAAGTGAGGGATGGGTGTGGAGGAGAACCTGACTGGAAATGAAGCCTCTCGAGACAGGGAATGACATTGAGGTTGGTTCAGAGGCAAAACAGTTGGTTCCAAAACTCCTGAAGCAGGTGCCAGATCCAGTGTCAAAGGGACTGGTTCTGAGGTGGGTTTGGCTGATAGGTCTGAGCACTCTTCTGGGACATATTTCTTTACTGCTGAGCTTTGTGGCACTAGATATAGCCTTCTCCCATAACACTGCCTTGAGTCGAGTGGCCCGAACTTCTCAAGCCTTGGCTGTAGTCTTGGCAAGCCTTACACTGCTCTACAACATGTTCTTCTCCCAGACAGAGCAAGCATAACAAGTGACCATCAGTCTTGGTCATCTTCATTCCATGCCCTTCACATTTCTTCAGGTGATAGAACCAAAGCCATACATTGCCTTGAGACAAATGGCCCAAATTCCTCAAGCCTTCTTTATAAAGACTTGGCAAGGCTTACACCACTCTACAACATGTCCTTCTCCCAGACACAGCAAGCAAAACAAGTGACCATCAGTCATGCTCCTCACATTTCTTAAACAATGACTTGTCTGCCATCTTGGATCCCAAAGACAAGGGGGGGGGGAGGCAAAAAAACTAAAAAAAAAGATGAGAACTACTCTTTCCACTCGATGGGAAAGAGAATAGAAGATAAATGGAGATAAAGAATAAAAATATTTCCTGGTGAGGCAACAAATATTTTACCTCATGGAAGCTGTAGTAAGCACAAGTCAAAAAGCTCCATTATCTGTGGAAGCAAACTGAGGGAGGGGGGGGGGGGCTCTGAATCTTGTGTCCATTTCAGTGAGAAACTTTTCTGGTGCACAACGCCAGGAGAGGGGTGCTGCCTCAGTAGCCTTAAAGCTATAAAATCCTGTTCTGAGCACCCAGCGTGCACAAGCACAGTCCCCAGTCTGGGACTGCACTGAAGACTGCAGATGAACCTGTTTTTTAAATTAAAACCATGCACCAAACTATTTCAAAGCCAAAGAAATAAGAAGATTCTACTACTTTTAGAAATATTTTTTCAAAGGATTCTTTCTGTAAATTACAGTTAATTTTAAGGATATGACTGTTGCGTCTTAAAAGATGGTCAATGATCAGAATTATATGTACATCTAATGAGAATGGATCCTTCCCTTGTATTAAATCTTGGCCATGTGGAGAAGAAATAGACACACACATCCTTGCATGAGCTTAACTTCTTCTACTTGAAGCAGCTTTTAGGGGTATGCACTGAGGGAAAAAAATATAATTTTAGATCCAGGCTTCAGGGTAGAAATTTTTAGCATGATTACTTATTTCCAGATAAGTTGTTACCAGACAATTATTTTCAACAAGAAATGTATACAAGGGTCTGGGGCAGCTGTTTATAAAGATGACACCAAATCTGCACAGGACATACCCTCCCTTTCTAAAGATACCCTACATTTCAAGCAGATTGAACAAAGGATGATGATTTTACAGACCTCTGTAGTGGTACCCTCTCTGCACAGCTGCACTTTTTTCTACAGATTCCTAAAATGGCCATCAAGCAGCAGCCAACAGGGGTATGCTGGCCAGCCACTGGAATTAAACAACAACAACAAAAGTGTTGCATTCATTTAATTTCTCAATTCTTACACTGACTGACAATAAAAATTTCTTACCTTTCCCTGAAAACTCTGTTTGTCATCTTTCCTTGTTGTGGTCTATTTTTTGTTTTCTTTCACAAAGTGAGGAAGGCTTCCTTTGCAGACCCCACCCCCTCCCCAGTCAGTCTGCTATTATTCTCTATGGGGGACTTTTAGGAGGAGTCTGGAATGGTTGTTTTCCAACCAAATGACACCAAAATTGCTGCAGAGTGAGAACTGCCTGCCTAATAAAGAACATTCATGTTACAAGTGAACTGGACCAAGGGTTCTAATTCTATGGGCCCCTGAACCTGGTATCCTCAGCCATTGTAACTGCGCTTCCATTATTCCCTATGGAAAACTTTTTTGCTTTCCAGGAGGTCTGGAGTAGCTATTTTCCAACCAAATGATATCAAAGTTGCAGCAGAGTGAGGGCTGCCTATCTAGTAAATAACCTCCATTTTTCAAGCAAATTGGATTATGGATTCCAATTCTACAGGCCCCTAAACATGTTGCCCTCAGGCTTTCAAAAGGAGCAAAGGAGTCAACAGCTCTTTGCGGCTTATCTGCCAAGGCGATTGATTGGCTGGGAGCTCACCCTTGCAAGGATCTGATTGGAAGGGAGAAATATCCTAGGAACTCAGCAGAATCAAAGAAAAACACCAGGACATGTTGCATTGCTGAAACATGGGAGGAAAAACCACAGATTCTTCAGGGGAGAGGGTTTCATAATTCCAATGCATCTTGGATTTGTGCTACCTTGCCAGAAGGTTAAGACAATGACCTGAAACAGTTATTTCTGTATCTATTTTTGGCTCTGGAATTTTATTATGCACACACCTAGTGGTTATACCCACTTTGCAATATATTAGTAAGTGGAATACTCTACACATTATAGTTAACACGACTCTGGCTTTTAAAGGGTCAAATACACAGCTTTTATAAAAGCACTTTCTGGGCTTGCTTTTTCTAGCAGAAGAATGACATGAGCACATGAAACTGTCTAATACTGAGTAAGAGGACTGGTCTATCAAAGTCCATATTGTGTGCTTTGACTTGCAGCAGCTCTCCAAGATCTCAGGCATAGTTTTTCACATCCCCTACAACCTGGTACCTAACTGGAGATGCTGGGGATTGAATCTGACACCCTCTGCATGTCAAGCAGATGCTCTGCCCCTGAACCACAGCCCCTCTCCCATAAGGAAGTTTAACTCTTTCCGCTGCTGTTTTTTCATGAAAAAGACACCAAATTATTTAAGCCTTTTGGGGGGAAACTGGGTACTCATATTACTTGTCCTCAATAATTCCCTTAAGTTGCCATCTACATTATCTGCCAAAGCATTGTCACCTGTAACAAATCACTTCAGTTAAAGCAAGGATATCTAAAAAGGAATTAAGTGTTTTTAGTGGTAATTCCTTTCAGGGCCAGATTGAAGGGGGGCAGGGGGTAGTCTGCCCCTGGTGCCACCAGGGAGGGGGCACCAGGAGCAGCTGCCAGCTGCCGGAGCATGCAGGCGGCAGTATGAGCAGCCTCGCAGCCCCCCGCACTGCCTTTCGTCTGCCCCATGGGACAGGGGGCGGCTGGCTTGCTGCGCCCCCTGTCCCGCGGGGCAGGCGAAAGGCAGCACGGGGGGCTGAGAGGCTGCCTGCGCCATTCACCTGCGGAGAAGCGAATGACGCAGGCAGCTTCCCAGCCCTGCACGCTGCCTCCGGCGCCCCGCATGATGACGTCACCAAAATGACATCATCACACCATGCCAGGAGCGCGCGTGCCGGACTAGGGTTGCCCTGGGCGCCGGCAACCCTAGATCCGGCCCTGATTCCTTTAGCTGCACTTGCTTATAGTTACGGTTTTCCTTAGCTCTGCATTGAGCACCACTTGGGTTAAGGGAACAGTAAATCTCTTGTGGGAGAAGAGCATGTTCTATTGTAGATCAATCTGACTGTTAAGTCCTGCTATAAGGTAATTACTATTTTCCAGTACTAGCTTTCCAAAATTCCTTGCTACTTTCATGGTCACGTAAGAATTTCTGTTGTTCCACTGATGACATTTCATTGATGAAACTTGGAAAGGAAAATGTAATTGATGGAGAACTGCAGCCTCTGTTAGCTTTCTGTGACAGAACTGATTATAAAGTTAGGGTAAAATAAAGTGGAGGGGAAAATATTATAAACCTATTCAGGAAGACCAAAACTGTTCTAGAACTGTTAGAATACTCTCTGAATATATGATTAACATATCTTGATTCAGCTTCAGCAATTTGCTACTGCGTTAGTAGAGAGGGAACTGCACATTATATTAAGCAGTTTCGAGAGTAATGAATTTTTGCAATACTGCAATATTATCTTGCAGCTTTGTCTGATAAAAGATATAAATAAAATGAAAATGTTAAAACAAATATACTATTTTTGAAAATGAAAGGGAAAAGTTCAAGTAAAAGATGTCATTGCTAATATAAATTCTGCAAGAATTCCTTACCTCTTCCTTGGTCTTTTTGGATATAACTCTTAGCCAATCACCAATCATGCTCAGGACTGCAGCAAAATAAGCAAGGCCCACAAGGATCCAGAACCACACTACTGGTTTGTAGAAATCGAAATATTCAATATCACCTCCCCCTAGAAAACAGAACATTTTAAAACAATGAAATGGAGTTCACACAAGTCTCTGTTTCATACCTTCACAACTATTGTTCTTCATTTATATTTGGTTACCATATTTACTAGAAAGGAAGGCAACCCTGAATGTAATATGACCTCATAAAAATGGCATACCCCCAATTTTTTTTATTGGTCATAATAGAAACATGAGCAAACATAAGATAACCCCCTTTTTTATGGCACACTTGGAATAAAACCTAGTCTTGTGTTGGAGTAAACTGGACAGCTCTTTAAATGTGGGCTAGATTTTTACTCTGTTTTAACTTTATTTTTAACTGTTGTTTTTGATACATATGTGTTTATACTGTAAACTGTCTCAAGCACCTTTGGAAGAAAGGTGGCTAATAAATACTTTAAATAAATAAATAAATACTGTACTTTGAAAAGCATAATTTACTATCCCTTTACAAATGAACTTCACACAATGTTTGCAGGACAACCTTCAACACTTCATCAACTAGGGTTGAAAAAAAATCAATAGAAAATAAAAAAGGGCACAATGTATTCCAAGTTAAGAATTTGTGTCCCATTTATTTCAATGGGAAAGTTAGGCCCATTCTCAAATCTCTCACAATAGATGCAATGGATTATGCTCCTTGTCTTCACTTCTCCTCTTACATAAGTCAAAGACCCCAGAGAACCACACATGAACTCAGCCATCCTAACCATGCCATCCTAGGCATGTTTACTCAGAATTAGAGATGGGCATGAACAGCAATATGAACCAAAAAAAGCCACAAACAGCCCAATCTGCTGTTCGCAAACAACAGGTGGTCGTTGCAAGCCTCATTCATTGCTGTTTGTTGCTGTTCGTCAAGCCAGACAGTCTGGCACTTGCAATCAATTCCCTTGGCAACTTAGGCAGGGATTGTTTGAACTCTGTCTGAACTCCTGCTGTTGCCCTGGAAACCCCAATCTAAGCCCAATTTAGCTTGATAGGCAGATCTTCCTTTGAAGTGTGGAGCTCCAAATTTGTTACAAGGGAGCAAAGAGCAGGGGGGAAGGGGGCTCCCAGCTCTGGCTTAGTTTGCAGACAGTGGAAAGGGAGAGACAGTTGCTGTTGGCATTTTGATAGAGAGAATGCATTGAAGCTTGAATTTTCTTTGTGTGTGGTGGGATAAGGATCTACCCCTTCAAGTTCCAGGGCTGCTGCCAGGCTCTGGGCCAAGCTATTATTTATTATTGGTACCTTTCCTGGTGCCTGCGCAGGTCAGGTTTCTGGGAGTGGTGCAGTAGGGATCTTGACTTGGGTGATGGCTGGAGGAGAGCCTGCTGGCCCCTACAAACAGCCAACCATGAACATGTTCATGAACAGGGCCATGTTCGTGGTTGTTCATGAGTCCCTGTTTGTGGATAGCAACTAACAACGAACATCATGTTCAGTTTTTTTGTTCATGCCCATCTCTACTCAGAATCCTGTTCATTAACCCTGTAAATCTTCTTGTTAATTCATGAACAGCTTGATACACAAAAGAGGCTGTCTTAAGTACATTTTCATCCTGATCCAGAAACCTATTAGTCAGATATGCTGCCTAAGTATAAGCTTTAACATAACCACTCAGAGCAATTTAGTCCCACAGAAATCATAGGGAAGCAATCCCACTGATTTAAGTTAAGTTGGAAGACTTTCCACTTCTGCATAGTGACTGTGTGTTGACTCTGATGTGTTACAGCTTGAGAGAAAAGGGCAAAGAACCTCTGACATATTAAAATGCATGTCTTCAATATGAGCAATAATTACAAAATGAATACGGTAGGATTATTTACATGAGGTAAAACATACAAAAATCAGTGAAATCCCCAACACTTCAGTCTACTACAATGACTGTTCAAAAGAAGAGTATTCTGGGATAACAGCAAACTTTACTTTGAGGTTTAGAATATTAAAGGCAGAATTTTTAATTGATAATAAATGAACAATGTTAGACAAAGTATCTGTGTGGTCAATGATAAGAAATTACTCTAACAGTCATGCGTTTATTGTGTAAACTAAGGAAGATTAATCACAAACTAGAATGAATTTTTTTTAATGGAGAAGGTGGCAAAAGATACAGGACCTAATGCGATATAAAAGGGAAGCAAGATAAGGCTAGGCAACAGGATTAATTTAGTAACAAAAGACAATGAATAATGACTGCAGAAGGTTGCAGGTTAGGGTATATGGTTGTGTTCCAGCAGCGCTTTGAGTTCTAGGGATCAAGACACATTGCTGGGTTCGGGAGAACAAATTAAGGATTCTAGCAAAATCTAATAAAGTTTTGGGAACTGTTCAAGGGACATGAAGATAAATTAGGCCACTTTTTTAGTATAGAGAAAAGAGTGGGCACCATTTTAATATTTGACTTCGGGTGCTAAGAACATCTAAGGTAAACCTTGATATCATCAGTAGCAGAGGACTGGCTATCATAACAATGCTTGCACCTCTCTCTCTTTCTCTTTCTCTCGTTTGTGCTTTTTTTTTTGGCACTTTTGATTGATGTCTATCTGTGCACATTTCCATATTCTCTAAGTTAAGTAATGTCACCTAGTGGTAGACCAAGTCGACTGCAATGACTATGGCACTTAGCATTTTCCACTCTTTGAGGTTATGCAAGGCTAAACCTGTCATGAGTATTTAATGCTGCTTTCAATTTCAGGCTAAGCAATTTCATTGACTCTAGTACATTAGTAAAATTGCTTAAGTCTCCCTCTTAACATTCTTAGGCCACTACTGAGGTCTGCAGCCAGCTGGCAGTCTTATCATCAACACCAGCATACTGAACCTAACCAGTGAAGTGGACCTTTAAAAAAGAGGAACAGAAAGAGGCTGATTTGTAGCAAGTTTTCAAATAATGAAAAATGCATTCTCACACAAATTCATGCACATTTAAAAATACTATTTAATGGTGTTTTCAGTCTTGGCATTCACAGGGCACTCTGTTTCAAGAGCGGATGCTATGGTATACAATTGTTTTCATTTTTGTTTTATTACTTTTTTTCAGAAATGGCATTTATTTAATTCATTATATAGATCATTTGTTTTAAATTGTCATTCCCCATTGGTTTCAATGGGAACACGTTGTTAGGCTTTATGTAATTCTTTTATTTTCCATTCAATTGGGAAGGAATTTTCAACAACTAAACATCTCACTCAAAGGTTCCTCCCTGCCAAATTCAGAAAGACAGAAGGAAAAGTCCAATTTAGAGGCAATTAAAATTCTCATCTGCAGAGACAGATGCCTTTCACCTACAAAGACAGGCAGTGTTATAAAACAAGCACTGGAAGCCATTTGGCACCGCAAGAAAAACAAGCAGGTGGACAGCAGAGTGGGCAGTGACTTAATTTGACATGGCAAGAAAGACAGAGTGGCACGTGAACATATAGGTTTGTCTGTGGTAAACCAAGGGAGTTAGCATTATACAGCATATAATGGTATCCCAAGAAAAGTTACACAGTAGTTACCGAGGTTTGCAAGAATGAGGCCTTTAGAAGCAAATTATTTGCTTTTCTGGATAGTTACCCTGTAGCAGAGGGAGGAGCCAAAGCCCACGTCAATTGCCATCCCAGCTATTGACACTGCATTAACTGCCAGAATAGATGGAGGGAATGACTTGATTTCTTCCAGCTGTTCATTATCCATCTTTTCTGTGGCAGATATCTACTTTGTAGTAAATGAATGTCTTTGTACAACTTTGATTTTGTTAGCCATCTTGCGCATAACAATGGAAAGGGAGGATGCCTTAATAAATTTCTGACTGAAATTATCGTCACTCTATAAGAAAAAATGATACTATAGTTCAAATTACAAACAGGCAGAGTTGTAAGGTGGACTGCCAGTGTTATTGTCCCAGCATGGTACATTTGTTGAACAGCAGCCCTGGTGGTTTGACAGGAGCCAACACACCAAGAGTAGTTCTTTATTCCACCCATATATTCCAACAGTTGATGTTATTGATGTAAGCAGCAGGTATAGTAAATGGAGGTGGGTGACATCTTGTAAGAAAAGAAAAAAGAAAAAACTAAACAGGATCCCTGCTGCAGCAGGCAAGGGTGTCAGGTGGAGCAACACAGAACCTGTTAGCCAAAGTGACTGGTGCTCTAATAAGTTAAATAAGATATGGTAACTTATTTAATTTATTAGAGCACCAGCTACTTTACCATTCATTAAATATTTTAAAAAATTTCATTGGGTTATTTAAATTTGCCCTCCAATTGTGGTTTTCCACTTTCTGCTTTAGTCTTATTTGGAGGGGTCTCCTTTTTTGTATTCATTTATTTGTTATTCCTAGGCATCTCATTTTCTTTCTCAATAGTTGATCCCAGTGAATGTTATATTATCTGCCTGGATGAGTCCAAATAGAGTGGGACCTCCCTCAGATTTTAAAATCTTTACTTTAAAAAGAAATGCTTTTATCCATGCCTTAGCTTCCATTGATATTTTGCCTAATGCAGCTCTCAGCACTATTCCCAAAACACATCTAATAGTCAATAAATGTTGGAAGAAATCAAACTGAATGTAATCCATTCTCTCAGTAGTGGCCTGAATCCCGATTTCCACACCATACAGAAATTGATTTGAAACCTTGGTATTCAAATGGATTTGAAACCTTGACATACCTTTAAGGCAAAGGGGGAAAATTCACCTCTCACTGTATAGAAGTATTTTACAGTTGTCCTCCCTATTCTCAAGGCAGTATTCCTTTCCAAATCCAAATGTGTTTTCCATGCAAGAAATGCTTCAAAATGGATTCCCAGGTATTTAAATTGATTAACTTGTTCCATAGATTGGTCTACTATATACTATTCCTTTTGCTAAATACCATGACCTTGGATTTCACTACATTAATAGACAAGCCTTCATGGTTACAGTAATATTCAGTTTTTTATCAGTTTGTGGAGTTCCACAATTGATCTGGACTAGAGATGGGCACAAACCAGAAAAAAACAAACCTTGCAGTTGATGGTTCGTCACATTTCACAAACCATGAATCACGAACTTTCATGAACCTGCCCTGGTTCGCAAACCGGTTCATTTGGTTCATGAAAATGGCACTTGCAGGTCAGCAAATCACCACTTCCAGGTCACTTCTGGGTCAGCAGAAGGTCACTTCCGGATCAGCAGAAGGTCTGCAGAAAGCCCATCCCCCATTGCCTAGGATTGGTGCCAAGCTGCCTGCAATGACAGACTGAAAAATGAACCAAACAAACTGCCCTAAAGTTCGTGGTGGTTCGTCAGAAATGGGCTCTGACGAACCGCCAGTTTGCGAACCTTGAACCGGCCTGGTTTGTGACAAACTTTGGTTTGTATTTCAGTTCATGCCCATCTCTAATCTGGACATTATCACTACATCGTCAGCATATAAAAGGATCGGAATTTTGCACTTAGCTATATATGGAAGGTGGCAAGCATTCCTCAGGAGACAGGGTCTAAGATCATTTATATATAAATTAAAGAACAAGGGTATAAGGCTACACCTCTGTTTGACACTTTTATCTAGAGTAAATGGCCCAAATAACTGTCCTGATTCTCCATATCTAACCCAGGCAGTAGGATAGCTGCACAGTTGTATTAGGTAAAGGAGACGTATTTCAATGCCATATTTCTTCAACTTTCCCCATAAGTGGGCCCTGGAGATTGTGTCAAATGCTGATTCAAGATTCACGAAGGCAGTTGCTAGCATGCCTTTTCCAGAACTTGTATATTTGTCTATCAAATACTGAAGTATATCACAATGGTCAGTGGTACTTGCTCCTTTCCTAAAAGCAGCCTCTTTGTTCCCCAGAATATTATTTACTTCGACCCAGGATCTAAGCTTTCCAGAAAGCATTGTGCCATAAAGTGTTCTTATGGTGGATAACAAACTTACTGGATAATTGGCCCGGTCCACTGGATCCCCCTTGGATCCCCATCGGATCAGGACAATTATCAGACTGCGCCAGACTTTGGGCATATTTCCTGTCTTATTGAATTTTATATGTAGCAATGGTATCTATCTTCATGCAAAAGATGGTGTGACCTATGTAAAAAGCTCTCTTAACTTTTCACCCTCACAGAGCACTTTCTTTTTTGGAATAATAATCATTTCAAACCAGTGGAAGAAATTTTACTCCTACTGTACCCTAATTCTTCCAAAGAAGATACAAGCTGGTTCTCAAACTGCCTCTCTCCCCTCATTTGTCAAATTATAAGTACAACAGGTAAAGGTTTTTATAGCACCAAAATGATGTCTTTCTCACTACATGGTCACTTTTTGGATGTCTACTACTTTCTATGGGCATTTTAAGTCAACAAAAGAGTTTGTACAGCAACCATCATAGTGGAAATAGATGGTATCAATAACACCTGCAAACACATACACATGAAGCTGTCATATGCTGAGTCCAACCAAGGTCAGTATTTTGTCTTCTGACTTGCAGTGGTCATCCAAAATCTCAGGCAGAGGACTTTCGCTTCACTTACTGCCAGGAACTGAACCTGGTACTCAAAGCAGGTGCTCTGAGCCACAGCCCCATCCCATAATGGCCTTGCTGGGTGAAAGCCAAACACCAATACTTTAAATAAATGGAAACAGTTTTTACGACTGTATAGTGAATTGGAGCCCGCTCAGATTTCTGCAAGCACAAGGATGGAGGAGATTTTTTACTGATTTCCCCCTCCCAGGCCAGCCCAGAATGCCCCCTTAAATGCTTCTCTTTGGTGAATACCCCCTCCTGCATGAGACCAGCAAAAATTGCTCTCTTCTTGTGCCCATCTAGAGGGGATCCAAGCCATGATGTGGTTTTCATTAACAAGAAGCTGATCATAATATAAATAGAAGTATTCCTTTAAAAAAGTGAACAAATGTATTTGCACCACTAAAGCAGCTACCAATACTTTCTTCCTTCCCTCTCCTCCTTTCCATTCTTATTTCAAAAAGATTCTCATAGAATCTACTCACATTTCTAATAAAGTTACAAGATTCTCTATTTCTATTTCATTTATCTCTCTCTGTGTAAATTCTTCTGACACTTTTATCTCGGTAAGGATTCTCCAAGCCTCCTACTCAGTTCTTTCAGACACTTAATTTTTTCAAAGCACACTGATAATGACAGATGAAGTGTTTTAATGTTGGAAGATACCAGATTGATGGTTTAATTTTTTTGCAAGCCATCCATTAAAGGCAACACAAAAGAGTAACATTAAAAAAGAACATTAATGTCTACAACTGAAAAGGTGAACATTCATATGGTAAGTCTGGTCACGTATTGTTGACTGAACTCAGGCTGCATGATACACAATGAGTTATGAAACTATGGTTTGAACCAATCTTGGTTACTTGTGATGTCTGAAACCAGGTAGTCCAACAAATCAAGGTTTGTGATTGTGGTTGACACAAACTTGGGATTTTGTTCTAGGGCCTGTGGCATATTTGTTAATTACAGTTTGCACTAATTTGGTGTAATGTCTGCACATACCATAAATGGTTGAGTAACATCCTAAGAGGCAAGGTAAGAAGCAGACATCTAGTTTAAACACAAACAGATTTATTACTTACATACTTCTCAGAGTTTGCTGCACAAAACAGTTTAAACAAACCACAATTTATTGTGATACCTGAATGCAGCATAAGAGAGAGCTGGGTACTGCTTGAATTCTTGAAATGCCATTTGTGGTCCCATTTCTCCCCTACTGTATGACTTTCATCATAATCAGAAATCATTTTATCTATGGAATTACATTTGCTTTCTTCATCCATGTTATCTGTCCAGAATATATATACCATTTGGGGAAGAATGGCTAAAAAGCATTGTCCTACTAAGAAACAAATGATGAATGGAATGATTAACTCTGGGCCAAACTACACATTGTGTGGGAGATCATCTGTCAGGATCTCCTTCTTTAAATGCTAAAAGCCGTCTCCAGAAGACCCAATCTAGACTGGGACTGTGGAGAAGGAGGGAGAGCTTTAATCCTATTCCCATGCACTATCACACACACAATGAGCCAATTGGCTCTACAGGTAAAAACATACAAGTACTAAATTGTTGTCTGCACCATTTCCTCTCAAGAAAACTGAGTTAATATAATGTTTATGGACTCCCCCCTGCTTCCAATCTGGACTATATCCCTAGTAGTTGCTTTTAATTTTAAACAATACAGGAGATCCCATCACTCACTATTTGTTTAGTTTGGGTCTCAATGGTATAAATAAGATGAGTTTGTACCCTGTTCTATGGAGAAGCAGAGCATCTGTATAGCCAATACAAGTCTCTCTCTCATGCACATGCACACACACACATACATGGTATATATTTTAAAATACATAAAGGCTGCAAAAACACAGTCTCCTAATCTATTATGGGCTGCTAGAACTAGAAAATAAGACTGTTGCTATATTTTTCAATTCTGCACAGGACTGGAGTTTAAACATTTGAACTGGACTCCTGTACATTTTATTTTGGTTCCTAGGAATTTAAAATACTATTTTCTAGGTATTGTGTTGAGTTTTCCAGCGATACTGTTAAATTTTGTTAGAGAGTTACATAACAAGTGCCTGTCAAGATACATCTAGCAGTAAAATCCAGAACAGTGGCACATTAGGATAGACCTTAGAAGGATTATGCTTCTCTTGATCATAACAAACATTTTAATGACCCTGAGTGCTAGAGGAACACATATTAAGTGGCCAATGAAAAAGAATATGTGAAAAAAATTACAGTGAGAACAATTGCAAGTGTACTTGGTGTTCTAGTTACTGCTAAGTGGGACTTGGCACATCATGTTCCTACTGCAATGTAACCAGGGTATGCATTTTGATACCACTGAGTTCACAGAAACAAGCTAAAAATAAAATACCAACACTCTTAACTTTTAACCAGAAAGTTAGCTTTGACAGAACACATGCTAGAAGCAGTGCCTTTTGATAATTACTTAGCCTTCCTTCTCATTATTTTTTATTTTTGTATTGTATTGTATTTGTATTGTATTTTCATACACGATTGTCCACCACACATATATGCATTTTGTAACATGGGAATAGCAATGCCAATGTCATTCATTATTTTTTGGCATAACTTATACCGCCTTTGTTCACCTCTGGCCTTGAAAACTCTATGGGGTCACCATAAGTTGGCTTCAACTTGATGGTACTTTACACACACACACATGTGCACAGAAGGAATTAAAGGGATCAGCTTCTACACGTATGTTTGGGTGGGTAAAATGACATTGATGAGGCCATTTTCATACTCCAAAACAATATATATCTTCATACACAAGTGTGCACGTGTATATTGAAAACACCATATTCTGTTCCCAAAAGTGGCCAGGTATGGCTTGCATGTATTAAATTATAATACAAGGAATCTCAAATCAAATCCAATGTACTCATACTGCAATAATTCCTTCTTGTTGTTAACAGGTCTTTCCTCTACAACTACTCTTTCCAGAAAAAAAAATGTGGTGGTAGCCATGTTGGCATAAATGAAAGAATTTACCAGGCCTGGAAGAGAGGAGGAATCAAGTGAGCATTCATCAAATGTCAAGGAACCAAGTAGGAAGGAAGGATGGTTGTTGTGGGTTTTCCGGGCTGTATTGCCGTGGTCTTGGCATTGTAGTTCCTGACGTTTCGCCAGCAGCTGTGGCTGGCATCTTCAGAGGTATAGCACCAAAAGACAGAGATCTCTCAGTGTCACAGTGTGGAAAAGATGTAGGTCATTTGTATCTACTCAGGAGGGGTGGGGTTGAGCTGAGTCATCCTGTAAGAGTTTCCCAGAGTGTGGAATGCTAATGGCGGGAGGCTTCACTGTATCCTGAGGAGGTTCTTTTGCATATGGATTGGTACTTGATGTGCTAATCTTCTCTGCAGGGCTATTGTCGGGGATAGAATGTTTTGTTAGCCTGGTGTTTTTCAGAACTGGAAACCATGCTCTGTTCATTCTTAAGGTTTCTTCTTTCCTGTTGAAGTTTTGCTTATGCTTGTGAATTTCAATGGCTTCCCTGTGCAGTCTGACAAAGTAGTTGGAAGTGTTGTCCAGTATTTTGGTGTCCTGGAATAAGATACTGTGCCCTGCTTGAGTTAGGCTATGTTCAGCCACTGCTGATTTTTCAGGTTGTCCAAGTCTGCAGTGTCTTTCATGTTCTTTTATTCTTGTCTGGATGCTACGCTTTGTGGTCCTGATGTAAACTTGTAAACGGGACCACCAGCATGGAAGCCCAGAAGCTCTATCATATACACTACATACAGCTAGGGAGCCATGGCTTTGCAGTGTGTATCTTAAGAGTTACCAATTCTGCACTGGGATATTCCTAGAAACTTAGAGATGGAGCCTAAAACGGGTGAGGTTTGGGGAGGCAGGGGAAGAGAGTAACCTCAATAGGGTATAATGCAATAAAGACCATCCTCCATGGCAGATATTTTCTCCTGGGGAATTGATCTCGTAATCTGGAAATCAGTTGCAGCTGCAGATTTCAACGGACCACCTGAAGGTTGGCAACTATACTGTACTTACGGTACATCTGTTTCAAACATGATGAGGAGTACATATTTAGTGTATATGCTTTTAATCTGTAGTACATGAAATGGCCATAGGTTCCTCTGCTTTGATGAATAGACAGAAGAAGCAAATAATTAGTTTCAGGACTGTCATTATCCTATTTCTCATGGGGCACTTTTTAAATGTATAGGGTTGACAGAAGTAACTTAAGGTGTATTAGGGTGACTCTTCCCTGACGAATTACAACAGAGTCCTAAACAAATTTACATCAAGTATAATCATATGGACATCTCTAAAAATATTTTAAAATTCAAATAGTGGACCTTAATAGAAATCTTACCTGCAACATAGTCACCAAATCCAATGGTTGTTAAGGTAATAACTACAAAATAAATTGCATCTAGTGTATTCCAGCCTTCTATCCGCTTGAATGTGACTGCAGGGAGAGCAACAAACAGCACACAACCAAACAGTATGAATATTATTGTTGATATGATGCGAATCTTTGTCTGACTCACATTCCATTTCTAGCAGGGAAAGAATAAACAAGGAGGAAAAAAAGAAATAACAATCCACTATTAGTAAAACAGATTTTATTGTTAATAATTTTTCTACTACCACTTCTCAAAGGTTCAAAAACCATATAATAGATTCTACAGTTTTAAAAAAAGAAGAAAATCGAATGGATTAATCCCATTTAAAAGGCATAAGAAAAAATTGTACTTTGTACTTATAGTGAACCTCTCTTGGAAAATGATTCCAAATCTTTGGTGCAAACATGGAGATTACTCTATCCTAAGCAAATCTGCAGAAGTATTTCCCCAATTCGCTCCTAAACTAGGGTTAGGAGATTCCTGGAGATTTAGGGAGGGACTTCAGCAGGAAATAATGCCATACAGTCCACCCTCCAAAGCAGCCATTTTCTCTAGAGGAATTGACCTCTGAACTCTGGAGATAACTTGTAATTCCAGGAGTTCTCCAGGCCCCACCTGGAGGTTAGCAACCCTAGTAGTTACACTCGTCTATGCCCAATACTTAAAATAGTACTATTAATGACATACTGAACTCAAGTGGATCTGTTTGCTACATCAAAGAAGTGAGTTAGTAAACATGCCAACCAATGCACATTTACTGCTGTTCACATAAGAAGAAGCATAATGCTGCTTAAAGGAATCTAAACAAACATGAAACAGGATATCTGTGATTAGCAATAACATATTGGGCAGAGTTACACCCTCGGACTCTCTTGAAGTTAATGTATTTAGAAGAGTATAACTCTGCTTAGGAGAGAGTTTCCAACCTCCAGATAGGGACTGGCGATTTCCCAGAATTACAAATGTTCTTTGGACTACACAGATCAGTTCCTCTGGAGAAAACAGCTGTTTTGGAGGATGAACTCTATGGCATTATACCCCACTGAACTCCCTCCCCTCTCCAAATGCTGCCAACCCCAGGATCCAACCTCCAAATCTCGAGGAATTTCCCAACCCAGAGGTGGCAACCTTAGCTCAGAATAGTACAGTAGCTTTCCTACATTATGTTTTACTTTAAGATACGCTCAGGAGCAGACCTCCAATGTTTTATATACTAGTAGTTTCTCTTGAGTTGTTTGCTCAACTGAAATTACCCCCTCAAGCTGCCATTTGCTGCAATAGGCAATATAAATATATATATAGAGAGAGATGCCTATATCAACGCTGTATTTTTTCCAGAGAGGCAGACAGGTCTCTCTCTTTCTCCAACTACTGTCTCCAGAAAAAATGGTAACACTGTAACAGTAATAGTAACACTGGAACTGGCCAGCACAAATTAGGTAAATTTCAACTAGTGGGAGAGAGAGAAATCAAGTGAATAGGATAAAGCAGCTCAGAAGGGGGCAATTTAATTTAGTAAAATGTCACTACTCTTCTGATCCAACTCAGAGCCAGAAGCAGACCATGAAACATTTGTGAGATAAAACTTCTAGTTAAAAACCTGGGTAAAAAGGAATGTTTTCGTTGGGCACCTAACAGAAAGTAAAGTAGGCAGTAGGTGAGTCTCACAAAGTAAACATTCCAAAGGTCAGGTGACACCACTAAAAAAGCCCTGTCCCTGGTTCCCACCTGCTTCACTGCTGAACATGAGGGGACATAGAACAGGACTTCAGAGAAGGATCTGTTGGGCTGGAAAATTAGCCTGAACTTGGATAAAGTTTTATACAGGAAAAAATATATCAGTTCTGGATAAGTGGAAATAATGGAAATATATATTTTGGGATAAAATACCATAGCAATAATATATGTAATGTCCCAATATTTATTTCTGGATAAATTGTTTCCATTGGCTGATAGTGACATGTATCCTACCACTCTATTGAGCAAAGTCTGAAGCCTTCTTCCAGCCTAACGGATCTTCTCCAAGGGAAAAGCTGCTTAAGTTGGAGGAAGGCTCCTTAGGCTGGAGAAAACTTTGGGCTAGTACCAGCTATGGGTTGGCAAATTCCTGGAGATTTGGGTGTGGAGCCTGGGGAGGGTGAGGGGTAAAATACCACGCCCTCCAAAACAGCCATTTTCTCCTGGAGAACTGACCTCTGTAGTCTGGAGATCAGTTGTAATTCTTCAGGCCCCACCTGGAGGTTGGCATCCCTAGGAAAGCTCCTTACCCTGGGCAAACACCATCCAGCCTACGGTTGCATATATAACAGTGTCTTTACATGAAGACTGCTTAATTTGTGATCAAGAATAACTACTTCACGGCATGAGGCTAATATGATATTGCAATAGTCATATGAGGTACACAGAGATCTGAATTAGCAATGGACCAGCTCATAGCAGGCGCAGGTCAACAAGAATTTGTCAGTCACCAATAAAATACCACAATGAAAATAATGTAAAGTAATGCAAAATATATATATTTCATTATTTCTCACATTGGCCTGTTTATAAATTAGTTTCACGTGGCTTCTGTGTGTTTTGCCTTCAAGGAATTTATTTCCCAGGACAATAATAAAAAAAAGTGACACTTAAAATTGCTACCAAAGCCAATCCATTCACAAAGAGTTTCAGAGATATATTAACATAATTTTTAGAGAAATGTAATTCATTACCTAGTATGCTAATCAATGACATTTCAGTTTTCTTAGGACCACTCTAGTTTCCCACAACTATTGTAGGAAACATTGGTGGTACATCACACATGATAGGCACAATAGTTGCTTCAAGGAATACAGGTGTAACAGCAAAGGAGTTATAATCTATAGATTCCTTTACTTTCATCTGCCAAATACACTATCCAGTCTTAAGAACTGTTTCATCTTCCCCCATTATTTCTATTGTTATTGTACACAGATATTGAACTGTAGTCAGGAATGAGCCAAGAGGAATCCTGTCCCACCTGAACCACTGACTTGTCCCACCTAAAGAATTTTTCAAAAACTGCCTTTTAGATTTGGAGCCTGATATCTCCTTTTAGAACAGATGCATGCCTCAGGAGTACTTACCTCAAGCACTAGATTGGCAACTGATTTTTATCAAATCAGCCCCGTGCAGGGGCCGTCACTTTCTTGTCACACTGGGAACGATGTCATTTCTGGTGTGACAAGGAAGTGAAGGCCCCCTTGCATGGCTGATTTGATAAAAATTGGCCCCCAATACCAGGAGCACACTGGAATGCTCTTAGGCCCATTCCCTTTGCCTCTGCTCCCACCAGGGGAATGGGATCCCAACCTTCTGCTCACCACTTCTCCATTTCACTTCATCTTCTCCTCCCAAACTGTTTTTGAACATCAAGAGACTCTATCAAGGTGACTAATGAGTGTGTATGCAATGCCTTTTTTATTTTAAGAAGTGCTGGTATTCATATATAAGGTTGCACCAATGTCCTCCAATTCGCCCCTCAAGATTAAGAGAGCCCCACCAAAGGTGGTGGTACTCAGTACCAGGGTAGATTAACTCTTAAAGACAAGGACAAACATCAGCCTTAACAGTTGTAATGTCGCAAGAAGTCAATATAAACCAGTAGTACATTGCAGTGCACAATTTGCTTTGACAAATGAAGAAGCTTTTAAAGTTCTTTCTACCATATATGCATTATTTAGTTAAGCTATATATTAAGGCATATCTCATATACCTTAAAATTATATTTGCTATGGTATAGGAACTATTTAAATTTTAGGAAAATGTGTCATACTCACAACAAATGTATCTTCTACTTTGGCAATTCCTTTCCCAAATATGGTCCCTAGCTGATCTCCAACTCCGGCCAATAGAAAACCAAAGAGAGGAATTCCTAGTAAGGCATAGATGATGCAGAATATCTTCCCACCTTCTGTACGTGGCGAGATGTTCCCAAATCCTAAATTACAAACAACTTGAGCTGTTGATAAATCAGTTAAAGGCATTAAATTATACATCTAATTAGTACTGCAGATAAGGAAACTGAAAACATTCCCAGGGAGTGTATAAATCACATTAAACTAGAGCAACATCCACGTAGAAATCTTACCCAAATTTGATTGCTAAAATCACCTCATACTGAACTACATTTCAGATGCTATATGTAGGAGCAATCTGCCTTTCTAACACAGCTGGAAGACAATGATAAACCCTCTTTGTTCATATAATAATATTTGAAATTTTACCCAGACTTCCAATTCATTTCATTTTTTTCCTGGTGTTTTCAAAAAAGGCCAGACTTTCATAGGTAAAGTTAGCAGTGGCAGTGCAATCTGATGCAGTTACTCCAGTTTAAGTCCATAGATTTCAATAGGTTTAAACAGGAGTAACTCTAACACTGTAAATAATCAATATGATATACCTAATATATATAAATTTACAATCACGCTTAAAAAGAATGGGAAACCACTACTACCAATAACATTCCAAGCAACTGCCACAACTGCAGACTCACTCCTATAAATAAATTCAGTTCAGTACTGGCTGTTGTGGGATCAAGAGCTCTGATAGTGAGTGCTATCCTTGAGTCAACTCTTGCCTTAACTTGACTCCTGCCTGCCTTTGGTCTCCAGGTGTGAACCGGATGATGAAGCATAATGTATTAATAGTCAGCATTTTTGAACTCAAAGGCCAAGAGGCATACATTTTGCATCCCACTCCATCTAATTTTCAACTTTCCTGTCACTTTGAACTGAATGCTTTATTCTTCCCCAGGATGAAATCTATCTCTGGAGAATTACCTGTATGATCTTGGGAAAAGAAAGGAACCCCTTCCTTTTGTGTCCTATACAAACTTTCTATTCTTCATGCTGAAGAGGGAGGAGACAGAAATGAGCTTAAGCCAAGGCCCAGTCATCACTTCTATCCATTATTGGTAAGGCAATGGGCAATGGGCTCAGTAGCCCCAGTGTGCATAACTTTAAAGACAAGGTAAGTGGCCTGTCGGGGTATATAAGAAATTTCTATCTCCAAGGACCATGTCATGTGGATGAACTGTATGTTCACCATGAAGGTAAATGTTCTCATAGAGGGTAGGTTCTCCCACAGTGTCCTCCAGGAATGATTCTGAAGAACAGTCAAAGTCTGGTTTGTTATAATAGGGTTGATCATAATCCACTTGGAGATCATGATATAGGGGAGGGTCTGGTTCTAGTTCCAGCATCGTTCAAGGCCCTTCCCTAAGGAAGCATGTGGTAGATACTTGACAAGTGGACAATGGACAGGATTGGTTAAACCTGAACAATGAGCAGAATATGGACCCCAGGCTTGATAATACCCATAATGGTCATCTTCATGAGTGCCATAAGTGTAGAGCTGCAGAAAAAGAACTGAGGGAGGAGCATCCCTTCCTCCTCCTTTTAATATCAAAAGGCAAGAATCTGGCATGGAGAAGGGAGAAGGAAGCACTGTTTGCTTCCTTGGAGTTTAAAAAAATCTGTCCCCAGTTGAATCGCATACACGAAGAACCCATGTGGGTTTGCACAGGTACCACGCCAATGAACCAGCAAATTTACTTCTCTAGAAGAGAGTGCAAAATATATCTTTGCCTTTCCTCCTGCAAACATATTGCCATACTTCTCACTGGGAGCTAGAGGTGCCATTTCCCTCAGCCTAGGGCAGGGGATCCCCTGCTCCCCCCTTCCACCCCACTTACCTGACCAGCGGAGGGCACGCTTCCCAAGGCACCCTCAGGCAGCGTGGTGTGCCCCTGGGCAGCAGTGTGCTCCTCGTGCCCACAGCGGCCCAATTCATACCCCTCAGTGGGCCTGATTCAGGGTGAATCACACCCCACAGTGGGCCAATTCGTCCCCCTGGTGAGAGCAAGAGCGCTCGTAGGCTGCCCTTTGACCCACGCAATATCATCACATCCCAGAAGTGACGTCATTGTGCAAGCCCAGGAGTGGGGATGAACACAAGCCCCAATGGGGACACAAGAATACAGCTAGGTAAGTGCCAGGCTCCTGATCTCCCACTGGGGGAACCGGGGGACCTGGCAACCCTACTGGGAGCCAAATGTTATTTGCTTCTCTCTCACTGCCCAGCACCTAGTTTCTAGTGTAAGCCTACAACATGTTTGCCTCATCCCTGCAAGCATGGTTCTATGCCTACCTACTGTGGTGGGAACCACAGCATGGCCAGCAGGCATCTGTCTCTATGCCCACCTCTTCCACTCTACAAAGCAGATGTCCTGTTTCTCAGGAGTCTCGGTCTCAGGTGTCCCTGTAGTCACTCACTCCCGTTTGCCTGCCACTGAGTGAAAACAAAATTCGGCCCAGCAGCCAAACAAGCAGGCAACTTTCGAAGAACAAAACAGCTTATACAACTAGGATCTATCCATGCAAGGAAATGAGAAAGCCCTCCCAAAATCAGAGGTGGTGGAATTATTTGTATACCAAAATCTTGCTTAGAAAAACTGGCAAATTGGTTTGGGCACATGGTCTCTCTGACACACACATATTTCACAAATTACTCTGTTCACTTGCTGCCCCATTTACAATCCAGGCTGCTAAATTTCATAGTAACCATCAAATAAGAAAGTCAGCCATTCATGAATGATGGAAACAATTTAGTTCAGATTCAGAGCATTTAAGCCATTAGAGAACAAGTGTTCAGTAAACTTCTACTCAGCCCAACTGAAAACAGGTATGAGAGTCAAACTTGTATTCAAATTTGAAAAGCAAAACTGTGTCCAAACCATATACACTAAATTTCACTGTCTCAATATTCAACATGACAATCACTAAAGAAATTTACAGACACACTGAATAATGAACTTGTAAATTAAATCAAATGCTTTACTACTCTTCTTATGTAATTAATTGTTTGCCATCACTGTCTCTTAAGCTCTGTTACAAAGCATGCTACACGGACACAGCAATTGCAATTTTCTATCAGAGATTATCTCTCTTCGTCCTTAGTTTCTAATATAGTTTGGATTCCTATGGCTCCTACATCAATTGAACTAGTAGCCAAATTCAAATTTATCTCTACAATACTTTTCTTTGGAGAACTCATTGCACCTGGAGAAACTGATATAGTGACAGTTCTCACAGAATGGACATTCAGCTTGCACTCTAAGCTCAGGAGAAATTACAGTATGAAGAAGAATGGGCCACAGGTTTTATTTAATATGCCTTTCAATCTGCAGAGCTATTATGGGCAAAGGTGTGTGCCAAGAAAAATTATGTTATGATTTCAGATCCAGGCTTTTTGGGGGGTTGAATTTTTACTGAAATCACTTATTTCCAGGTAGGACATTACCAATTCAGAAATCAGATCTGTGTTTTTTTTCAGGTTCCAGATTTTGGGACTTTTATTTTCAATAGGGAAAGTATAAGAGGGTCTGGGGCATCTGCTTATAAAGCTAATGGCACCAAATTTACCCTGAACACAGTCCTACCTCTACTCTAAAAAACCTCCTAAATTGTAAGCAGATTGAACAGCGGGGTTCAAGTGTATAGACCCCCAAATTAGGTGGCTCTACTGATTCCTAAAAGGACAGACAAGCGACAGCCCAGCAGGAGCGCTCTGAGTAATGTTTAAAAGACCAAAAATGGTGACTTAATTAGCCTTTCCTCATTTTGCTTTACTAAAACTGAAGATAATTTATCGCCTTTCTGCAAAATACATGACTTATTAAGTATAATTTATTCAGCACCTAGCACCTGAATTAATTATATACATTAATGTTTTACTCTCCCAAACAAGTGCATCTGGCATATCCATCACTGAACTAAGAAATGAAACACACCACACTGATTGCCGCACTTAGCAAGATAATATTGTATAATTTTAGGGATGCAATAGAATGCATTTACCTCTGTCTTTCCCTGTTATTTCCTCCAATTTGGCAAAAGCTGAGTCTGGCAAGAACCACATACACATGCATTGTACCATTTCTACTGCACAGCTTTAGTGCCTCCTCTGTCATAGCTCCGTCTGAGCTATGCATACTCATGTTGCAAAACCATGGCCAGTTTGTTTATCCAAGCAAGGAAAACAGTGCATATAATCAGGCAACCACATCATATGGTCCAATGATAACTGCAAGCATAAATCAGATGTCTACTGGAATTTATATACGAATATGGCTGCCATCTCTCTTCATGAAATAGCTTTCAGAAGAATTACCTTTCAATGGAATGTTGTACATTCAGATTTTATCCAGATGTGCATTGTGATTGCCATTCTGGTGGAAACAGTCATGTGTAAATACCTCTTAAAATCAACTACACCAGACCAGGGCATCAATATTTGGTTTTGACTTATATTAGCTTCAAAATATATCGTAAAACACGTTAGTATTTGTGAATATTCCCAGCATTTATTAATGTTAAAAATGTGTGTGTGTGTGTGAAATGCTGTCAGGTCACAGCCAACTTATGGAAATCCCAGAGGGTGTTTAAAGCAACAGATAAACAGAGGTGGTTTGCCATTGTCCGGCTCTGTGTTGCAGTCTTAGACTTCCTTGGTGGTCTCCCATCCACGTACTAACCAGGGCCAACCCTACTTAACTTTGATAAGATCTGGGTAGCCTGGGTAAAAAAAAAAAGAGGAAGGGAGAGACGACATTTAAAGAAGATCTGCAAAAGAAAGTAGATCTACAAAGTAGATGCCTTAAACAAGAATGGAAGTGAAAATAAAGATCTGGACAAGTCTTAAGTAAGCAGTAAGCAACAAGAACAACAAGAACAACACCTCTCTTCTGGATAGATTAGTGTCAGGGTTATTATTATGCCCGCAATACAGCTGGGATGTTGGGGCTGAGGGGAGTGGCGTACCCAGGGCCACCTGCAGAGCAGAGTGCTGATTCGCATCCCAGCCACGTAACCACTATGATATAGCAGCTCAATATTTAGGGAGCGTGAAACATGAGAGTGAAAAAGATTAAGAAATGCTGATACAAAAACATATTTTGGATGGGGAGAGGAAGCTTGAGAACACCTGTCACAAATAGCTTAAAAATCCCTGCCACATTAGCTGCTGCATTTAGTAGCAAATTCCATGAGGATCTTCAGTTGGGAAAGAACATTGTCACATAATTACCTGCTTTTAATTCAGTTCATTGCTCAGCACTGTTTTGCTTTTATTATGATTTGCATCCTTTACCAGCACCCACTATATTTCTCATCTTGCACGTAACATTTCTTGTTAGAACAATTTTAATGTGCTATATTAGGATATTGGTATCATCTGGCACAGGATTGAGGAATCACTCCACAGAAACTTCACATTCAATGTGCAATTACTGAGTGATCAACATTATGTTGTGATCAACATTATCTGCTTTAGTCACCTCCTTTATTTCCTTCTCTAGCCTCAAAGATTTGATCAGGTGAACGATCACTTTTAAGTTACCCTTAGGGCCCAGTATTTCCACCCATATTGCTTCTCTTGGGGCATTCATTCTCCTAATGCCTTCTAACTTATTTGATAATATGCCCTCTTGGATATACAATTTAACACCTTCTCCAACAAATCCCTCTCTGTCCAATTTATAGAGCTTTACAGGGATGACTGTATCCCATTGAATTTTCCCCTCCCACCATGTTTCTGTGACACCGACACTTAGAACTAAGTACACCAGCTCTCAGAGGCTTCTTGCATCTCTTTGTCCAACAAACCTCTCCTCCACTGCCCCCTTTGTCTCTGCACACAGAGACAATTTGCCATCCTATCATCACTTTGGACTTAGCTTCCCCAAACCAGAGGCTCCCCAGCTCCTGATAGCTTTTCTTCTGGGATTATTTAAAAAGCTGCTCTGCCATTGTCATATTAAGATATATTAAGGTTCATATTAATATGAACCTTTTGATTCAAGTGAAGCCTATCTCTTTTGTACAGTTTGGGCTTGTCCCAGAATGTTCCCCAATACCTAACAAACTTTTTCCTTCCAGCATCACTTTCTCATCCGGGCATTGAGACCCCTGATCTAACTGCCCCTGCAAGTGGAACCAGTAGCAATGCTATCTTTGAGATTCTGGCCTTTAACATTCTGCCTAGTAATCTAATTTTTTCTCCAGCACCACATGACTACATTTCCCAGTATCATTGGTGGCAAATGCACCATGATTTCTGATTCCTGCCCAGCATCTATCTATACAGCATGTGACACATCTGCAACCTTTGCTCCAGGCAGGCAAATGATCCATGGGGTCAAAACCACTCTTTATATTCCTAATAATCAAATTACTAACTTCCAAAAGCCCACCTCCCCCCAGCCCCGGAAGGGTAATCCTCGGTATGAGAAGACATTGGTCTGCCATATGAGGAAGGGGTCCCATCTAAGGGATCATGTCCCTCCTCCTCAGCCTGATGCCCTCCAACCTCAAGACTCTCAATGTCCATGGTAGCAGAACAGCTGCCAGCACAGGAGTGGGACTGTTTTAGTAGGTCCCTGAAGGTCTTGTTCACATACCCCTTTCTATTAATCTTCTCCAGGTTAGCAACCCTAGCCTCAAGGGAACAAACTTGTTCCCTGAGATCCAAATTGAGCACTCACCCACAGTTTCTGGCAGATAATAATATATGTGGCATTCCCTGCAAAACACTGAATAGCCCCCACTCCCTTTCATAACAGGCTTGGTTGTTTAAAGCTGATTTAAGGTTGAAATAGGGTGGTTTCCTAACTCTGTGCAGATTTCTGTAGCAGGAAGGATAATGTGGTACACTACTCTCCTTACCGATGTGGAGACTGTACATCCTTGTTCAAGGAAGTCAAACGACAGGAGTTCTCTTATGCTCTGCCATGACATCCCTCACTGAATGGCAGCTTTGCAGAATGGCCTGCCTGAGGAGGTCAGGAAAGCTCCCACTCTCCTGGCTTTCCTCAAAGTATGAAAAACTGAATTATTCAGGAGGGCTTTCTACCCAGACTGTAGGGCTGTGTCATAAGAAGTAACTCGGAGAGATGCCTTGGTACAGACAGGGACTCTACACTATGCTATTGGGTACTGTCTGCTGATATAGATATGTACCTACTAGGCAGTTTCCACATTGCTAAAATGCCATGTAAATTAGTGATGTTTTGTTTCGGAAATATTTCATCTCTGCACTTAGCTTTGCCCCCCTATTCGGAATGAAGAGACGGACACAAAGGCTTGGGTAAAAACAGGGCCATTTTATTGACCAGCGATAACATCAGAATGGCAAGGGGTATAACTAGCAGTACAGGTCGAGCCAAGGGGTCAATGGGACCTCCTCCTCGCCTGCTTGAGCGAGCACCCCCAGCCCCAGGTGCGAGCCATCCATGCAGATGGCTGTAACCCAGCCGGCCAGGCTAGTGGTTCCCCCCTTCAAGCTCCATAAACCCCCAGCCATGAAGTCCAAGGGAAGGACTTGTTCAGGGGGTCCCATGGGCAGTCTGCCCTCTCAGCTGGCAGCTGTACAACCTGCCAGCCGATCCGAGACAGACCCCCATTCCCCACCAATGGGGAGGTGCCACCGGGTGCTCACCAGCCCACTCTGCCTACCCAAACTAACCTGCCAGGACAACCATAACTAACGTTAAACATTAATTCCCTAAATGGCAGTACAAGGTAGGCGAAAAACACCCCCGGCCAAGCAGCCAATCCGACAGGAGGTGAAAAAATTCCTACCTGGCCCTGAAAACAGCTACCAGCTGATCCTGTACTGCCAGAAAAAAGGGGGATGAGGAGGGCGGTTTGAGCTTTCAACGCAACTGCTGCACTGAGGGAGGTGGAGCTGGCCTTTATAGGCCCAGGCCCCGCCCCCCGAAAACAC
The DNA here is from genome assembly GCF_028583425.1 of Eublepharis macularius. NCBI lineage: Eukaryota > Metazoa > Chordata > Lepidosauria > Squamata > Eublepharidae > Eublepharis > Eublepharis macularius. Next base: position 190,352,659 of record NC_072790.1, read on the forward strand.
CCGGATGCCCGGGAAGCGGAGTCCATCTTCCCTCCGTGCAGGAGGGCAAATGGCGGCACCCGGGCAAGTGTGCTACGCGCGCACCAGGAGTTCCATTTTATGCTTGTTTTTTCAAATATTCTGTTATCATATCCTATTTTATCTGCTCACTGAATGTCCTAACTGCTGTTCATTATTGTACTTTGCTCAGTGAATGTCCTAGCTGTTGATTACATTGCATTTCACTTGCACTGTATAATCTGTCTTGGATCTCAGTGACTATAAATAAATGAATAAATAAATCATCGTAATAAGAACTCAAGTCTCCACTTAGAAACCCTGTTCAAAAGCACTGGATGCAAACTCCAGGATGCAAGCTCCAAGGAAACCTGTGTGTCTTCTTATCAAGTAAGACTTCTAATGAATTCTGCTTTGTGGCTGTGAGCTATGGCTCCACCCACAACAGCAGGCAGGTGACTTACCTCACTCAGGAAACACCTCTTCCAGCAGGACTATGTGCTTCTAGAACACACCAAAAGCTAGAAGAGATTTTCAGACAGACATACCCCAACCAGCTCAGGAATCACATAGTATCAAACATACAGACACACACTTATCCCTCTTTGCCTCTTGCACCAGTTCCAAGCTCAATTCCCCTATTAGAAGTCACTGCTTGAAAGCACTGGATGCAAGCAAGAAGCTATAAGAAATTGAGGTAAAAAGGTTAGCTGTGAATTCTCCCGACCAAATTACAGTGTTTAACTTTTTAAGACCCTGCAGTAGATCCTGATCTTGGGTCTCCAGGGTCACATCTACTTTGTCCCTCAAAAATAACAAGCCTCTCATCCTCTGGACTAGGAATAGGAATATCCCAAGGGAAATAACGAAAATATTATGAGCCACGCCTATTCACAGGAACAAGATAATGACTTGAATCCAGACTAGTGTTTCTATAGACACAAGACTTTCTGCCCACAGAAGACAACTTTTAGGGGTTGGGGCCTAGGTCTAATTAGTAGACTGCAGATACTTAGATAGACCTTACATCAGACCAGTCTAGAAGATAACTGATGTGTACATAGATTTGTATTAATTTGCATGTTTAGCAAAGGCTCATAGGGCATGCATTTGAAAGGGCCACCACAACTAGGAGAGGTGGTATAAAGCAGTACTGGGATAGCTGAAAAGACTTGGAGGTAGAAAGGAGTATTGAAGGTAGTGGACTCTGAGAGGCAAAGCTCATTTTTAAGCTTTGGATCCAAATCAGACAGAGCTGATACTGCTAGCTGGGAAGAACTGAACACTTTTCCCTGGGAGAACAGCAGTAACTTGGATGAGCTGAAGAAGCAAGGAAAAGCAAAGAGCAGGAATTGCTAACAACTGAACTCTTTATTGACTGCCTGAGAGCAAAGCTACAAGAGACGAATTACACGAGGAGGAACACATGAAGAGAGCCACAATGTTAGCCGGGAAGCTGAGTTTTAAAAGAGATCAGAAGGCTTTGTCAATTTCCCCTCTCTACAGAGCCAGGGAGATGGCTGCTCAGAGGGTTTGTTAATTTCCTCTTTGCCTCAGGAAGGCTTTGTAAGTTTCACCTCCTCTTCTAAGAGTATCTCCCTGGCTCTGTAAAGAGGGGAACTTAACAAAGCCTTCCAATCTCTTTTAAAACTCAGTTTCCCAGCTAACATTGCGACTCCTTTCACGTACTCCTCCTCGTGTAATTCGTCTCTTGTAGCTTAGCTCTGAAACCAACACCCTAGTACAGAGCTGCCCCAATTTGTCTTGCCAGGAGGAAAGGGGAACTGCTCCTAGGGCAATGAACAAGCTCAAGAATTCATATAGCATCTTCATAAAAAGAGCTCCTGCTGTTTCAAGGCTTTCTGGATATTTGGGACTCCATTCCAGGCATACCCTCTGGCCAAACCCACAGTACTGTCTGCACCCTCTACAAAGTGGATTGTATGACTCTGCTCTGGGGACTCTGATTAGTGAACCAGTATTGATAGCTTTGGGAGCATTCTCACAGTTGTGTTATGTTATATTTAAATAAATTGGATTTACATTTTGAATTTCTGATTCTGAACCTTGCTCTAGAAGTTGAACCTGGCTCTCATGACTCTGGGGGTTATACATACATTGATCACTGTTTGTTGTCTGTTTGTGATTTATTAGTAAGAACCATTAGAGCTTAAGGGTGAGTAATGTGGGAAGGATAGAGGGGAGAAAGAATAAGCTATTTCCTAGTCTTTTTTTATGTAGTATTTCAAATGTGATGCAGTGTTCATATGGTGGATGAAGGGACCCCGAACAGTGCTCCTCAGATGCAGGAAGAGAATGCAACTCTGATGCTCTGTACAAGCATCTTTTCCTGCTAAACATATGACCAGAAGTACCAGCTCTATAATTGTGCTAATCTCTTGAGAAGTGAAAGATTCACAGGCATACAGGCCAAGAAAACAGGTGATTGCTGAAGCTCATCACTTGTTCTCCATGGGATACAAATGGTGCTGGAGTTCCATGTCACCACCCTCTGAGCTGAAAGTAGTACAGAGTTCTCTCACATACACAGTGTCCTTTATAAGCAGGGGACAAATTCCTACCGGAAAATCTTCATTTAGAAACTTGTTTCCAAAACACTGAGCTCAGGAAGTAGCCAAGCAAGCAAACAATAACAACAATTTGCAACATTTGGATTCTTTCCCAGCAGTGCACTCTAAAAGGTGAAGAAGCAACCATGAGCTTTTCAGCTTTGCGGGTTTCCATGCAGTGGTCACCTGTGCTGGATTGTAGTTATAGGGACATGTTTTAAACTATTCTGAAATCATTTGATAGGCAAGGATACAAAGAGCTATTCTGGGTGCTTCTTAAGGGCTCGGACATGTTCACTGAACATAATTTTCCCCCTTGCAGCAGAACTATCCACTCCATGCCACATCTGTAACTTGCTTTTGAAACTTCTGTAAGTTTCAAATGCTCTTTGGCATGCAGCATTTGGCCAGGAGGGGCAGGGATGATATTGAAGAAGCACAAGGGGAAAGTCCCCTTGCCTATTTGGAATTGAAAATCACGTGTTTCTTTGAACCCTGGCTGTGTTCTTACTGTACTGGCCATAGATGCATATTGTATCTACAGAAATGTTTTTGGAATATTTTTTCGGTAGAATTAATTTTATTGATTTTATTAATCTGTTTAAAACATTTATTTCCCACTTTATTGCCTTAGTCTCAAGGAAGCTAATTTGTGTTCCTGTAATTCTCCCCTGCATTTTCCAATTACATAATTTGACCAAAGATGACCTAAAATTTATTAAGGAAAACTAAATAGTAGAAAAAATAGTATCAGCAGGCTATGCTGTAACAAAAAAAGTATTTCTTGGAAATCATGCTGTTATGATTAATTTAACTTCTTAGAATTAACTATAAATTCAGGAGAGAGATGTCAGTAGTAATTACTCTAGTCAAGCAGCTAAATGAGACAATTCATTGGTTACATAATGGCGTAAAGTTTTAAAACAAAATGAATTCAATGTATCCTATGTTTCCATCTTTCTTGGTGTTCCATCAGGCTTAAATATTTCTGGTTGTTGCACTCATAATACCAAAGATGTTTTGCTGGCATATTTATGTATGACCTCAGAAGATCAATGTAGACATATTGTAATGGTTTGTGTCACTGTGATATTGACCTAACTTGGTCAGTTGTTGAGACCTGAACAACATAGTTATTCATTTATAATGGTACCTGTGTTGTTCTCCAGTATCACACAGAGGCATACTATGATCCTAAATATGAAACAAGAAAGTGCCATTGATTCCAATTAAAAAGAACCAGGGATCTTGAAACAGGGCTCTGGTACTCAGACCAAAGAGTATGAATGTCACTATGGCTGCTTGCCAAAAGAGAGAGCTCCTGGCCTGCTATCTGCTGATCTTAGGTGCCACCAGTACATCTGTCCAGAAGGAAGTACTGCAAATTATTGACAGCAGTTGTCAAGGGACACAATTCGTTGATGGGATTGTAACTGGCCCTACAAAGCCTCCGGTTCTGCACTGACTCCTCAGCCTGAGTAAATTTTGTCTTTATGTGACCCATCAAGCCAAACACAGTTCAACAGTTATGTATCGGGTTGCCAACAGCCCAGAAAAAAGACCTTATCCCACTCCTGTAATAGAGGCTTAATGGAATGTTATTTATCAGATTGTTATTTACCTTCACACTGTCAAAAGCTTCACTGGCCCATTTCTACATATTAAACATCTATTACAGGGGTGGGACATTTTTTTCCCTCCAAGTTCTTGGCACCCTTAAGTCCAACATACTGTCTACTACGTCATCCTTGCTGTCTCCAAAATATACCACAAGAGTCTCACTGTCTCCTTTTAATATTTAAAAATTCACAGCTATTCCCAGAACAATTGCAGGCATCTGTTTCACTCTAAACCACAATTCATTAAGAAAAAGTTATCATTTTTAGCTCTCTTAGTATCATTAAAATGTCTCTGTGGTACTTTTCTATCAATAGGTGCTTCATGCCTACTTAATTGTGACTATAAACCTTTATATTAAAAGTCATCATTTATTATATGGGCTGATTACAGAAACACACAATCCCATAGAATACAATGAATATCCATTATATCCACTTGATTTTTTCCATAGGAAATAATCAATGCCCCATATCTCAGATCCTAGGGGTTGCAATGCTTAGTTTGCTAAATTGTCTTACAAGATTAGACTATATTTTTTTTCTTATATGCCCAAGGTAATGCCAGTCACCACCATGGGGTCAGGATGGAATTTTCCTCCAGGACAGACTGGACAGCAATCCTGGAGGTTTTTACTTTTTTGCCTATTTCTGGGCACAGAGCAATGATCACTGGGAGAGTGGGAGGGGGAGTGTGAATTTTCTGTATTATGCAGGAAGTTGGACTATATGATCCTTGTGATCCCTTCCAGCTCTCTGTTTCTATGACAAAGATTAACTTTAGGGAGAAATGGGCAACTGGTTTAATCACCTATTCTAGTAGCCAAGTGTGGCAAGGATACGTAAATCATGTAGCACGGTCACATTGACAGAAGTTTTCTCCAAACTTGGGGGGATCCCAATGGTTTCCTGTTGGCAATTCAGGATTTCCATACCTCAGCTGATGAAAATTCTGTCAAGGCCATGACTGATCTCTGGAACAGGGAAAAGGCCAGGCTATTTACACAATCACCCGTCTTCCCCCTGCCCTAAACAGAGCCCAGTAGTCTCCCTGGTTTAACAGGGGAATTGATGGCAATGAAATGGGATAGATGATGGCTAGAATACTGCTGGCAGAAAACCTGGAGTAAGGCTGGTCAAATGCAGCACAGAGCCCATATTAGAGCCTATTCTGTGGTACTGATGATGGCAAAAAGGTAACATTTATTGCGTCTGTGAGTGATCATCCACCTGAGCTGTTTCAAGTCATTTGGAAGCTTATCTCCAGAACATCATAACCCCCAGGAATAGAACTTGACCACATGACAGCCCTCTGTGATCATTTGCTGCTTACTTTGCAGACAAGATCACCCAGACCAATTCTAAGTTAGATACTGGCACAGATGCATGTTCAGATGATATCTGCTTGTCTAGTTTATATGGATACCTTGGGAAGCCTGAAGATGTAGCCAAAATCTTTGGAGAGGTAAGGTCTAAAGACTGTGCTCTTGACCCTTGCCCTTCCTGGCTGAGTGGGTAAGAGTAGTAGTAAATGCTTCCTTGAATGGGAGTTGTGCCACTCATGCTCAAGGAGGCAGTGATTAGACCTGTTTTGAAAAAGCCCTCACTGAGCCTTACTATTTTGGAGGACTTCTGGCCAGGCTCCAGTCTTCCACTTTTGGGCAAGGTACTAGAGCAGGAGATTGCTTCCCAGCTCTAGGGGCTCCTGGAATAGACTGATTTTCTGGATCCATTTCAATATGGCTTCAAACAAGGGGTTGTAACAGAGACTGTTTTGGTTGCATGGTTGATGACCTCCACTGAGAACCAGACAATGGGAATGTGACACTGCAAGTCTTGCTAGATCTCTCAGCAGCTTTCAGTACTATTGAGTGTAGTGTTGAGTATAGCCACCTCTCAGCAGTAGGACTAAGGAGCACTGTGTTAAGGTGGTTGGAGTCCTATCTGAGAGGTTGGTCTCAGAAGGTGGTGCTGGGGGATTCCTGCTCCACCCCTTGGCCATTGGCCTGTGGGGTTACACAAGGTTCAGTGTAATCCCCCATGCTATTTAATATCTATATGAAGCCACTGAGAGATGTTATTGGGAATTTTGGGCTGCAGTATCACCAGTATGCAGATGATACTCAGCTCTACCTTTCTTTTCCACCTAATTCCAAGGATGTTGTTGATGTTTTGAACTGGTGCTTGGAGTCAGTAATGAACTGGATAAGGACGAACAAGCTGAAACTCAATTCTGACAAGGCAGAGGTTCTCTGGGTTAGTAGAAAGGCAGACCAGGAAGTTGTTTTGCACAGCATGGTCCCAGAACACTTCATTCACCCATCCAGCCCCCTCTTTCTCACATTAAAGGCCTGAACTTCTAGCCACAGAAACATATATTCAAAACTTCACATTAATACACAGAAATAGAATGTGCAAACTTATTTACACACAAAACATTACAAGATCCTATGTGGATAAGCACTTCCTTAGTGGGCAGAGACATGAACATCTTTTGGACAGCTGCCACAGAAAGGGGAGCTGAATAAGCCAGGAGAAGAAGAGGGCAACTGGTTTGATCTGCCCTCAGCTTTGCAATGACTTTGGAAAGGGTTGAGATGGGGGGAAGCATAAAACAAGTCCCCCTGCCACAGGAACAGAAAAGCATCAGAAAAGGGTCAGACGCTGCCAGAAAGAAGAAAACCAGGCATTTAGCATCAAGGCAGGAAGTGAAGAGGTCCACTGCTGGAAACCCTCATCACTGAAAAACAGAGTGCATGTAACAGTCTCTGAGGGCCCACTTGGTATCTATAGCTATAGATCTGCTGAGGGTATCTGCAGCAGTGTTTGATCATCCTGCCATGTGAAACCAGGGAAATATTGTGAGAGATCACCCAATGCCATACACCAGTGGCCTCTGCAGCAAGAGCCAGGGACCCTGTGCCCCATTGCTTGTTCAGGTAGACTTTTGCCATGGTGTTATCAGTGGCTATCAATACCCGTTTGTCTTGTGCAAAAGAAATTAAGGCATATCTGAAAGCACTTAGTTCCAAGATAATTATATGCAATCTCCTCTTCCTCCTAGACCAAGAACAGGTAGATTAGCAATGGGGCCCCATCCTGATAGGGTCACATCTGTAAGACCTCAATGTCAATGGGGTGGGGCATCAAATTCATTTCCCTTGAAGAAGTTATAGTCCTTGGAACAACATGTCAAAGGACCTTGCAGTAACTTTAGGCAGAAAGGCCTTACCCTGAACATAGAACAAACCCTTCTCCTCCCCAACCCTGAAAAAAACTGACTGAACAAGTTGCAGCTCCAACTTCTACCAGTTGACTAATTTGTCAAGGTTAAGCTGTTAGGACCACTGATTTAGCTGTTGTTCTTCATCCTACGTCTTTGCAGTAAATGGTTCCTTGCCCTCAAAAGGAAGGTCTTCCTGTTTAGCTCTAAACTTGTATAGGAGAGCCAACAACTGGAGCCAGGAGTGTAGCCTGAGGACTATGGTGAAAGCCACAGGTTGGCTGGAATGGTTTGGTAGTGTGCCTTGCTATATTAATCTGTTGCTTGGCCAGTTTGATCCCTCTGTGCATTAATGACCTTTGCCAGAGTTCTCTTTTCCTTTGGAAGTGATTCCATATATTGGGCCTGAAGCTGGTTTCAGCCAGATATTCGATTCAATGTCTAGGAGACCCTACAGCACTGGAAAGGCTACTCATCCACAACTACCATCATAAAGCAACTTCAAAATCTGATTCAATGGCTTAAGATCACAGCACATGACATCAAGTTTGAGTGATTTTGCCATTCTGATCAGCTGATCTAAATACAGATGGAGATCCTCAGATGGGTCTCCCACGATACCATCTGGGGACAGATCCAAGGCAGCACTGGATCTGAACTCTGAGAGTGATATGAAACTCTCCTCAGAATTGGAAGTTGGTTCCTGCCATAGGACAGAAAGGTGATTGGTCTTTGATATTGATGGCCCCAGTAATTGCTTGGTGTCGAAAGAGGTTGACGTCAGACCCAAGAATTATATCAGGTTCCAAGTGCCCCATTGTGGATAGAACTTTGAGGAAGGAGCTAAGGATAAGAGAACCATTGAGGTTGATGTGTGCCCCATCTGACTGGAGCCATCAGCCCAGATCTGAGTCCCAGCAACTATTGCTGCAGAAGTGATTGTTGATGTTAAGGAGATAGAGGAAGAACCTCTGCCAAGTCATCATCTGAGGCCTGTACATTGTCCACCAACTTTGGTGACAGTGATGGTGTATAAGGCAGGGAAATCTTGTTGGACTCTTGTTGGAGCCGTGCTTAAACAGCAAAAATCAGCGTAGGGGCAAGTCCTTAGAGAGATGTTTAGATTTTACCTTTGATTTATTTTAGTGGAGGTTCCAGTGTGCTTCTTGGAACCATTTCTGATCTTGACACCGAACAAGGCGTTGGATCCGATGGTGGAGCTGGGGGCACAGATGCAATCGATGGTGCATGGGCCTTCTTTCCCATGTAGATCAACCACTTTAGATACTGAGAGTCAGTGGCTCCCAAAGCCTTCTCCTAGAGGGTTGTCTTTAATTCATGGCAAGTCTTGGGCATGAATTGCCAGCACACATTACAGGCTCCTTCATGATGGCCTTCTTCTAAACAGACTAGGCACAAATTGTGTTTGTCAGACTGTGCCATTTTGCTACTGCATTCAGTACACTTCTTGAATGACTCATTATTACTAAAAAGTTCTTCAACGAAAGAAAAACACTGAGGTAAAAACTGATGGAAAGTACTAAAGAAGATCTTACCTCCATGGCAGCAAAGGAAGGACTGAGGAAGGAGTGCTTCCTCTCTCCTTGCCATGTGCCATTTTGGTAAGAAAACAATGGTTTACACTGAAGGAAAGAACCTTAGAAACCATTAGAATCTTAAGAATCTTCATCTTATTGGCTGGCCTGAGCATGAGCAGTCCCGCATGGGACTGTACAGAAGCCACAAAGGTGAACTATTTCCAAGGTGTGAGGAATAACAGGGTAAGAGCTGCATTCCCCCCACCCACCCATCCACACACACACCCTCCCAATCTCTCACCAGTTGCCTGTTCCAGATGGGTAGCTGTGTTAGTTTGTAGCAGCAAAATAAAACAGGAGTCCAGTGGCACCTTAGATACTGACAAAAATCTATCCCCACACAAGTTTAAACTTTCATAATATCATACCAGAGTAAATATTTTTAGTCTCTAAGGTGCCACTGGGTCCTAACCTAGATGGCTCAGGTGAGTTCCAATCTCATCAGATTTTGGAAGCTAAGCAGAGTCAGCCTTGATTAGTACTTGAATGAAAAACGACCAAGGAAGAGAGGGGCAAACAACCTCTATTAGTCTCTTGCCTTGAAAAATCCCAGCAGGGGTTGCCATACATTGGCTGCGACTTGACAGCACTTGACACACACACAGTGCCACTGGACTCCTGTTCTACTTTAGTTTCTAAATGTACATCTTGCCTTAGAATGGTGTATAAGGATAATAAATAAGCTAGCAACAACAAAACCATCTGCTTCTTTCCCAAGAGACATTCAGAGGACTCCGTTTCATTCACAATCCCTAATTCAGATATGTAACTATGCTTAACCAGGATCAGCACTCTTAATATCACTGCGGTCTCCATGGATTAGGAATATCTACAAAACAATGCTTGCCATTCTGATGGGGTAATATTATATTACTGGCACTCAGCCATAAAAAGTTTATGGGTTGTATTCCCAAGCATAACTAGGGAAGCCTTGACAATTAAGAACTACAAATCACAGGAATTTCTTCAGACACAAGAACATCAATATATATCAACATCTGTAAGGTAATATGGAAGGTCCATTATTTCACTAAGAGATACATGAACTTCACAGGTATGATAAGAAGCTGAAATAAAAATGTACCGATGGAAATGGCCCATGACAGCACATTTTAACCCCCAATACAAGTTTAAAAGATTACTCTCCAAAACAATCTCATCTCTTAGCTACCACCAGCATAACAGCATATGGCTGAACTACAAATAGCTGTATAAAATAAGAGAGACAAGAATACTGGCCTCAGGAGAGCATGTTTCCTTCACTGCACATCCTAACCATTCATCGTATGAGGTAAAATGACCTGACGCTTCTGCATTTACTCCAAAAAATAGATAGGGATATTCATTTTCAAATGCTAAAAGGGGACTTCTGGTAAAGAGAATGAGAATCTGATCTCCACAGCAGAGCAACACCATCTGTTCTTACAATAAATGGACACAAATGCTCTTTTCCCTTCTATTAAAAATGGATTGTTGCAGATTATTATTTTTACCATGCTTGCATTTATTTTATTTATTTTGAACATGTTTATGTCATCTCTATAGGAATCTGCTCGAGGCAGCTTACAAAATAAAAATAATAAAAACAAAGCATTAGAAATATTAATTAAAAAGCCTGAAATGGCAGTTGGTGGTGGAATGTTGGGGAAGCTGTCAGTGGGAGTTGGAGAGTAAACAAGAGAGTAGAAGGGAGTTGGAGCCTGGCTTTAGACCAAAGAGAGTCACCCCGAAAATCCTCTGTGAGAGGAAATAATGTTTGTGAAGCACTGTTAGTCCTCAGACTAAAGTAGGAAAAAACAGCACTAACTCCTGCTTAGACTTGAGAGATCTGGGAATTATAATGGGCCAAGGTATAGTGGGTAGAGAGGAGTCTCCCCTTCAGTGCCAGGAACAGGGTTATACCTCATAACTATAACGTCTGCCCAGTATCTAGGAAGGGTTTGTCTCAGTGGAGCACCCTTAAGTCTGGAGAGGAGGGGAAGCCGTGCTGTGTCTGTTTTTTAAAAGGGAAACATTTGTGAAGCAGTGTCAACCTCTGAAAGAAGTCAGCAACCTAGCGTTAAACCAAGTGTTTTGTGCCTCACACCAGTGAAGTTGCTGTATATAAACCTTTCTGTTACTTCAGTTCAAACACCTGCCTACCTGCCTTTTGACTTTAACCTACTGTAAGTAAACCTTCTGTTACCTTTTGAACCTCAAAAAAAAAAGAAGAAATATTAATTAAAATCCAGCATTAAGAAGTCCCAGCCCAGTGTAAAAGCATACAGCGTAAAAGCAGACCACAGACCGCTTCAAATTAATTAATTAATCAATTAATCAATGAATTAATTAATTTCATTTAAGGTCTGCCTTTCTCACCAAGGCTCAAGGTGGATTATACAGTGTGAGAGCAGTACAGTCAGTATCAAGGACAATTTCGTAAACAATGCTGAAGGGTAAATAAATGCAAGTTTACAAAGACATAACATTAGCAAGAATCCAATACAGAGTTGAAGAAATGTTGAAACAGAACATTAGCAATTCTAGCAATACAGAGTCAAAGAAATACTGAAATAGAACATTAGCAATTCTAGGGCTAACATAGGAGCACATATTCAAAGCAACAGATAGTACATAAGGCAAAATAGTGGTGAAATCTATGGGTTAAGTCTATGGTCCCTAGTAGCACATCTGAAATCCCTCCCTACAACACAAAAGCCTTTTTGAACAATTCAGTTTTGCGTAGTTTACAGAAAGTTAGGAGAGTGGGGGCTCTCCAGGCTAAAATATTGTTTAAAAATTAATCCTTTAATTGAAAGCAACACGATGAAGAGAATTATTTTGGACTAGTGGCTAAAAGAAAACGAAATAAAAAAGCACTACCACCACTGGCTCTTAACTAAATTTAATTATGTATTGGTTTTAACTTGTTAAACACTTATGATGTCTCTGGGTCTAAATGACTATGAAAAAATTATACAGGAAGAGTAGAAACTCACAAATTAGGGTTGCCAGGTACCCTCACCCACCATTGCATTCATCTTCACGCATGCACTCCCAGGCTGCATGATGATGTCACTTCCAGGAAGTGATGTCATTGTGCAGGGCCTCATGCTGTCCCTGGGAGTGAGCTCATGCTCTGCAGAGGACCAATTTCAGCCCATTTGGGGGTGAATCAAGCTTGTTTGGGTCTTAAATTGGCTCACTGGGAAGCACAGGAGCTCTCCAGGGCCCTCCGGGCAGCACTCCATCAAGCCAAATTAGGCCTGTTTGGGGCTGAAACTGGCCAACTGCAGAGTGTGGGAGTGCTGCCAGGGTAGCACAACGGTCCCTGGAGTGCACCCGTATTTAGGTTTGCCAGGCCCCTTAATCCGGGAGGAGGGAGGAAACGTAGCATGTACCTGGTTTTTTTTTTCTCATGTGAGTACACAAAGCGCACACATGCTCCCAGCATGGTGAGATGACATCACTTCCAGGAGTGATGTCATCATGCAGGCCTCAGAAGTGATCCTGGGCTTCACACCAGGCAGATTTGGGCCCCCAAATGGACCGAATCAGTCTGGTGCGAAACCCAAGAGCACTCTTGGGGCCTGCATGATGACATCATTCCTGGGAACAACATTACCAACAACAACATTCGATTCATATACTGCCCTTCAGGATGACTTAACGCCCACTCAGAGCGGTTTACAAAGTATGCCATTATTATCCTCACAACAAAACACCCTGTGAGGTGGGTGAGGTGAGAGAGCTCCAGAGAGCTTGGACTGACCAAAAGGTCACCCAGCTGGCTTCAAGTGGAGGATTGAGGAATCAAACCCAGTTCTCCAGATTAGAGTCCTGCACTCTTAACCACTACACCAAACTGGCTCATTGTCATGCCATGCCAGTAGTGCACCCTGGGAGTAGGGCTGCCTTACCTCTCAGCGGGAGGTGGGAGAACCAGCACTCACCTTCTTCATGGAAGGAAGTAATGCCATCATGTAGGGCATTGTGCTGCCCCTGGGAGTGCCGCTGGGCGCACTCGAAATCAGGCCAATTTTGACCTGTTTGCTACTGAATCAGGTCCATTTGGGACCTAAATTGGCTGCTGTGAAGTGTGGGAGCTCTCCAGGGCCCTCCTGACATTGCTCCCATGCTCTGTCAGCCCATTGTAGAGCATAGGAGTACTGCTAGGGCAGCATGACATTGTGTGGGGCCCTGGAGTGCTCCCATGTTTCACAGATGGCCAGTTTTGGCTTCAAACTGGCCCAATTTGGCCTGCTACCAAGAACAGGAGTGCTCCCTGGAGGTCCCTGGAGAGCTCCTGTGCTTCACAGTGGGCCAATTTAGGCCTTAAATGGGCCCTCAAAGGGGACTGGCAACCCTACCCACAAGTATACCATAGAAGCCAGTCTTGAAATTCTCCTGCCATTCAAGCTGAAAGTTGGGAACTGAGTGAAATGTAGTTTAAAAGAATTCCAAGATCCCAACAGTACTGAAAGATTGCTTTTAGTATGAGCTATCAAAAGTTTTCCCCTAACCATATTCTGATTCATTTATATAAACATACGGGCAGCTAACCGAGTCCAAAATACCTTAATAGCAGGAACATATTATTATAGAGGGAGAAGAAAGATACAAGACTGAAAGATGATGAGGCTCAGCTTTGTTGGGCCAGGGGTAACTGGCAATATCAAGAATATTTTGGTTTCATTCATTCACTAGGACATTAATTTTTTGCTGTCTCTCTCAAAGTCCTGACCCATTAGATTGTTGAGACATGCACATTAAGTAAGATTCTAAGTGTTTCAAGGGTCACAAGAAGTGCCTTAATTGAAACCATATCTAAAAATAGCTTTTGTGCTTTACATGAATAAAACATTTTGTGCTGTGTGCCTGTAGCATGGCAAGCTAGCTCTGCACTTTAGATATGATTCCTGCTCCTAAGGAAAGCTACCGTTCAAAACAGCACTCTGTATGTACTAGAGGATTTAGCTAGTTTGGGCACGTTAGAGCTCTTCAATTTATGCCACAAACATCATCAAGATGAATACAGCAGTTTATCATTGTTTCCAACAGCAAACATGTACAGCATGGACTACTTGCATGCATTCATACTCAGAATCTTGCATCCACCTGTATTTAGGTTTGCCAGGTCCCCTTAATCTCCTGGCGGGAGGGGGGAAACCTGGCATATACCTGCTTTTTCTTCTTCTTGCGCACACATATGCTCCCAGTGTGGTGAGATGACGTCACTTCCATGAGTGACATCATCTCGTAGGCCTCAGAAGTGCTCCTGGGCTTCACACCAGGCAGATTTGGGTCCTAAATGGCCTGAATCAGCCTGGTGCAAGTCCAGGAGAACTCTCAGGGCTTGCATGATGATGTCATTCCTGGGAGCAATGTTCACACCACACCATTAGTGCACCCTGGGAGTAGAGTTGCCAGGTCCCCTTACCCCTCTAGCAGGAGGTGGGAGACCTGGCACTCACCTTCCTCATGGAAGGGAGTAACATCATCATGTAGGGCATCATGTCACCCCCTGGGAGCATCACTGGGAGCACTCCACAGTGGGCCGATTTTGGCCTGTTTGCAGCTAAATCAGGCTTGTTTGGGAGCTAAACTGGCCCACTGTGAAGCGTGGGAGCTCTCCAGGGCCCTCCTGACAGTGCTCCTGTGCTCTGCAGTGGGCCAAAGATGCAAAAGCTGCAGCATCCAACAATATAATGGCCTGTCCCAGAGCACTATTCAGCCCAGCATAACAGCACTGAAACATGATTTATAATTAATGTGTCAGCAACAGTTACCTGTGACACTGCTGGGTAGCACAGAAAACTGTGGATTACTGGCCCAGGTTTCATTCTTCAGTGAACTGGCTAAGCAAGCCCAATATTCTGTTAAGCATTGTTTATAACAGGATCACACTAGAGGCAACTTATTGAGATGGCACTGCTCTCACATTTGCCAAGCCTCCGGTGCTGCTGTATTAATATAAGAGCTTGCCACTCCGTGGGGACTGTCACTTATCAGCATGTCAGTAATAGTTCAAGCCTGCACAGCCTTTAATTAATTTATTTATTTTAATTATTCAAGTATTTTACCGCACTTTCCTTCCCAAGGAGGATCTCAGAGCAGCTTACAAAATACAAAAATGGAATTTAAGTAAACAAAGTGGGGGGAAAAACCAAGATAATACCTAGTGTTGCCTGGTCCCGTGGAGCCCAAACCAAGGGACCAGGGGGGCATGCAGGTGGAACTTATCTTGCATGCACGCTTCATGCAAGCATGCTCCAGAACTCTTCCTCGTCATGCCAGGAACAATGTCATTCCCAGCACAACAAGGAACTGAAGGCCCCCATGCGAGATGATACCCCTTCAGGAACCTTCACTTCCTTGTCATGCCGGGAATGATGTCATTCCCAGCACAAGGAAATGCTTCAAAGCACACCCATGTGCCAGGAAGGAATGTCCGCACATTGCCAGCAACATCATTGCATCACCATTCGGGGCCCCCACCCAAGTCTCTCACCAGTGCCCAGCCTTGTGCTGGCAACTTTAATCCACTGGCCAGTTAACTTCAAGGCTACAGGCTGCAATCCTGTGGCTGAGAGGCAAGGCTAGAGAGTCCTTTGGCTGGTGCCTCCTGCCACACTCAGGCCAATAACAGCAACAGAGGAATAACAAGATCTCAGCCAAGATCTCACCAAGCTGCAAAACAGATGCTCCCAACCACCTCCCCTGCTAGAAAAGCCTTCAGCCATGGCACTAAGATATTGGATAAAAATATATGAAGAGATGCAGAAGATTTTCAAGCTCAAGTTTGAGTTGAATCCGAAAAATATGCTATTAAACATTCTACCAAGTAATATTACAAAAGAACATGGAGAACTTTTCAAGTACATGGTGACAGCTGCGAGAGTACTAAATGCAGCAAAATGGAAGACAGCATCTTGCCCCGAAATGTCTGAGTAGATAGATAAACTGTATAAATATGCATCCATGACTAAATTAACTTCTTATGTGCATAATAGACCAATACTGGAATTCCAGAAAAAATGGAAAGATTTCTTTGATTACCTAGTTTGAAGCTAAGAAAAATTAAGGTTAGTTAATATGGAAATAGAGGAAGCATAACACAGAGACCTTAAAAATGTTGAGTATAAAACATGGAAGAGATGACTGATTAAAAAGCTATTGATATTAAATTTTAGGTATAAGCAATTAAGGAGAGGGAAAAGAGAACTATCCCATAAGCTAGTTGCGTTGTCACATATTTTGAATATACTTTTCTGTTGTAATTCAAATGTAGTACTTTGTATTCTGTATAAGTTTCTATGCACTTTCTATTGTTGTTTCTATTTTTCTTTTCAAATAAAATATAAAAGAGAAAGAAAGAAAGAAAGAAAGAAAGAAAGAAAGAAAGAAAGAAAGAAAGAAAGAAAGAAAGAAAGAAAGAAAGAAAGAAAGAAAGAAAGAAAGAAAGAAAGAAAGAAAGAAAGAAAGAAAGAAAGAAAGAAAGAAAGAAAAGCCTTCAGCCATTTCCTTGGTCAGGGCCAGCATCAGCACATGGCAAGTTGGAGCAGCTGCCAGAGCACTTGGCTTCTGGTGGGGCCCACTGTTGCTGCCTCTCTACTCATGCATCCCCTCTGATGCCTGCACTCACACCCTTCCACTGCCTGCTTGCGAGTGCTTTGTCACTTTTCTCAGCTGCATCTTCTGTCTACTGCTGCTGGAAAAGGGCATCTGGGTGGTGCCCAGAGCATCAGCATTCCTGGTGACCATGGCAGTGGCATTTCTAGCTGCACCCACAATCCAGCACCACCAGGGAAAGGTTGTGTAGCCAGTGCGGGCAGCTATGATTGCAGATGGAGGGAAAGCTGGGCATATGGGAGGTCAGGCAAGAAGGGGAGCCTAGTAGCAGGCATAGGGAGGTTTCCTAAGCACTCTCTGCCTGGAACTGGCCTTGCCACAGCCAAATATTCGCAACCATGAATGAACAGAAGCTCAGCCCAGACCTCACCCAGCTAGCAGAGATGTTTATTTGTTTTATTTATTTAAAACATTTATTAGCTGCCTTTACACCTTAGAGGAACTCAAGGCAGCTAAAAACAAACAAAAAATACATCTAAAGCACAGTTAAAAATCACTCACATACAAACTAAGGATACCGTCCTCCAGGTGGGGCCTGGAGATCTCCCAGAATTACCAACTGATCTCCAAACTACAGAGATCAGTTTCCTTGGAGAAAATTAATGCTTTGGATGCTACACTGTAGGGTATTATAGCATGCCAGGGTCCTCCTAAGATCACTCCCTCCAAATCACTCCCTCCCCAGGCTCCATCCCCAAATCTCCAGGACATTCCCCACCCAGGGTTGGCAAACCTCATACAAATCCATTGTTTTGCATATCTAAGAAAGCAACAAAAATGGGGGGAGGGCAATGTTGAATATGAAACAGTAAACTTTTAAAAGCTGCCAGAAATTGTTGTTCTTAAAACCTACTATGCTTCAAATTTATTGACAAACTGTTTCTTCATAGAAGCATAGAATCAGAATCATAGGGTTGGAAGGTACCTTCAGGGTCATCTAGTCCAACCCCCTGCACAATGCAGGAAATTCACAACTACCTCTCCTGCTCACACATGCACACACACACCCAGTAACCCCTGCTCCATGCCCAGAAGATGGCAAAGCACCATCAGAATTAGAGATGGGCATGATCCGCATTACGATCGAAAAAACCCCACGATAATGGCGATCGCGCAATCATGACCCGGCAGATTGTGATCGTCCATGGCCAACGATCCAGCGATCAGGAGAGGCCTGAATCGTTGCATTCGGGCTCAGATCGGGGATCCAGACACTCAGGTGCCAGCAATCTATTCCCCTGGCAACGGAGCCAGGAGAAAGCCTGAGCTCTGTTTGCCCTCCTTCTGTTGCCCTGGAAACCCGGGCTTCCTTCCAACCACGGAGCAGCAAAGCAGTCACAAGTTGGGAGAAGACAGCCAGGGGAGGGAGGGGGAAGGGAGTGTTCTGCAGTCATGGGCACTCCAATCTCATCCCTGCAAACCCTGATAGGCAGCTCTGATGGCCAAACACAGACCTCCTGTGTTGCTGAATGGGACCTGAGGGGAGGCAGCTCATCGCCGCCTCCCCGTGCCCGCCAGGCCCAGCGGCCGCCGCCACCACCCACCTTCCCACATAGCTGGGAATAGCAGCGCGGTTCGCTTTGGCCTCCACGATCCACGGATTGGGAACGGGAGATGCTTGGTGTGGATCGTTAATTCAGGATCGTCGCCAGTGCCGATCCATGATCAGCTGTATCGTTAATTTTTTTTGGATCGTGTCCATCTCTAATCAGAATCACCAGCCAAACTGGCCTAGGGAAAACTGCTACCTGACCCCAAGGTGGTGATTGGCATTACCCTGGGAATGTAAGAAGGGGCTACAAGAACTAAGCACTGATATAATAACCCATTCTGCCCTCCCTCTCATGGTCTGCCTAGGTTCACAGAATCAGCATTGATGTCAGATGGCCATCTAGCCATCATAGTACATGGGTGGAGGTACATGTTTGGTTTGTTGGGTGGCAGCCTGCATTACTGTGATACCAAGACCCTGGCAGAGCAACACAAATTAATGTACCATAACAATCAAACTTGAACAAATCAATAGTGAATAAATTACTTTCCTTAGCAGTTGAAAGCTACAATTCAAAAAATTACGTTTTATGCATAGTTAAGCAGGAATAATTTTACTGTCAATGACATCTTCACTTAATTGCACTTACATCCAGACTACACATTTACATTTATAATGGAAGGGTTGTAAAGTGACAAGTTATTCTCTCCTATGTGTTTTCAAGTTGTGTTCTTCCACCCCAGTTCTGAATCTCATAAATGCCGCTAGTGGGGTCTAGGAAACCCACAGTGGGATAATATCAATCCTTGCTATGATGACTTCATCTAGACAAAGATAAGTTGTCTAAGATAAAGATGAGTTGCCATGGGGATACCCTTTGTGGTGACATCCACATGGCAAACATTATGGGGAAACCACCTTCTTACTCCCCTCTTTGCATGCTGGTTTCTACCTAAATATATCATTTCTACCAGCATGTTCATCCAAATTTAATACCAAAGGCATTGAGTCCTTATGGATTCCACAGACATGGGATGATATAAAAGGGTATAATTAAAGGTGTCCAATAAGCATCTGCTTAATTAATATTTTAGGTTTCCATGTGCTCTGTGAAGTATAAATAATGTAGCCTGAAATAGCCAATACATTTGTATGTTTTGGTAATACTCCAATTCTATACACACATACAAACTGTAAATAATACTGTTTTCAGTGGAACTTATTTCTACATAGATAGATTAGGAAGAGATGTCATGTGCCATCCTAAGCAAACTTTCTTGGAAGTCCCATTTTATGCAGATTTGCATTCTTTGAAACACAATGGATTTTTATTCGGAACTAATCTACACAAAAGTACACCTAATCAAATTTCACTGAAATTATTAAGACTTACTTCCATTTAAATGTGTTTAGGAGTAGGGTGCAAGGCTAACACTTTCAACTGGGATACAAGCAAATGCCATGTTTCAGAGTAATGGCTGGTCAAGATGATGTTATTTGCTATCTTGGCAACTGTACTGTTCTGCCTCTAGATAATTTATGAATATGTTAAGTAGATTCATTGTAAGTATAAATAATTAGAGAGTCTAGGACCTGGGAGCCCCAATTTCAAATCTCCATTCAAATTCCCATGAAACTCACTTGGTGACTCCCTGCCTAACTGATCTCACAGAGCTGTGAGAATGAAATGGAGGAGGGCAGGATCACGTGCCCCTTCCTGAGCTTCTTGGAAAGAGGGTGAAATAAAAAAGATGCTACATTTCTATCATAGTGAAAACTAAACACTTATTGTTATCCTTTACTGCCTGCTGTTTGAAAAAAATTGCCAGACCATATGACCTGATGTCTCACTACATTATGACTATAAAGTTATCTTGGAAAACTCTGATGAGGAACTATTTTTAAAAACTGGAAATCCAAGATATGGGCCCTTTTCACACTTATGGTTTAAACTGCCATTTATAAGCATTCACCGCGATCACAATGGCTTCGGCATGGCACCCCTATGTTCCACAATGTCTGAGGCAGTTTCGATTTGGCATCTTGTTTTTCATTTTAGATGGGCTTTGAAGCCTCAGTGCAGTTTCAGGCTTTCAGGGCTTTGCAATTCATGTCACACTTTTTTTAAAAAACTTTGAGCAAGCATAGTAACATTGCAATGTTGGAACCCATTCCCCCCCCCTCCCGTATTTGCTGATTGGGCTGTCCCATGCCCACTGGAGAGGCAATTCGTGGCGGAGTTCTAGGGGAAACGTACTTTTCGCGCTTGTTCCACTCTCATTTTTTTTTTAAAGCCAAGCCAGGAAAGGGTTAAAATGCTGCTGCTTTATCCCCTCCCAGCAGCTTTCCTGCCGCTTTGTTTTGCAAAGGGCTGTGCAAAATGGTGTGTGTGTGTGGGGGGTAGCATTAGCAGAAGACACCAGGAGGGAGGGAAAAGAAGCCATTTAACCCTTTCCTGGCTTTTAAAGCCAGGAGAAATGAGCAGTAACTTCACAGCACAGCAACACATCTTATTCCTGGCTTTGGGAAAAAAAAGAGGGAGAGTGTGCACATACCCTGGATGGAGGAAGGGAAATGTTAGGAATACTGGCTTTGAGAACAAAATAAGAGAGTGCGTGCATACCCGGGAGGAAGGAAGCCAATGGAGAAGCAGACTTATGATCCTTACCTTTACTGATAAAAATGTCAGAAAAGGAGTTCAGAGAGCCGAGGAGGGTGGGAATAGTTAATTCCACACAGACCAATCAGCTCCCAGGGGAAAGGAGAGGGGGGGAGAAGAGAAGTAGAAGGGGAGTATAGAGTTTGCACTGACCTTAATCGGGCCAGACATGACTCAGCAGCGGCTTCAAAATTGGGGATACCGCGGACAAACATTGGTACTGTGTCCCATGATGACTAACTTGCAAGTGTGAAACTCCTGCAAACATGGGAAGCAGAACCAATACTGAAATGCTTTAAAGTCTCAGTGTGAAAAGGACCCTAAAGTCCTTTCTGAAAGATCTGTTTTTATCTTGCAGGGAGATTCCTAAAGGGCATCTGTAACCGATTATTTTTTCAAGGTGAAGAATCTGATGGAGAAGCAACATCTGCATGGACCAGTTCAATATGTCTGGTCAACTGGTTCACATAAAAAGAAACTCTAATACTACAAGTGCATACAGGTTTTTACTCACTGCTTTATGCCCAATCTATTAGCACAAGTAGGGGGGGGAGGTCCCTTGGGTCAGGCATGTTTTGTTTTCATTAATAATGTGTATGACTGACAAATGGCATCATTATCTGCTTCCTTTTCATTAAATGCACCTCTAAATTGAATTATTAGCTATGAAATTGCACCTTGTCATTATATTTGCTACGCAGGATTCATGGCTTCCACAGCATGAGATAAAAGGTGACCATTTTATTTTTAATTAGTCCAGTGCACTATTTATAGAAAAGGCCAATCACCTGCAGGATAGTGTAAGAAAAAAACTTTGCAGAGTGGGGTGGGGGGAAATGGTTGTATTAACTATTCAATAGAATAGCATAAAATAAGACAGGTGTGCAAACATACTGATGTTTAAGTGAGAAATAAAAATAGATGTGTAAACTTGGGAGGTACTGGCAAAAGGTAGTAACTGTCACATCTGTGCAAGGATTAGTGTTGGCACATGTGTGATTTCACAATGCATACAGTACAGAAGGTACTAGGAATTATGGTTCCAGCAACATTGCAGTAATTGACAGATAAAGGGCCAGCTTCAAACAGCTCTCAGCCAAAGCACCCTGGAGTTCTGGGAGCCCCTACACTAAAGTTTTTTGAAGTACTGTCTAATAAAATACTGGTTTATGGGAAACATCAGTTGTTTCTGAAATTCAAGGACTACTGAATACGTACAGAATATTAAACCAGCCTTGCAAATAAATTCTTGGCAGTTTCTAACCTACAAACATTTCACTAGTCTGCCTGCCCACACATACTTTAGTTAATCTTTCATGGCACTTCAATTGCCTAAAAGAAGAAGAAACTACCATTTGTAAACCTCTCCTGCAGGAAATTATTTTTTTGCTACCATTGACTTTCAAGAGCTTTTTTACAAGCCTACGTTAAATAAATACTTCAGGTGGGTAGCCTAATAGATGAGCGAGGTTCAAACCTTGTTTAAATAAATGCTGTTGTTATTTGCCTTTGGGGTTGGTTTGACAACACTGAGTAGTATTGTTAAGCTTTAATAAGAACTTCAGATTAATAAAATAGCTTTAAAAACAAGCCTGAAATTACTATAATTTCTGTAGTCCAAACATCTAAGTGTATGTTACAGGGAAGATTCATGATCAGAATCCCTTTCATGTTTAAAGAATTAAAGCAACTGTATGAGGCTTCCATTCTCGACTGGAGAAATTGTACTGGAAAAGAAGTTTTAATATCTCAACACAGTTTCTAGGGTTGCCAACAGGCCTGGAGAAAAATGTCTGCATCTATTTAATAAAGGCTTAATGAGTGGAAAATGTCAGATGAAGCTTTTCATAGCATGGAAGTAAATAACACCAGCTGGTAAATAACACCATTATGTCTCTATTATAGGGCAAGAATGTTTTTCTTCAGCTAGTTGGCAACACTGTTTTCCCAGTCTAAAATCTCCTTTTCTCCTGCCCCCACTAGTGGTTGCTAGCCCCATGGAGAAAATACAGGTATACAAATGGGTCAGTGGAAGCACTGCTTCTGTGGGTTGACATTTTTACTTTTGAGTCCACATGCAGTTTCTTCTTCTCCTTATGAAAAGAAATGTCTATAAACTTGTATTGTCTTCCACTGCAACAGTCCAGGAAAAAACCACCATGTATCTTTAACATTTTGGTTTGGATTATATACTTCTATTCTGCTTTCAGAAGCCTCTTCTGCTCATAGAACAGGAGAAGGGCAATGTTTACCAATTCTCCCCTCCCACTGCCATCCTCCAATTTCATCCTTAGTAGAGATGGGCACAAATCAAAATGCGATCCAAAATTCACGACGAACCAGGCTGGTTTGTGGTTCGTGAACCAGCGGTTCATCAGATCCCATTTCTGATGAACCGCCATGTGCTTTAGGCTGGTTCGTTTGGTTCGTTTTTTGGTTCATCACTGCAGAAGCCTGGTGCCGATCAGTTTCCTAGGCAACAGGTGATGGACTTCCTGCAGACCTTCTGCTGACCAGGAAGTGACCTTCTGCTGGCCTGGAAGTGACCTTCTGCTGACCCGGAAGTGAAGATTTTCTGACTTGGATGTGATGTTTTCACAAACCATGGTTCAGTTTTTTTCCAGTCCATGCCATCTCTAATCCTTAGTATGTCAAACTATGGAATCCCTGTTATCTAGAGTTCGTCACCCCCTTCTGCAAGAAGCACAATTTCTTGATTTCAAAAGGTTTATTGAAAGACTAGGCTCTGACACAAGTATTCATATTCCAAGGCCTAGAAAGGATCTTGGCTGAACACAGTTATTGTCGAGAATGAAAAAAGGAAGCACAACATGTGATACATCAAACCCTCAATTCCCAGCCTCCCCCCGCATCTTCCATGGCGATGAGAACTTTGCTGTGGGAAGGCTCGGCCCGTCAAGGTCTCTGGCTGTAGAAACAGATAAGAGGATTCTCTCCCATGGAAAGCGTGGCCAAAATAACACCTGGACCTGGAGGGAGAGAAAGGCTGACGTCTACAGTATTAAACATGGCGTAACTCTGACCAAGGAACTACAGAACATATTAGATCCTGACATTCTGCCCCCCTTAAGACCCCTCCTATCACCCTTCTGGTCCCGCCTTTTCAGGGTACCTAGAATGAAACTTAGCGAGGAGCCTTGGGGCTCTGACCTGAGAAGCTTCCACCCACTCTCTGAACCCCTCCTCAAAGTCCTTCCACGTAATTAGGTAAAAGAGTTTATTATGTTTGCGTTTTGAGTCCAAAATCTCTTTTATTTCATAATGTACTTGGCCATCAATAAGAGTTGGATGGGGTGTAGGTTGTTCAGGATGCCATTCATCTGGGGGTGGTGCTTTTTTCAGCAGGCTAATGTGAAATGTGGGGTGTATATGGCGTAGATTTTTGGGGAGTTCAAGTTCTGCAGTCACCCCGTTTATGACTTTTTTGATTTTAAAGGATCCCAAATATTTCAACCCTAATTTTTTGCTGGCTTGCTCTGTTTTAAAGTTCTTGGTGGAGATGTAGACTTTTCCCCCAGGCTGCAATTCCCACTGCTCCACACGATGGCGATCAGCATACTTTTTATAATCCGCTTTTGCTTTGGCCAGAGTCTTTTGAATTAAGGTCCATTGCTTGGAGATGGAGGTCCACCAATCTCCCAAGTCTCCGGCTTGCTTGCTTTCTGGTTGTAAACCAAACGGAAACGCTACTCCTTCATATCCATGCACAATTTTAAAAGGTGTTTCTCCCGTAGAACTGTGGACCGAATTGTTATACAAATATTCTGCTAAATGGATCAGCTCGGTCCAGTTATTCTGCTGGAAATTAATGTAACATCTGAGGAATTGTTCTAACACTTGATTTAGCCTTTCAGACTGCCCATCGCTTTCGGGATGGTAGGCAGAGCTTAATCCTTGTTCAATGCCCGCCAGTTGTAAAAGCTCCCGCCAAAAGTTGGCAACGAACTGTCCACCGCGATCCGAAATCACCTTGGAAGGCAAAGAGTGCAGTTTTACAATACGTTTCATGAACAAACTGGCCAACTTCCTAGCTGTAGGCACGGTGGTGCACGGAATGAAATGAGCTTGTTTGAAAAACAAATCCACCACTACTAAAATACAAGTACAACCTTTTGAGGGGGGTAGATCAGTGATAAAGTCCATAGAGATCACCTCCCAAGGCCGATTGGGAACTTCCAGGGGCTGTAGCAGTCCAGGAGGCTTCCCCCTTCTAGGCTTGGCCATAATGCAAGTAGGACAGGAAGACACATATTGTGACACATCCCTTCTCATTCCTGGCCACCAAAATTGCCTTTGAACCAAGTGTAAAGTCTTTAGATAACCGAAATGGCCTGCAGTGCAGGCATCGTGACATTGCTGTAACACCTCTTTCCTGAGGCTAGCGGGAATATAAAGTTTGTTTTCTTTAATCCAGTCTCCCACTGCCGTTTGAGACATTTTTCCTGTGGGCGCTCGCTCCCCCTCTTTTTCCACCTCGCTTTTCACTTTAGCTCTCCACCCACTTGGCTCACTCTGCTGTTTGGTTGCTTGGCTACGAGTGGTGACCACACCTCCCAACTGACGGGGAGACAAGACAGTATCAATAGTCTCCTCCCTTCTGCTTTGCAACTGGGGCATGCGCGAGAGAGCATCCGCTAAGAAGATGGATTTGCCTGGAAGAAACTTTAGGGTGAAATCAAACTTTGAGAAGAATTCGGCCCACCGAAGCTGTTTAACATTAAGTCTTTGGGGGGTGCGCAAAGCTTCTAAGTTTTTGTGGTCCGTCCACACCTCGAACTGATGATGTGCCCCTTCCAGCCAGTGCCGCCACACAGAAAGGGCTACCTTAACTGCAAAAGCTTCCTTCTCCCAGACATTCCAATTATGCTCAGCCTCAGTGAATTTTCTAGACAAGTATGCACAGGGCCGTACTTTTCCGTCCTCCCCTCTCTGCAAGAGAACTCCTCCCACGGCCGCATCGCTCGCATCCACTGGCACTATGAAGGTTTGGTTTTCGTCTGGGTGCTGGAGGACCGGTTCGGAAGTAAATTGGTCCTTCATTTTCTCAAATGCCGCCTGGCATTCCAGCCCCCAGCTAAGCTTGCTTGTGGGTTTAGCCGTTTGCTCTCCCCTCCCTTTTGTCTTTAGTAAATCTGTTAATGGGAGGGCAATCTGGGCAAACCCCTTAATGAATTGTCTGTAAAAGTTGGCAAAGCCCAAGAAAGATTGTAGTTGCTTTCGGGTAGTAGGGGCTTGCCATTCCTTCACGGCTTTGATTTTAGCCGAATCCATTTTTAAACCTTGTCCTGAAATGCGATAGCCCAAGTAATTCAACTCAGTTTTATGAAATTCACATTTGGACAATTTGATAGGGAGTTTATGCTGTATCAGGGTGGTCAAAACTTCTCTGACCAATTTAATATGTTCCTCTCTGGTTTCTGTAAAAATTAACACGTCATCCAGGTAAACGACCACTCCCTTATATAAAAACTTATGTAGCACCTCATTGATCATGGACATGTAAACAGCAGGTGCTCCGGATAAGCCAAAAGACATGATGAGGTATTCATATTGGCCTAATGGCGTATTGAACGTGGTTTTCCATTCATCCCCTTCCCTGATTCTAACATGGAAATAAGCATCTTTTAAGTCCAACTTTGAAAAGATCTTACCCTGCGCCACCACACTTAGCAGGTCCCGAATCAGGGGAATTGGGTAGGCATTGGTCATGGACACTGCGTTGATGCCTCTGAAATCCGTGCAAAGCCTCAACCCCCCATCCTTTTTCTTTACAAATAGCACCGGTGCAGCATGGGGGGAGCTAGCCGGGTGGATGAAACCTCTTTCCAGGTTTTTAATCTATGAACTTTCGGAGCTCCTCTCTCTCAGCTGGGCTCATGGAATAAAGCTTCCCTTTTGGCAGACTTTCCCCTGGGATCAGTTCAATTGTACAATCAGTTTTTCAGTGCGGTGGTAAGCTGTCCGCCTCTTCCTGACTAAAAGCTTGTGCTAAGTCCCTGTATTCCACTGGAATCAGGTTGAGTTCTTCTGCGGAGAGCAATGCTACTTCTAAGTTCAATGAGGACTCTTCCCCCAAGTCCGCTTGCCAATGATGATTGCTGCAATATTCCCGATCGAACACAATCATGCCTTTGGCCCAGTTAATGTAAGGGTTATGGTCCCACAGCCACCGACTGCCTAGGATGAGGGGATATTGCAGTTCGACAACTGTCAGACTATGGAATCCCTGTTATCTAGAGTTTGTCACCCCCTTCTGCAAGAAGCACAATTTCTTGATTCCAAAAGGTTTATTGAAAGACTAGGCTCTGACACAAGTATCCATATTCCAGGGCCTAGAAAGGATCTTGGCTGAACACAGTCATTGTCAAGAATGAAAAAAGGAAGCACAACATGTGATACATCAAACCCTCAATTCCCAGCCTCCCCCCGCATCTTCCATGGCTATGAGAACTTTGCTGTGGGAAGGCTCGGCCCGTCAAGGTCTCTGGCTGTAGAAACAGATAAGAGGATTCTCTCCCATGGAAAGCGCGGCCAAAATAACACCTGGATCTGGAGGGAGAGAAAGGCTGACGTCTACAGTATTAAACATGGCGTAACTCTGACCAAGGAACCACAGAACATATTAGATCCTGACATAGTAGAGGTTCTAGGAATTAATAAAACTTACTAATAAAGCACCATCCAGTACTTCTGCCCCCAAATTTGCTATAAATATTTAGAATAACACAATTTGCATCTTCTGAAGTGTCAAAAACAGATTGATGCAGACCCACCCTAAGTCCCCAGTTCTGTTGTATCCCTACAACCAGCTCAGAACCTCTAGTCAATATCTAATGCTTGCTCCACAGAATGAATAATAATTGACAGAAACATGGCTTGGCAAACTGCAGAGAACATAGTGATTGCAATGCAGCCCATGTCATACTCCACTAATCATGAAGCAGATTGTCACTTAGACATGAAAATTGCTGTTTCAAGTCCTTATCATGATTTTCCAGAACAGTAACACAACTCTGACAATGTTTGGGGATTACAAAAACTCCTCCCCCAAAAAATCCATGTTGTTTATTGTGTTCCATGTTATTTTTTTGTGTTGTTTATTGTATTACCATCAGCAATGCAGCATGTTTCTTGTTTTTCTTTGATTTTCCAAATTTCCCAGGCAGTGGCTCAAAGAAGGTGCCTCCCAGCTGGCACTCCCAGCTGTGATTCCAGCTCACTCTTTCTCCTTCTCTCCGTCCTTTGTGGAAGTGGAGCCCTTTTTTCTTTGCAAATACAATGGCTGGGGGCAGCTTGTTCAGGGACCTGTGGAATTTGATCCCATTGTCCAATTCTCTTCAAAGTTGGACGTTCTTTAGGGGAGAGACAGCACGAGCTCCTCTGCAATTTTGGTGACATTTAGTTGAAAAAATAATCACACTATTTTCCTACCCCTGAATGACAGAGCTGTGGGACAGGATGGGGAAGCTTTCTGCAAAGAGAACCTTCCTCACTTTGTGAAAGAAAACATACAACAGACCACAAGAAGCATGGCGAACAGAGCGTTTTCAGTAGCAAAGTAAAAGGTGAATGTCAGTCACTGTAAGAGTAGGAAAATTACATGAATGCAGTTAGGGTTTTTTTTAATACTAGAAGCCAGTCAGCACTCTCTTGCTAGGCTACCATTTCCACCCCAATAGGAATCAGTAGCAAGTAATGCACCTGTGCCAAGAGCACCTACTTCAGGGGTTTATAAAATTAAACCCCTTTGTTCAATTCGCTTGAATCTCAGGGAGTCTTTAGATTAGAGGGAGTACTATGTTCTATGAAAATGTGGTGCAAAAGCTGCTCCAGACCTTTGAATGCTTTCCTCGTTGAAAATAATGGCCCTGGAGTGCAGGACCCCTCCAAAAATATACAAATTCGAATCCTGAACTGATAATGTCCTACCCGAAAATAGCAATCATTGTAAAAATCCCCTCCCCCGCAATCCTGGATCCAAAGTTATAATGAATTTTTTCTCAGAGAACACCCCTACTCTAGGTTTGCAGAAATACATTGGGAGGATTAGCCCTCCTAAAAAGTTAAAAGAAGTGCCTGTGGGTTTAAGAAATGGATGCCCTGAGAGGCTCCTGCTAGGCAACCACAACAGTACTGCCAGCCTTCAAGCACTGGTTCCTTTCAGTAAAAAGCAGGAGGAGTAATCAGTGCCCTTTCCAGGACTGTTTTGAGCTTAGAGGGTGAGCTGATTGTACCCAGGCTTGGCAGCAACCAACAGTTGACTTGCTACCACTCAACTTGCATGACACTCACAACTTGCATGACTGTTTGCTACTGTTCAACACCACAGAAGTATTGAAGAGTTCAGTGTTTTGAGTTAACTTTTACTTGATATCTAAATATGCTGTTAGCTGTATTATGAGTGTTCAAGACTGTTTCTGCAAATAGGACAGTGTGTGTTTTCTATTTCTATATTCTATCAGGTGGTGAAAACTAAGGCACATGTGCTAAAATAGCATAGGATGTAGCAGTGTGCAGTGTGCAATCTCTCCATAGTTAGCACCGAGTATGGGATTACAGCTGAACATCAAGAAGACAAAAGGAATGACTACTAAGGAATTATACACTCATGAAAGAACTAGAAAAAGTCCTTCTAATACTAATACTAATACTATGAATTAGATGATTATATGAGGTAGTTCATGTTTTATGTGTTTATGTTTGTGCTTATAATTTGATATAAATAAAAGCTATTATTTTAAAAAAAGAAAAATCCTAAAGTGCAAAGAATTGTTAGTGGAAGCCATGATCAAAATTAATGCTAAGGTATTCTCTACTACTATGTATAAATGTGAAAGTTGGACAATGCAGTTGGCAGGAATAATATTGATTCATTTTAAATGTGGTGTTGGAGGACAGTTTTACAAATACCATGAACTGCCAAAAAGACAAATAAGTAGGTTCTTCCTAGAAGCTAAAACGATGAAACTGAACCTATCGTACTTTGGTCATATCATGATGGAACATAACACTCATACATTTGCAGTTTTGCTCATGGAAAACTAATAGCACAATGCTGAACATCAATTCTGGGAGTAAGCTCAACTGAATAATTCTCAATTGTGGGTAGCAAACCTATTTAGGTTTGCTCTCTTACAGTGCCATCCTAAGCAGGTGTTCTCAGAATCCTACTCAGATATATTCAATGGGGCTTACTCCTAGGAAAGTGTTCTTAGGACTGTACTGTTAGGCATTTCATAAATATGCCAAATAATACAATTGTATATTCTAAGTTATAAGTGATGCCTTGTATCTTGTAAAATGAAAAAAAAATACACAAACATCACTGAATGAATCCCATTTGTTGTGCAACTTCCCATCTTTTAGCTTTTATACTTAGAACATACCACATCAAACAGAACAGGAACAATGCAATACAAACTTCTACATAGTTTAAAGTATCTTCATAGATGTGTTTGGTTTCTAGAAAAACATTTTAGTGCAAGCAAGAAATTATTAAAAGCTATTCAGATTGTTCGCAAAAGCAATGAAATACAAGATTCATCACCTTCCTGTTGCCTTGGGAAATATTTGCATAGAGAAATAAAGAACTGGAAAAGGGCAAGTAGCCAGGAAATGTGAAAGAAAGGAGAAAAGGATGGGTAGATTTCTGAATCAAGTCATCTCAACAAAGCTGAAAGCCCCAGGAAACTAAGAGTGAGAGCTAATGAGGAGAAACCTTTGTATTATTATTAATCCTGCTTACCGTTTTATTAGTCTTCCTTATGAGCATTTCATAGTGTTGCCAACCTCCAAGTAGGGTCTGGAGATCTGGAATTATAACTGATCTCCACACTACACAGACCAGGTCCCCTAAAGAAAATGACTGTTTTGGAGGGAGGATTCTATGACATACCCCACTGAGGTCCTTCTTATAAAACATATAAAGACATTAGTGTTGCCACGTCCCCTGGGGCTGAAACCAGGGGATGGGGGGGAGTAGCTGGGAGAACTTACCTCTTGTGCAGTGTGTGTGCATTCCAGATCTCTTCCATGTTGCCCCAGCACAATCCTGCACTTTTGCATTGCACTGGGAATCACAGTTCTCTTCGTCAGATGCATCTGATGAAGAGAACTGTGATTCTCGAAAGCTTATGCTACAATAAAGTTGGTTAGTTTTAAAGGTGCTACTGGACTCTTTTTGATTTTGCTACTACAGACTAACATGGCTAACTCCTCTGCATCTATCATAATTCCCAGTGCAATGCAGAAGCGATCTGGAGCACACAGGAGCACGCTTCAGGGGAGTTTAACCCATTTCCCTGCCATTCCTCCCACCGACCAGGTGAAAGGTGGAGGGGGATAGAGGCTGGGAGCAGGGATTCCAGGGGAATGGGATCCTTAAAATACATAAAAATACAACATCAAAACTAAGGAGGAGCGCCAATAACAGTTTTTGTAAAGTAAACTGTAAAAATTGTAAATTTGAAATGTAAACTAAAAGAAATGATGCTATTGAAGGGATGGATTTAGCAGCCAGCTGCCTTTTTGTCAGGCTATTAGTTATGTGATCACCTCTAACCTATTTTAAGCTGACAGCAGCACTAATAGCCAATTTGGTTCTTGAACTGTATTCAAGATACTAGCTCTTGACCTTTAAAACTTTTCTCATTCTGGGAACCCCACAGCTGACGACTATCAGCACCCTGGATGGTTTCAAGCCAGTATTTCTTTATTCAACAGAATAGATAACAAAGCTCTGCTCTGAGCAGTTCTCAGTTGTCAACTATTTCTTTCCTCAAAAAGTCCATTGGCCATGATCCATTCTCAACCTGATTTCATCCTTCATATCTCATGAGTGACTACCAATCACAAAAAATAAGTCCAAGACAAACCTTATAATGTTTTACTAATGTTGGTTTCTTTTAAAATAACTATGGTAAAACAACAAATTCTAGAAATATATTTAGTTAAAGCATCAGAGGACGCACTCTGTCCCACTCTAGCATTACATTTTAGCATGAACAAGAACTGGAATCCTGGGAGGAGGAATAAGCTCAGTCTTTAACGGATCCAGATGAATTCTATGGCAGAAAGGAACCTGATGCTCCAATGATGCTCCAATGAAACTGGAGACACTAGAGAATGGAACAAGCCCCATCCAATGTTCTTGGGTACATGTCTTCACTTTCTCCAACTTAAAACAAACAACTGAGTTTCAAATAAAAAAAATAGTAAGACATAGAGCAGAACCACAAGTGACAAAAGGCACAGATTGGACACTTGTCTGCTTCCCTCAAGTTTTGATGGGAAATGTAGGCATCCTAGTCTTGCAGCTTGGCTCTCTGACTGCTGTCCAATGGACTTTTCAACTGTCACTTGTCCAACATTCCGCCAAGCTGCCTACATTTCCCATCAAAACTTGAGGGAAGCTGACAAGTGTCCAATCTGTGCCTTTTGTCACTTGTGGTTCTGCTCATAGTGAGGGTCACACAATATCAATGTTCATTTCTTAGACTGTCCAGTACCATGCTAAGTTTTTGTTGTCCTCTTCCCATACAGTCACTACTAAGAAGCACTAGCCATTGATTACCATTTGTCACCTTACTGGTTGTGCTGGCAACCCTTTGGCGGTGGGGGTGGAGTTCTCCTGGAACTCTAGGCTACATAGATGAGTTCCCCTGCAGCAAATGACAGCCTCAGAGGATAGATTCCATGGTATCACATCCTTGCCCTCCCCATTCTAAACACTACTCTCCCCAGGTATGACCACCAAATCTCCAGGAAATTCTCAAGCAAGAGCTGACAACCTTTACTAACAAATATTGCCTCTCATAATGAAGGGCATTTTGCCAATATACATTATACTGAAAAGGCTATCATCCGGAATTCTTGTCAGCATGGTGATTAACAATATTAAACAATAAGCAGAACAACACTGGAATTGCATTTTAGCTGGAGAGGGCAAACAAAATTGCATTTAATTACTGGGTGGGGTTATTGCATCCCAATAGTCAATGAAACTGTGTGTCATGTAAACTTGTTTGAATATTGTTGACCAATGAACAAGGAAGCAGTGAAGACAACAAACAGCATTTTTTAATGTGCTTGATATTATGAAGGCAAAATGTTGAAAATCACTAGTTTTCAATTTGGCATGTTCAGACGTCTAGAGTAGAGATGGGTATGAACAGCAATACGAACCAAAAAAGCCATGAACAGTCCAATCCACTGTTTGCGAGCAAGCTGTTTGTGAGGCCCTGTTTCCGGGAGAACATGTGTTCGTTCCAAGCCCTCTTTGTGGTGTTTGTCAGCTGTTTGTAAAGCTAGACAGTCTGGCGCCTTTCAATCAATTCCCCTGGCAACATAGGCATGGACTGTCTGAACTCTGTCTGAACTCCTTCTGGCTTTCCTTCTGGCTTATAACCTCTCAAAGTAGCTTCCACTAGACAGTCCAGTTTTTGCCACTGTGAAAAGAAAATGACAGGAAAGGGAGGGACCAATGGATCATGGTTTACCCAGGGTGCAATCTCTCTGATACTTGGGGGGGGGTCTTTAGAGGACAGTGAAGACTATGTCCCCTGCAAATTTGGTGGGTATTGGACATTGGGAAGGTCAGTTTGTAACTTCTCAATTAGCTTCCAGCAGACAGTCCAGTTTTTGCCGCTGTGAAGAAAAAATGACATGAAAGGAGGAGACCCATGGACTCTCCTTTCCCCGACTCAAGTTCAGCTAAGTCCCAAGGGGTCCGTTCTGGCTTCCACAAACCTCCAACTATGAACATGTCTGTGAACATGTCATGTCCATCGATGTTCGTGAATCCCTGTTCATGGATAGCAACGAACAACTAACATCGTGTTCGATTTTTTTTCCGGTTCGTGCCCATCTCTAGTCTAGAGTCAATTGAACTATACTGATTCCTAACTCAGAAGAGACAATAATTGTCTAAAATACTTATTTTCAATTGGTCAATGTGGACTAAACATTACATATCTTTCATTTATTCAATACGCTTACAAACCATTTTTTCTAATTCTAGGCTTCCAGACAGCTTAAAACAATCAAATCAGTAACAATAAAAGCCAAAATAAACTATTTAAGCATAAAAGCTATTTTTAAAAAAACAGAAGCAAAGATGGTTTAAAACATCCTATAAAAGCTGAAATAAATCAGTGTTGACTTGACATCTAAAGGAAAACAGAGTAGCCTCAAATGGATGGAATTCCAAAGGGAGGGAATTCCTTTATTTGGACATTCAGTAACAGAAAAAGCCCTGTTCTCAGGGGCCACCTATCTAACTTTTGAAGTTAAGAGCTGGGGAATTTCTAGGATGGGGCATTAATAAATTACAAGAATTGTGTCTTGGGAAACTGTGAACGAGATTCACCTTTATGCAATACAGCAAGGCCACATAACTGGCCTGGGACAGAGTCCCACCATGCTTTCTGCACTGGAATTAAAGCTCTCCACATCTTAGAACAACAATGGACAGAACACATGAAGCAGTTTTCAGAGGGCAACATGAGGAGGAGAGAAAGTTATCTCAGGATTTGGAGGCGCACCCAATACAAGCGGGGGGGGGGCACATGGAAGAAAGTAACCCACAGGAGCAGGACAATCAGGAGACATTCTGAGCCTCTGATGCTAAGCAATCGGTTCCTGGATCTCCCCAAAGATATTGATTCTGGACCACTGGATTAAGACTACTCCCCCAGACTCCTCGAACCTTGAAAGAAATTTCTCTGGCTCCTGCAGATGAGAAGACTCGAGTTTTCATTCCTCAATATAGGAGAGGATGTGTGCTGGTAACTGAGGACTCCCTACTGAGAGGGGTAGACTTTTGAAGTTAAGAGCTGGGGAATTTCTAGGATGGGGCATTAATAAATTACAAGAATTGTGTCTTGGGAAACTGTGAACTGGGGAATTTCTAGGATTGGGCATTAATAAATTACAAGAATTGTGTCTTGGGAAACTGTGAGGACTCCCTACTGAGAGGGGTATACCGACCAGACTTGTCGTCTCGAGAGGTATGCTGTCTATATCCAAAGGTATTTCTGTCACATCTGGTGCATGCATCCGGGATGTGACAGAAAGGGTAGGAAGACTTATCAGACCCACAGATTATTATCCCTTCCTCCTGATACATTTGGGAACAAATGATATTGCCTGGCACAGTCTAGAACTCATTAAAAAAGACTATGTGGCTCCGGGTAAAAAGGTTAAGGACCTGGGAGCACAGGTTGTGTTTTCATCAGTTCTTCCTGTAGTAGGCCGTGGTTTAGGAAAGGAAAGAATGCTGCAAATAAATTACTGGCTACATAGACGGTGTCATCAGGAGCGGTTTGGGTTTTTGGACCATGGCTTACACTTTCAAGATGAAGCTCTTCTATTGAGAGATGGTTTGCACCTCACGAAGATAGAAAAAATATGTTTGGTAAGAGCCTTGCAAACCTGATAAAGAGGGCTTTAAACTAAACTTATCCTATGGAGGAGAGAGACA
Source organism: Eublepharis macularius (assembly GCF_028583425.1). Classification (NCBI taxonomy): domain Eukaryota; kingdom Metazoa; phylum Chordata; class Lepidosauria; order Squamata; family Eublepharidae; genus Eublepharis; species Eublepharis macularius. The sequence continues at coordinate 190,387,925 of NC_072790.1, forward strand.
AAAATTCAAAGCCTATAACTGGAGAAGGGAACACTGAAGACCCACAAGGAGTGCAACATATGCTGGAAACATTAATTTGCAGGTAAGCACAGAAACAAAAACCTCAGGACATATAACACATGGCTTCCAATGTCTCTACACTAATACACCGAGTATGGGAAACAAGCAGGAGGAACTTGGAATCCTAATACAGGAAGGGAACTATGACATAATAGGCATTATTGAAACTTGGTGGAATGACACTCACAATTGGAATACTAGGACTGAGGGATACAACTCATTCAAAAGCGAAGACAAGTAAGGAAGGGGGAGGAGTAACATTATATATAAAGGATTTATATACTTGTGAGGAAATACGTGTTTCTGAGCATGGACATTCAGTTGAGAGTCTCTGGGTAAAAATAAAAGGAATAAGAAATAATAGTGATACTATGGTGGGGGTCTGCTATAGACCACCAAGGCAAGCAGAGGACTTGGATGAGAAACTCCTAGAACAAATTACAAAGTTAACAAAGAGATGGGATTCAGTGGTCATGGGAGATTTCAATTACCCGGATATCTGTTGGAAGTCTAACTCTGCTAAAGATGAAAGGTCAAATAAATTCCTGACTTGTCTTGCTGACAACTTCATTTTTCAGAAAGTAGAGAGGGAAACAAGGGGTTCTGCTATTTTGGACTTGATACTCACCAACAGGGAAGAACTGGTTGATGAGGTAAAAGTTGTGGGCACCCTGGGTAGCAGTGACCATGTAATTTTGGAATTTACAGTCTTGGGGAAGGGAAAAAGCTTTATGTAGTCAGACATATAGGTTGGACTTCAGGAAAGCAAATTTTAACAAACTGAAAGCTATGATAGGTAGAATCACATGGTCAGAAATACTTAAGGAGAAGGGAGTTCAAGAGGGGTGGGAGTTTCTGAAAGCGAAATATTGAAAGCACAATCACAAACGATTCCTATGAGAACAAAAAATGGGAGGAGTTTAAAGAAGTCATAAACAGCTTTCTAATGAATTGAGAAATAAAAAAGGCTCATTTAGGAAATGGAAGGAGGGCCTTATAACCAAGGATGAATATAAACAAATAACTGGTGCTTGTAGGGAGAGTCTTAGAAAAGCTAAAGTTCAGTATGAGCTTAGGCTAGCAAGAGATGCTAAAAACAACAAAAATGGTTTCTTTGCTCATGTTCAAAGTAAGAAAAAAAGCAAGGACATGGTACACCCATTGCAGGGACAGGGAAGTGAAATTGTAACAGGCAATGAAGAGAGGGCAGAACTACTCAATTCCTACTTTTCCTCCATCTTCTCCTGCAAGGGAAATGGTGCTCAACATGGCAATAACAGAACACATGATGGGGGAAGGGAGTTATAGCCTAGGATCAACATAGAGGTAGTACATAAACACCTAGTTTCTTTAAATGGAACTGAATCCTCAGGGCCAGATGAAATGCACCCAAGGGTACTAAAAGAACTCACAGATGTAATTTCTGAGCCTCTGTCCATTATTTTTGAGAATTCTTGGAGATCAGGCGAGGTGCCAGAAGATTGGAGGCGGGCAAATGTTGTCCCCTTCTTCAAGAAGGGGGAAAAGGAGGATCCATGTAACTACCAACCCATCAGTAACTACCCAAATTTGGAGGGGTAGCAAATACGGTTGAAAATAGAGTAAGAATACGGGATGATCTTGACAGGCTGGAAAATTGGGCTAAAACAAATAAAATGAAATTCAACAGAGATAAATGCAAAGTTCTGCATTTAGGAAGGAAAAATTAAATGCATAATTATAGGATGGGGGAGACTTGTCTTGGCAGTAGTATGTGCAAAAAGGATCTAGGGGTCTTAGTAGACCATACACTGAACAGGAGTCAGCAGTGTGATATGGTAGCTAAAAAGGCAAATGCAGTTTTGGGCTGTATAAACAGAAGCATAGTGTCCTGATCATGAGAAGTGATGGTATCACTCTACTCTGCTCCAGAAGGTCAGACCAGAACCAACAGCTTGAATTAAATCAAGAGTTTTTGGCTAAACATTAGGAAGAACTTCCGGACAGTTAGAGCGGTCCCTCAGTGGAACAGGCTTCCTCAGCAGGTGGTGGGCTTCTTTGGAGGTTTTAAAACAGAGGCTAGATGGCCATCTGACAGCAATGCTGATTCTGTGAACCTTGGCAGATCATGAGGGGGAGGGCAGAATGGGTTACATCAGTGCTTGTTCTCGTGGCCTTCTTACATGCCCAATGTAATGCCGATCACATTACTTGCGGTCAGGTAGCAATTTTCCACAGGCCAGTTTGGCTAGGGATCCTGGAGGTGTTTTGCCATCTTCTGGGAATGGAGCAGGGTCACTGGGGCAGTCGGGGGGGGGGAATAGTTGTGAATTTCCTGCATTGTTCAGGCGGTTGGACTAGATGACCCTAGAGATCCCTTCTAACCCTATGATTCTATGATTTCCAGTTGTAAAAAAAAAATACTGAGAAGTTACTCAGAGAAGCAGCAGAATAGTCATTCTTTTTATGGCAGACTGCCCTAACCAGTTGGCAAAGGGAGTCTGTCATAAAGAGATCAGGTCTCCCATCCCCCATCTCTGGCTGTCCACTCTTGCCAAGTGCAGCAGCAAGAGGAAATGAGCAGGGACTGAAGCACACAATGCCTAGTGCTGTCCCCCAAATTTCCTGAGGGCACAACACTATAGTAGGACTTGTTTTAATACCAGAACACTTTGATGGAATGCTGCACTGCTGCATTTATATTATCCATAATGGGCTATACATGTCATCAAGGTGAACTGGCCTAGCTTAATGACAATAACCTAAGTTATATTAAATGAAAAGTTCATATTCTCACAGCCTATGGAGATTCTTAATATCATATATAGCTAGAATAAAATTTCTCTTCTGACAAAAGTGGCACATTTTCTTAAGTAGTAGAAGGTGAAAGTACAAACTGTTCAGCCCACCTGCCAAGGAACAAAGACAAGCCCTTAACATCTTGCCCTCCAAGGATATAAGTGATCTGAATGCAACAAGAAAAGTTGGTCTGAATCTGCAGGTTTTGCCATATCATGGCTGAGGAACAGGGTTGCCAGGTCCCCTTACCCTCCCGGCATGAGGGGGAAGGACCCAGCACTCACCATTAGAAAGTTTTCATGTGTATGCTTTGTGTGCGCTCCTGGTGCCAATGGCATCACTTCCAGGAGTGAAATCATCACACAAGCTGTGGGTGTGCTCCTGTATTTCACACTGGGCCTATTCTTAAAGAATCAACCGGCTTGGAGCCCAAATCAGCCTTGCATGAAGCACTGGACACTCTTTCAGCCTGCATGATGATGTCGCTCCTGGAAGGGACATCATTGTGCTGTGCTGGGAGCGCACCTCAAGGACCGTTCCCATGCCTTTAGACCCTCCTGGCCAGGTGACTGGGGGAGGGGCAGAGGCCAGGAGCAGGGGATCTCCAGCCCCCATCAGGGTACTAGCAACCCTACTGAGGAAGTTATATCAGCATAGCCAGCGAAATTTCTATCCTGAAGAAGATTAAGGTAGTCACTTCAGTATTGTTTAAGGACAGCACACTGGCAGTTATTTAATTTACTCATAATTTTATAGTCTAGGTATAAACTTTATTTTGATTTCCTTCTTTGGGTACCAAAATACCATGGGCCAACCCTTTGAACAAACATCTGGTGCTTTCAGCAAACAGTATCTCAGCCTATATATCGTCGGCTGATGAAACAACAAATGAAAACAAATTGAGAATGAGTTTGGGAATAATGGACAGCCAGTTGGAAAAAAGTTTTAGAACACTGTTTGTATACTTTTATTTATTTATTTATTTATTTATTTATTCAATTTATATACCGCCCATCCCAGGGGCTCTGGGCGGTGAACAGTTAAAATTGATAAAAACAAAAACTAAAATCAATATACAAATAATAAAACAAATTAACAAGGTGCAGTGGTGGGGAGAACCTTCCCCACCCCAAAGGTGGGAGGCTGACATGGCACCGCCCCCTTCAATCACCAAACGCCTGGCGGAACAGCTCTGTCTTACAGGCCCGGCGGAACGATAATATGTCCCGCTGGGCCCGGGTTTCCATTGACAGAGCGTTCCACCAGGCTGGGGCCAGGACTGAAAAAGCCCTGGCCCTGGTTGAAGCGAGGTGAGCTTCCTTAGGGCCGGGGACCACAAGTAAATATTTATTCGCTGATCGGAGCGATCTCCGGGGAACGTACAGGGAGAGGCGGTCCCGAAGATATGCCGGTCCCAACCCACTCAGGGCTTTAAAGGTAAGAACCAACACTTTGAACCTGATTCGGAATTCAACTGGAAGCCAGTGCAGCTGGCGCAGGACAGGTGTGATGTGTGACTGGTAAGGTATACCAGTCAGGACCCGTGCCGCCGCATTCTGGACCAGTTGTAGTTTCCGGATCAGGCCCAGGGGTAGCCCAGCGTAGAGTGAGTTACAGTAATTTAGCCTGGAGGTGACCGTTGCATGGATCACTGTAGCCAGGTCCTGGGGCGTCAGGTAGGGGGCAAGTTGCCTGATCTGACGAAGATGGAAAAATGCAGACTTGGCAACCGCCGTGACCTGGGCCTCCATCGATAGGGAGGCATCCAGGAACACACCCAGACTCTTTACCACTGGCAAAGTTGCCAGTGGTGTCCCATCCAGGGCAGGGAGCTGGATCCCAACATCTGGCAGCCCCCGTCCCAGCTGCAGGACCTCCATCTTCACTGGGTTCAATTTCAGCCTGCTCTGTTTCAACCATGCCGTCACAGCCTCCAGAGCTCTGGCCAGATTGTCTGGGGCCGTGTCTGGCCGGCCGTCCATCAACAGAAAAAGTTGGGTGTCATCCGCGTATTGATGACAACCCAGCCCAAACCTCCGCACCAACTGGGTGAGGGGGTGCATATAGATGTTAAATAACATCGGGGAGAGTATCGCCCCTTGGGGAACCCCGCACACCAAAGGGTGACGGGGCGATAGATCTCCCCTGAGTGCCACCCTCTGTCCCCGACCCTGGAGAAAGGAGACCAGCCACTGTAAGGCTGTCCCCCTAATCCCCACGTCGGCAAGGTGGCTGGCCAACAAATCATAGTCAACCGTGTCAAACGCTGCTGTGAGATCAAGTAACACAAGCAGCGCTGACCCGCCTCGATCAGATGCCTGCGAAGGTCGTCTGTGAGGGCAACCAAGGCTGTCTCCGTCCCATGGCCAGGATGGAAGCCAGACTGGAATGGGTCCAGGACTAGAGCATCATTCAGGAATTCCTGCAGTTGTACCGCCACCGCCCGCTCAATCACCTTGCCCAGGAATGGGAGGTTCGACACTGGGCGGTAACTGGACGGGTCGGTGGGGTCCAAAGATGGTTTTTTCAGGAGGGGCCGCACTACCGCCTCCTTTAACACTCCTGGAAAAACCCCAGAGTTCAGGGAGATGTTAACAATGGCCTCCAGATGGTCCCGTAGCCCCTCCGAGCTGGCCTTCACCAGCCAGGATGGGCAGGGGTCCAGAGGACAGGTGGTTGGCCTCATCCCCTGCAGGATCCTGTCAACATCGTCCTGAGAGAGCAGGCTGAAATGGTCTAATACGGACCCAGAAGTCAGCCAAGGGGTCTCCAGTTCCCTTACTGTATCAACAGTGGGTGGCAGGCCACGGCGAAGGGACAAGATTTTACCCGCAAAATAGCTCGCAAAAGCCTCACAGCCAATAGTTGAATTAAGAATTTGGTGGTCTCCCTGAGAGAGGGAGACCAAGGACCGAACTGTTTGAAATAATTGAGCCGGGCGTGAGCTAGCGGATGCAATGGAAGCAGCAAAGAAATCCCTCTTTGCTGCTTTCACTGCCACCTCATAGGCTTTCATAAACGTCCTATAAGATGTTCTTGCCTCTTCGTCGCGCCCCCGCCTCCACACTCGCTCTAGTCGTCTCAGAGACCGCTTCATCTGGCGAAGCTCCTCGGTAAACCAAGGAGCTACCCGTTTGCGGGCTCGGAGAGGACGGCAGGGGGCAATAGCGTCGATGGCTTCGGAAAGACGGCCATGCCAATCATACTTTATTACAGCAGCAAGAGTACTTTATGCACAAAAGTGGAAAACTACAACATTGCCTACAGTGGAGGAATGGTTGACAAAAGTTATGGAGTTTGCGTTAATGGCAAAACTTACCGCATTAATTAGAGAAAGGACATTAGCTAACTTCTTGACTGAATGGAAACCATTAATAGACTTTTTGCATGAAATGGATAACAAGGATTTGATGCATCTGGATTTATGGATTAAGAAACAGGAACAATAGAAAAAAGAGGGGGTTTGTGACTAACTTAGACTCTAGAAATTATATATACTTGTTACGGAGAAAATTGGAACTCAACTTGTAGTGTAATTTAGGGGTTTTTGTTTTCTTTTTTCTTTTAATTTTATAGATATAAGTATTGTTAGTGTGTTATGTTTAGAATCGTGTGTTTTTTCTTGTTCTCTATGTTTGTTGTTTATTGTGTTGTGGTGTGTAGTTTATCGTTTAAATAAAGAAAATTTTAACACAAAGAGAATGAGTTTGTATCTGTACTATAGAAGAAATTAATTGGAATAGGTATGTTTTCAATGATACTTTAAGCATAATAAACTGAACTATAATAATAATAACTGTGTGCTTATATACTGCTCTTCTGGACAGATTAGTGCTATAGCAATTAACAGTGTTGTTATTATCCCACAATACAGTTAGGTAGCTGGGGCTGAGAGAAGTGGCTTACCCAAGGCCATTTGCAAATTTCATGGCAGTAATGGGAGTCAAACCAGCAGCGTGCTGGTTTGGAGCCCAGCCACTTAACTAAGCTTACAGAGTCATGCTCAACACATCAAAGAACACAGGGCTGCAAGATGGAAAAAAGCATGACTTAGTCAAAGGTCAGGTACTGTTACTGAGCACAAGACCTTTTCCAGGAAATAATATGCAGAATGCAAAAACACAGCAGTTCTTATTAGAGCAGCCACTCGACTTTATAGTTAAACAAAACTTGTACTGCCCTGAGCATACTTAATTCATCATGCCACATAAATAATCAATACCACTGGCAGGAATGCAGAATTAGCCCATGGAATTCAGATGTCTCTTCTAGATAGTTGAGCTAAGGGAATTTCCCATGTTTTGAGGCAGGATACTTCTGAGATGATGGAGACAAAAAATAGTAGGTAGCTATTATGCATCTCCCAAAACTTATTGTTAAATATTTCCCTCACATTGGCAAATGAGATATGTCTCAGCCTGGTTGCAGGATTTTTCTGTGGTAGCCTCCAACTTACAGAATACTCTCCCAGAAGTCAGAAGGTCATCCTTTCATCCTTTTTTTCTCTTGCCTTCTTAAGAGGCAGGGCAGAGGATACCCACACCCATAAGAAATAATAAGAATGCTCTAGACTAGAGATGGGCACAAACCAAAATACGAACCAAAGTTGGTCATGAACTGCGGTGGTTCGTGGTTTGCAAACCGGCGGTTCATCAGAGCCCATTTCTGACGAACTGCAATGAACTTTAGGCTGGTTAGTTTGGTTCATTTTTTGATTCGTCACTGCAGTCAGCCTGGCGCTGATCAATCAGTTTCCTAGGCAACCAGGGAAGGGATTTCTGCAGTAGAGGTGTGCACCCAGTTGCTTTTCAGTTGATGGAATCCCCCATCAGCTGAAAAAAGCAGTGAGCATTTGAAAGCAGCAACACTTTTATTGCAGGTCCCTCCTCCCCCTCCTCTCAGCTGAAAAAAGCGGCCTCATTTGCAATCCATATCATATTTTTTAAAAAACTTTCAGCACAATGTTGCAATGTTGGAACCCATCCTCCCTGTATTTGCAGATTGGGCTGTCCCCTGCCCACTGGAGAGGCAATTGGTGGTGGAATTCTGGGGGGAAACGTGTACTTTTTGTGCTTGTTCCACTCTCATTTTTTTAAAAGCCAAGCCAGGAAAGGGTTAAAATGCTGCTGCTTCATTCCCTCCAGGCAGCTTCCCTGTCACTTTGTTTCCAAAGGGCTGTGCAAAATGCTTGGGTTTTTTTCCTCTTTGGCAAAGCCTGAAAACATGCCTGAGAGGGAGGGGAAAGCAGCCATTTAATCCTTTCCTGGCTTTTAAAGCCAGGAGGAATGTGCAGTAACGTTACAATGGCACAATGTTGCTATGTTATAATGTTACAACCCATTCTTGCCTTTGAAAAAAAAGAGAGTGTCAAAGAAGGAAGGGAAAAGCAGCCATTTAACCCTTTCCTGGCTTTTAAAGCCAACAGGAAATAAGCAAACTCCTAATATAACAACAACAACAACAAAAACAACATTTGATTGATTCGGTTTCGTTTTCTCAGCCATGCCGGACGCTCCTCTCGGCTGGTCCGGGAGGAAACGACCGGGCACCCTGACCGGGCGGCTGATCCGCAAGGATTAGCCCCCAGGACTCCCAGGGAGGGAGCCAGGGTCCGGGACGCGGCGGGAAGAACTCCCCGAAATCAATGCGGGGGGGGAATTGCCCGTTTGTCCCTATGGAGGCCGGCAGATGTGCGCGGCGCCTCGAGTGCCGCTGGGCAACGAGAAACGGCAAGTAAAAGAAACAGGCGGAAGCCTGTAAACAAGCGAATCCCTTCTGTTTTACAAGCGTTTGTGAAGGAGAGGTTGATCTGAAGAAGACTCGCTCTTCCCCTTCGTTGAGTTCCAGAATTTTGTTGGCGCCCCCCCCCCCAAAATGGCAGCAAGGAAGCAAAGTCCCGCTCTCGGTAAGTCAATCTCGGCTACTTTGAAGGGGGAGTCGCTCGAAGAGTTGGTGCGCAGGGCGGTGGTGGAAGCCATAAAACCCTTTGTTGACAAGCTGAATGAAACTGATCAAAGGGTGGGCTTAATTGAAAGCGAGGTGAAAACCATTAAGGCAGCAGCGGGGGGGGGCAGAAAAGTCTGCTCTGGAAAGTGCGTCACTTGTGAAGGCTACAAAAAAGGAGCTGAAGTTGGTGGAGAACCAGCTGATCGGGCTACAGGTGGAACGAACGCAGACAATTTTGCGTCTCCAAAACGTGAAAGAGGAGGAAAATGAGGATTTGTGGGATTTGGTCTCGGAACTACTGGCGACACCCGCGAGGACGACTAAAGAAGAGGTTAAAAGCGCCATTTTGGAGGTCCGTCGGGCTTCTTCAAAATATGCAACAAAGCGACAGTTGCCTCGTGAGATCATTATTGACTTTTCATCTAAAAAGATTCGGGACACCATCCTATATAACTCATACAATGCGGATTTGGACTTTATGGGTTTGAAAGTCAAGATCGTGAAGGACGTTCCATTTCTAGTCCGGAAACGGCGTTTTAAATATAAAAAGTTTGCAGCTCTTCTGAGGGACCATGGAATAAAGTACAAATGGTTATTCCCGGAAGGAATATGGTTCAGATATAAAGATCAGGCCTATAAGATATTATCAGAAGATCAACTAAAGGATTTTGAGAATAAAAACCCAGAACTCTGCTGCACCAAGAACGAAGAAAAGGAGGAGCCGGAGGGGGGGGAGGAGGAGGAGGAGAGCACCGCAACAGCGGTTGCACAGAGAGAATTGCGTCCGGGACCTAGAAGGGGGAGGAAAGTTTAATCAGAATTTGAAATGTTTATTCTCTGTATGATTAACCACTCCATCATTATTCTATGGAGCTATTTTTGTATTATGACAGTATGAAGGGAAACATTGAAGTGTAGTGTTTAGTGTTTGTAGTTCATTCCCCCCCCCCCTTTTTCTTTTTCCACCCCCATTTGTCCCTTCCCTCTCCCCTTTCCTTGTGATAGTCTGGTGTAGTGTTTTGTAGTTATGAAAATAAAAAAATTTATAAAAAAAAAAAAAAACAACATTTGATTTATATACCGCCCTTCAGGACAACTTAATACCCACTCTGAGAGATTTACAAAGTATGTCATTATTATCCACACAACAATCACCCTGTGAAGTGGGTGGGGCTGAAAGAGCTCCAGAGAGCTGCGACTGACCCAAGGTCACCCAGCTGGCTTCAAGTAGAGGAGTGGGGAATCAAATCCGCTTCTCCAGATTAGAGTCTCACACTCTTAACCACTACACCAAACTAGCTCTGCAAACATGGGAAGCAGAACAGATACTGAAATGCTTTATAGTCTCAGTGCGAAAAGGACCTCAGCTGATAGGAGGGGGATGCCCCTCCACTCAGCTGAAAAAAGCAGTGGGCTTGCTATCCAAGAAAAGTGTTGCTGCTTTCAAACAACAGCTGTTTTTTTCAGCTGATGGGGAATCCCCCTCCCATCACCTGAAAAGCAGGGGTGTTTTAAAGGGGAAAACCTGAAGTGCACACCACTATTCTGCAGACTTTCTGCTTCCCCGGAAGTGACGTTTTCATGAACCAAATGAACCAGTTCGTGAATCGGGGCAAGTTCATGCAAGTTCATGGTTCATTAAATGCAACAAACCATGAACTACAAAATTTGGATTTTTTCCAGTTTGTGCCCATCTCTACTCTAGACAGATATAGATGCAGACATAGATATTCACCCTGTTGGACTTTATGTAATGTTACCATAAGGCTTTATTTACTCTTTGTAGAGATCATTTTGTCTCTCAGATATAATCTTTTATTCTAATATTCCAGGCTAGAGCATGATATGATTACAACTAAGATTAAGGGACAAACTATTATTTTTAAATGCCTAGTATAAATGTTACAGAACAGATGTGTAAAAGTCACTGGTAGTTAATAACTTCCATCTTGCGATAAATACTGCCAGATTTCCAAATGCAAAAGGCAATCAATAACAACACCTTTATGGAAGGCTTGTGCAACCACTAGAGTAGAATCTGAGAATCAACAAATATGACATTGCAATATGACAGATAGTGAACTGACCATATCCAGATAATTAGTTTCTTTAAAGATATATTATGCAAATAAAGATACTCATACCCTCGAAATCTATTTGGTCACTAAGGTGCTACTGGACCCGAATCTTGCTCTTCTACTACAAACCAATACGGCTACTCATCTGAAACTATCGAATTTAAAAGTGATGTATTCTCCAATGATATGGAGTGTTATATACACAAACCATTTGGAATAATCAGTTGTCACCTAGACTTGACTTTACAAAAACAAAGACCAGGAATGTCCTAGATGCGTGTGCAAGTTCATTTAGGAAAATGTACCCAGATAGCTCAAACATTTAAGTCACATCACAGGGTCCAGCAGCAAACTTTTCAAGCTATCACAGTATGACTGTGAACCAATTTCTTTCCATCCTAAGCACAGTGATTAATTAGACGCTGGGTTTATTTTATTTATAAGATCAAATACATAAATATCTGCCAATGTAGTACATTTTTATCACACTCTTCCCCAAGGAGCTCAAGGCAGTGTACAGTCCCTATGTTTTAAAGTGATAGTAGCATTTCTTTAAATTTTGCTATTAGAAGCACATAGGATACTAACTACTATACACTGAAATTATACTAATGTAAGCAACCTCCCATGTAGCCAAGATCAGAGAATTGCTCTGAATAGCTGCTGCTGCTGCCAACATGATTACCATCAGTCCTATTAATATTGCTATCAGTGTAGCTGCCTGTACTGGCACCTTCAGCCATCAATGACATGATTTTGCTTACATATGAAATCTATCTGAAGTAGTGAGCTGTGACTCATGAAAGCTCGTATCCTACCACAAATTTCGTTAGTCTCATAGGGTGCTACTGGACTCTTGCTTTTTTCTACAGCTACAGACTAACACAGCTACCCATCTTGATATGAAATTTAGATCTGGAGAGTTTAGGGCCAGAACAAGCAGTGTTGGTTACAGATACTAGAATAATGCCACAACTGAAAATCTGTAATGTAAGACAAAATTCTCACTCTGAATGTAATCCATATGCTTATCGTAAAATTCTGCCAGCAAGGATGGAGTTAATAGTGCAATCTCCATTGTTCAGCTGAATCAATAAACTACATAACAAGATAGAAAATGTTCTGACCTCAAAAGAAATGCTTGTGCCCGCAGGGGAAATAGATGGGAGAAAGAAACATTCTTTACAATAAAAGTCCGTTTGAACTCAGAGACCAGGTCTCTAATCACAAATGGGAATCTACAAGGATTTACTTTTATCTGTTAAGTGCTAGCTTCGACCTGTCATCAAGCATGGCATACCTTTCCAGAATGCCAACAGCTGCTTGCAAATTTTTTAGTTTCAGAAAAACAAGCAGTTTTGCACAGCATTGTTCTGTATGAGTAGAACAACGCTAAACATCTTTGAACCTTGCACAGATTTTTTTCCTCTTTGAACAGGGTTGGGATCTATCTTAAATATTATTCTATGCCATAAACAAAACACCTGCAGAACATGAAGACAGCTCAATTAAACCGTTTTTAATCAGCTGTCAATTGATTTCATTGAAGTTCTCCAAATTTTAGTATGAGTATGTGTGAGGGGAAGAAAATTACATAAGGAAACATAGCATATGACTGGGGCAATCATGGATATAGCCAGCTATGATTGCATTGCCAGCCTAAAAGGCAGGGATGTACAGGGCAGAAATAAAAACCACGCTGACGCTTGTTTTGGAGAAAATTGGCCACAACTTTATTGGTTACCGGATTAAGGAGCTATGGCTGCGTAGGGGCACGGATCCCAGCATCGGCTGGCCCGCCTGCCCACCGATGACACCTCACCCCTCTAGCATGCCTGCTGCAGGGGGAAAACCCGGAATGACGGTTAAGGGAGTCACACTGGGCGGTGGCCTCTGCGTGGCTCCCCCGTCACCTGGACACAGGCCTGCTCTGTCAGCCTCCCGAGCTGGGCTTACCACTGCCAAGCCTGGTCCAAGATCCCTTATGGGGATCATCTATGGTTTCCCCATCTATGGGGAAACAGTGCCAGCCGGCCCTGTCTTTCCCCGACGGAATCGGTGCTCCACGCCCAAACCGCGAACATAAGTTGTGACAAAATAACTTGACAAAATGTGAACCTCATTCATTTCAATGAACAAAACAGTCCAAGGTATACATTTAACCAGTCTACGCTAACATCAATGTCTAACTAACTAAATCCCGAGGTAACGCTTCCCAAAGATCTGAATCAAGCGGAGGGTGGGTGGGGATCGCTGTTCCGAGGCCGACTGAACTGCAACCGGCCGGCCCGAGCAGATATACTTTTTGGGAGGACCTGAGGGAAAACTTCCCTTCTCAGGTCAGATACCTCCCTTTTCTGATTGGTTCCCCTGCCCGGCCCTCTGCCCTGATTGGCTGGCTGCCTTCTTTAAAACTACATTGCCCAGCCTGCATCGGGAGCTGTGCGTCCGGGCAGGGCCGGCCGAGATGCCGTCCAGCCCCTTTTTCCCTGCCGGCGAGCTCTGCAAACGCCGGCGCAGGTAAGTTCCGCGCCGGGTGCTTTCTGACTGAAGCAGCATCTCTTCTCTCCCCAAAACTGGAATGGCTGTCTACAATATCAGTGATCACCAAGCTCATCCATTACATTTGTCCACACACACATTGTGGCCAAAGAATTGTTGAAACTATTATTTACATAAACTTTATCACCTTTTGTTTTCTGATCTAAAAAGCTCTGAGTGCCTAATTTGCATTAGTTGCTTTGTTCTTTACTTTCTTTGGCAGTTTAGTGGTATTTATTTTTAAGATGGGGTACAAATAGTACTCCAAATATGAACAGACTCCAATTTTTTTTCCTGTCTTATTTTATGAAGTGCAAATAAATGAACAGCTGGATTTTTGTTCCTGTAAGGAGATTTCTTAGTTATGTTAAAAGTACAGTGGTTGCCCCATGTATAATGTTAAAGCCACTGAAATCATCATCTGAGTACTCTCAGGAGCAACAGTGTTCCTGTTACTAAAAAAGAAAAAGAAAGAATGTCAACCAGACTGATACATGATCTTCTTCACCAACAGTAGCCTTGTTGGAATATCACAAACTGTAGGGCACAACAAAAGATATCAAAGCTATCACATCTTCTGATGAGGGAAACCATGCTGCAATACAACAGTATCATGAAAATTCCCTCTTGCTTCAATAGAATCATATTTCTTCTAGTTTAGGAACTGAATTATGGGGGCATTTTCAATCTTAGTTTATAATAAAGTTCTTCAGAAAGCTAAGCATGTGATCCTTGCTGTAATAATAATAAAAATAATAATAACAGTGTGCTTATATACCATCCTTCTGGACAGATTAGATCAGAGTAGACAAAGCCAGTATTATTATTATCCCCACCATACAGCAAGAAGGCTGGGGCTGAAAGGAGAGACTTTGCCAAGGCCACCAGCAGAGTTCATGGCAGTAGTGGGGGTCAAACTAGCAGAGTGCTGATTGGGAACCCAGTCGCTTAACCACTATGCTACAGAAGCTCTCTGGACTGCCATAAAGTCTCTTGTTGGGGGGAAAGCCTCATTTATTGTGCTGTATTTACCTAAATCAGAAAATGGTGACTGCTGGGTGACATCAGCGAGGTCTAGAAAATGATGCTTCTAGAGAAAATAGATAAAGAGACATTTTTCTCCCTCTCCCATAATACTACAATTCAAGGTTTCTCTCTATGAAACTGATTGGGAGTTGATTCAAGACAGACAAAACAAACTGATACTTCACACAACGGGTAGTTGACTTCTGGAGCTCAGTGCCATGTGATGGCCACTGGCTTAGACAGATTTAAAAGGGGGCTAGATAGATTCATGGAAGATATTAGCCATGGGATCTTTGGCAGATTTTGAGGAGCAGTCAGTAGGGGAGGACAGTTGTTTGCAGGAACTGCTTGTGGGCTCCCCTGTGGCATCTTACTGGTGACCACTGGAAACAGGATGCCGGACTAGATAGACTGGTCTCATCTAGCATGGCTATTTTTATGTTCCTAAACTTTAAAATAGAGAGAAATCATTAAATTTGTGAGGTCCTTTAATATACCAGACAAGTTTATTAACTTTAGCCAAAACTGCCTACAGCCACACTATGAAAAAATTATGAAGCACTTAAGTTTCCTGAGCAAACAAGTTAGTATGATAATATAATTTCAATGACTCTAAAAAGTGTATGTAATATTCCACACATTAGATTTACAAGCAACACTATTTTTGAAGAACATCCCTATTAACACACAGGTTGTATTTAAATTAATCTGCCAGAACATTCTGGGCAAAAGTAGTCTTATGCTGCAGCCCAATGTGGTGGCCTCTCGGCAAGGAAAAGTTAATTGGATCATGTGTGTGGGCTGTCAAATGGGTGCAATATCATAACTTTTGGAATTTCACTTGAACAGAAAAATGTTCAAAATGTCACGCTGGTGCAACTGCTATTGACAATGCAACTGTACTTTGTATAGTTTGGCATGAACCAAACATTGATGGATAGTCAGTGGGGTAGGAAAAAGGTATCCCTGAGTAGACATGGGCATGAACAGGGGAAAAAAATGAACATGGTGTTCGTTGTTCATTGCCATCCACGAACAACGAACATTGACAAACATGACCTGTTCACGAACATGTTCGTGGTTCATGGGGGCCAGCAGGCTCTCCTCCAGCCATCAAGATCCCTACTGCACCTCTCCCAGAAACCCTACCTGAGCAGGCAGTAGGAAATGTACCAATAATAAATAATAGCTTGGCCCAGAGCCTGGCAGCAGCCTTGGAAGAGGTAGATCCGTATCCCACCACAGACAAAGAAAATTCAAGCTCCACTGCACTCTCCCCGTCTCTCTCTCAAAATGCCAACAGCAACTGTCTCTCCCTCACTGTCTGCAAAACCAGAGCTGGAAGCCCCCCTACCCCCTGCTCTTTGCTTCCTTGTAACAAATTTGGAGCTCCACACTTGAAAGACCTGCCTATCAAGCTAAATTGGGCTTAGATTGAGGTTTCCAGGGCAACAGCAGGAGTTCAGACAGAGTTCAGGCAGTCCCTGCCTCCGGTTGCCAAGGGAATTGATTGCAGGTGCCAGACTGTCTGGCTAGACAAACAGCAACGAACGAGGCTTGCAACGACCACCTGTTCGTTTAGAATGGGGCCTCATGAACAGCTTGTTCGCAAACAGCTGATTGGGCTGTTTGTGGTTTTTTTTAGTTCGTATTGCTGTTCGTGCCCATCTCTATCCCTGAGTATGATCCTATTCACATAAACAGGATCAGCTCTCCCTCCTTTCCTTGAATTACAGTAGCACTCTACGTACAAAACAGAAGGTTTATTTAAAAAAAAAACATGAGCACAATGTGTCAGGACCCACATCCCAAAGAGACCATAAGATGCTAACCATCAGCCAAACTAAATGTGATGACAGCAAGTTCATGTGTTCTAACATGGATCTTCCCCAATAGCAAATAAAGCAGGAAGTGTGGTGGTTTAAATTTAATAGCAAAGGGAACATGCTGGTGAGGCATTGAACCTGACCCCATGCTCATAGCTGAGATGACCATGTTCCTTCTCTCCTAGCACTTTTCTCCTAGTTGAGCACACCTCTAGAACTGAACCTTCACTGATCATAAAAGTGCTTAGCACAGCAGTCTGTGAAGGAGGTCTGATGTAGATGGGAAGAGTTCGGCACACATCATCAGCATGTCCTTTGCTGTAAAAAACGGACCCTACCTGCTTCTTTCTATGTGATTGTGGAAGATCCAGGTTTTAGCACATGGGTCTGCTGGCATCATGTCTAGTTTGGAATAGTACAAATGTCCATGTAGCATCTGCAGTAAAGGTTGCATAAAATTAAATATTAGAGGTAATCTTGTTCCTATAGCATGTAGCTACAAGTCTAATAAAACCCAAGACAGTCAGGTTTATCATAAAATTGTATTTCCTAAACTGACTCCCAGTGATGCCTAATTTAAAATTTATAAAAGCTGTATAAAAAAATATCATTTCTAGGAAACCAAAGCAATGGCTTGAAGTTCAGTTTTGCTTTAAAACACAAATAATTCGAATAATTTGTTAACACAGAGAAACAGACTGAATTATTCCCTACACAGTAAAATAAATTTGATTTCTATGTTCTTATATGTATACCTACAGCAAAGTTTATGTATACAGCTAGCCTTCAGCACTTCAAAACAAAAATAAAATTATTGTTAAAATAATTTGCTTTAGAAAGTAGAAATACATCTTGGATTAGATTTGCTGTAGACAATACACTGTTAAAATATAATAATAAATTGTGTCCTACCTATGGTGGTTATTACAGTGCCAGCAAAGAAGAAGGAACTTCCCAGATCCCAATGACTGACGTGATTAGTCGTGTTTCCTAAAGGTATGACTCCTGCATTTATTGCTGCCACTACTTGCTGCAAGTTTAAAGAGATATCCGTCAATATTCATGAAACATAAAATAAGGATGTTAAGAGTATGTGGTTTGATACATTTGTGAATTTATCAGATTAAGGCCAATAAAAAATAAGTGAACATACAAATTACTTTTAGAGTTTTGCAACTGACTCAAGTTCCAGCAGTATCTGATTTAAGCAGATTTCAGTGCATAGGAAAATGCAAATTACTCATTTCTGCTTGCAAAAGTCCAATCCAAAATCTACTGCAGCTGGTAGATAGAGAATCTCAACTTTGGCAGGTACAAAAATAGTGGTGGAATGAATATTTTATTCACTTTCTATGAAATTGTTCTATTTGTCATTGCTTTGAAAACTATCACCTCGATACTAAGTGTATTATACTAACAACATTATACTGGTAACTTCAAAGTTCTGATCTAGGCAGAAATCAGTATGTCTACATAACAACAACAACATTTGATTTATATACCGCCCTTCAGGACAACTTAATGCCCACTCAGAGCAGTTTACAAAGTATGCTATTACCATCCCCACAATAATCACCCTGTGAGGCAGGTGAGGCTGAGCGAGCTCTGGAAGAGCTGTGACTGACCCAAGGTCATCCAGCTGGCTTCAAGCAGAGAAGTGGGGAATCAAACCTGGTTCTCCAGATTAGAGTCCCGGCACTCTTAACCACTACACCAAACTGGTGTAGCATATTTCTCCATTTACTCTGTTTTATCCCTTGTTCAGTCTGTCTGTCTGTCTCCACACACATAACTGTGGGGGGACAAAGTCTATTAACTGAAACTGCAGAACATCTGATACAGATCAGTACATTTATGACTGGGGGAGCGTGTCCCTTGCCCTTCTCTTTGGACATCCATTAATCTATCTACCAGTCCATCTCTCTGGCAGGGTTGTGGTTTCACAGTGGTTGAGGATAGGTACTTCAGACATGAATGCACACTACTGTCTAGGAAGCACAAAAATCCCAAGAAAAAGTAGCCCTATTTAAAGCATATCTTAAAGAAAATGAATTAGACATTACAGATTCCTTACTCAGGAGCCAAAGCTAGATACTGAAGCTACAGGAGAGAAGGCTTAGAAACTGGCTGCTCTTACTAATCAAAGCGACCAGATCACATTAATGTAGTTGGAGAATTAGGTGCTGAATTCCCTGGATAGAAACTGACCTAAAGGAATGTTCTGCTCTGTGTTCCAATATAGACCCATAGATTTAAAAAGAAGCAATGTCTTGAAAAGGTGATCTCATTATCTGGGAAATTGTCTTCCATGAAATGTATGAATATTTGGAAATATGTGCCAGCGCAGGAAACATATTGCATTTGCAGGGGTCAGTTCCAGTAAGCTCTTGCCCAATTATGGATTAATAGGTAAAAATTGTAACACAACAAATTTTAGTCATAAAATGACCAATAAAATCAGTTCAATCCCATGCACTTATTTTGTTTATGTACTCATTCCATGAATTTATTCATTAATAAAGCAACCCATGGGTGTGATCTGACTTGCCTTGAAATCAGTGACAAAAAAATCCATGTTTTAATTGCCAAATTGCCTATTTCCATCAAGAACACCAGTGTAAAGAAAAATAATTGTAAATGATTACAGCTGCATATTCCATGCTATCTTATATTTACTGTATTCAAATTAAGCAATGTCTTTTAGTAGCATTGGTTATACACCAAGTTACTCACCCTTAAACATTCTGAATCAGAATTCAGCACTATGAAATAATTAACTTCTAATTTGATACAAACTAACACGTAATGCAAATAATATCAGTCCCTTTGTTGCTTAAGTGAAATCTTATTAACATTTCTGCATCACAAAAGGTGCTTTATTTTGGTGTGGAATGCAAGCCTTTTATCTAGTGATTTCTGTCCGGGGTCTGAGCCCCAGCCCCCAGACTTGACAAGAGGGAACAGCAGGGGACAAAAGGGTGGCAGCAACCCCACCCCCCAAGCCGGCAACCAGGGCCAGAACCTACCTACTCCAGGGGGAAGGGGTAAAAGGCCAGAACCTCAGAGGGGTGGAGGGGGCAAGGGAAAGACCAGCCAGTCCCACCTTCCAGGGGGAAGAAAGGGGGCTAAGCAGGCCAGAGGGAAAGGGCCACAGCAGGGGGAATGTGGGACCAGCAGCAGCAGCAACCCAAGCAGAGCCCTTACCTGGCAGGGAGAGGAAGCAGCCTCTACAGCCCAGAGCCACACCATGGCTAGAAGACAGCAGCCTGGCTCAGGAGTTGCTAGAAGCCAAGCCTCTCCAGGGGGGGCTGCCACAGGCATTCTGGGGGAGGAGATGGGTAGCCCCGCCCAGCATTGCTGAGCTGGCAGCGCAGAAGCTGGCTAAGGCAGCACCTCATGAGCAAGGCCAGGCAAGCCCAATAGCACGGAGGCTGGCTGGGGCAGCTCCTCGTGAGCAAGGCCAGGCAAGCTCAATAGCACAAAGGCTGGCTGGGGCAGCTCCTCGTGAGCAAGGCCAAGGAGCCCTCAGCTGGGGATGGCTCGCACTCAACCCCACCCTACCAGCAAAGCAAAGGAGCCCAGGAGGGATTAGTGGTTGGAGGGAAACACCTGGAGGGATGCACAGCTGGGCCCGGTCAGGAGAAGGAACAAGCCTGGAAGGAGGGCGGGGCAGAGAGAGGAAACCCTATAAAGGGTGGCTGGGAAGAGCTCTGGGGTGGTGGGTGTGAGTGAGGAGTGATGATGTGGAGTGAGAGCAGTAGAATGCAAGGGTGGAGGCTTGGAGGAGAGTTCTGGAAGGAGGAGATGAAGGAGGACGCAGAGGGTAAGCAGGCCAGGTTGAGCAGGCCAGCGAGTGGACTGAGAGGGAGTCTGGGTGAGGTATACCGCCCCTCCTTCCACAGAGCAGGGTCCTGCAGAGTCCCTGGCCCCCCTGTGATGTCAGGAGCAGACCGCCCAGTGCCACACCCAGCGGCAGCTGCGGCAAGCCCTGACAATTTCAAATTCTGAAAGCTAGGTTCGCATACTCAAGATTTGGATTCTTGTTTTAAACAGTGTTCTTGCCTCTGCAGCACCATCATGTTTAAATCAGGTCTTACTACTAGGGTAGCCAACTTGGGACTGGGAAGTTCCTGGAGATTTGGGAGTGGAGCCTGGGGATGGTGGCATTTGGGAAGAGGAAGGAGCTCAGTAGAATATAATGCTATTCAGTCCACTCTCCAAAGCAGCCATTTTATCCAGGTGAATGGATCTCTGCAGTCTGTAGATCTGTCCCCACCTAGGGGTTGGCAGTCCTAATTATGACATCATTCATGCTTGCTACAATGGCATGCTTAGGATAGCATCTTGGAAGCACATTCCTAAAGACTGGCATTTGCTGTAGTCGTACAACCAGTGATATGTTCTATTGCACAGAGTGCTAAATGACACCTATCTGCTCAGTTCATTTATGCTTCTTGCACACGGGGATAAAATATATATTAATAATAGGATATAATAATAATTGAAGTATACAAGGTTGTTACGATACATTGAAAGGAAACAGCATTAGAAGCCCAGGAGTTAGAGAAGCTGTATCTGACCATGAGCTTTGTATAGTGTACAAGCATGAGTCAACTCAAAGTTGAGAAAAAATATAGAGAGCCCTTTGAGGAATGGTCAGGGTCTTATACATGCCCAGCAGAGCCAATTACTTTTTAAAAATTTTTAATAACATGAATTTTGTTCAGAGACAGCTGGTATTTCATGCCATGGATTTGACTGAGTCACAAGCATAACAAATTCTGATTTAAAAACCCTTTCCACTTATATTATGTATACACTATTATGGGTTCCATATCCAAAGGTATATGTATGAATTTTTTCCCATTATTATTAGAAGTAGTAGTAGTAGTAGTAGTAGTAGTAGTAGTAGTAGTAGTAGTAGTAGTGGTAGTACACTTTTTCTCACTGAGATCCAAGGTGGATTACACAGTGCAAGTGAAAATACAATATAATCAACAGCTAGGACAGGTGAGCAAAGTACAATAATGAACAGTTAGGACATTCCATGAAAGAGATACAATAGGATATGGTAGAAAAAAAATTGAAAAACAAGCATAACGCCCAGCACAGAGATGAAATCTTTCTGAAACAAAGCATAACTCATTTACATGGCATGTTTATCAATGTGGAAACTCCCTAGTAGGCACACGTCTGCATCAGCATACAGTCCCTGGTCTAGGGTTGCCAGGTCCCCTGGGAGTGAAAGTGGGGTTTGAGGGGCAAGTAGCATGGGGGAGGACAGTCACCTTGCATATGCTCTGGAGCATCCCATGTCACGCTGGGAATGACATTGTTCCCAGCATGATGTGGAAGTGACAGGTCGCGATGGAGATCAAATTGACCCCCAAATACTAAATCGGGATGCAATTTTTAAAAATCGGCCCCCAATTTAGTATTTGGGGTCAATTGGACCCCTGATATGACCTGTTGCTTCTGTGTCATGCTGGGAATGCCATCATTCCCGGCAAGCTTCAGGGACGCTCCTAAGCATGCAGGAGAGCATTTTGCCCACCAGCACCAGTGCATTCCTGCACCTTTACCCCCTCACCAACTAGGTGAGAGGTGTGGGGAGGCTGGGGGCAGGACATCCCCTACCTCCACTGTGGAACTAGCAAGCCTACACTGGTCTTTCCCAGTGTATCTTTATGAGCTACATCTTATAACACAACCGTATAATCTGGGTAGAACTGCTGTAGCACAGTGGTTAAGTGGTTGCAAATTTGCATTCTACTAGTTCGAACCCCACTACTGCCATGAGCTCAGTAGGTGGCCCTGGGTAAACCACTCCTCTCAGCCCCAGCTCCCCAGCTGTATTGTGGGGATAATGATAACACTAACTTGTTCACCGCTCTGGGCAGGGCACTAATCTGTCTAGAAGAGTGGCATATAAGTGCAGTTTATTGTTATTGTTATTGGTATCGGTATCGATATCAGTATCGGTATTGTTTAGAAAGCACTCCTGAATAATTCAGTTTTGCATAGCAAGATTCTGGTCCAGTAGCACCTTAGAGACCAACTAGATTTCCAGGATGTGACCTTCCAAGAGTCGAAGCTCCCTTTGTCAGACACATGGAGTGGAAAAAGGTAAGAATCTTTAAAGTACAGTCAGATGGTGGGAGGGCTATTGCAAATTAGATTTTCAGGATGCTGGCTATAATACATGTTGTAATTTGCTCTATGTGTCTGATGAAGGGAGCTTTGACTCTCAAAAGCTCATACCCTCGAAATCTACTTGGTCTCTCAGGTGCTACTGGACCCAGTCTTGCTCTTCTACTACAGACCAACACAGCTACCCACCTGAAACTATCAGTTTTTCATAGTTTGTGTAAAGCCAGAAGAGTGGGAGCTTTCCTGACCCTCACAGACAGACTATTCCATAAGGTGAGGGCTACCACCGAGAAATCATGTGTGTGGGCAGCTGTTGATTTTTCCCAACTGCAGAGCAGATGAGCAAAGCTGCTGTGGCAGAACATAGAGAGAGAGGCAGTTGCACAAATATACATGAGATTTAGTCAACTGACATTCCTTCTACACATCATTTTCCTGTTGCTAAACCATTTAATATCTGAAACTACAGAGACATCTCATAAAGGTGCCTCTGCACGTGTAGAGAAGCTTCTATATAGCTTATGTATTTGAAGTAGTTACCATGTTGTTTCATGCTTGTTTGTATATAGGCCTGAGAGTAGGTCTATACTGAGGAATGACCGTGGATTTATGAATGTTTTCCTCAGCAAGAAAAATAGTATTAGGAACAATTGAGGTTAAGAAAACAGCACATGGTGAAGTAGCCAACATCGCACTACCAGGGTGGTGGCCTGAGATCAATTTAAGGATCCCACATTGGTTTTAAATAAAATTACAATGATTGACTATCCAATCAATCTCCCGCATCTTTCCTCGGTGCACCTCAATAGCTTGGCCCATGTCATGCCAGTTTAAATGAGTGTTTAATGTTAGTATGAAATCTTATTAATTCTAAAGCTTTGTCTTCCAGAGCTCATTTTGTACTAGACAAGAAAAAATCATTCTAAACTGCATACGTCACAAAGGACTGCTATATTAATGTAATTCTATAACAGGATAACTTACAAATTCTGGGGCTGTTGGATGAGCTGTATTTCATACATTAGCAGTGAAATCCTAAGCAGAGTTACTTTCAGTTAGAGATGGGCACAAACAGCAAGATCAACCAAAAAAAAAGCCACAAACAGCCCAATCCGCTGTTCCCAAGCAAACTGTTCATGAGGCCCCGTTCCCGGCAAACCTGTGTTCATTCCAAGCCCTCTTTGTGGCATTCGTCAGTCGTTCATAAAGCCAGACAGTCTGGCGCCTTTCAATCAATTCCCCTGGCAACATAAGCATGGACTGTCTGAACTCTGTCTGAATTCCTGGCTTTCCTTCTGGCTTGTAACCCCTCAAAGCAGCTTCCAGCAGACAGTCCAGTTTTTCCCACTGTGAAAAGAAAATGGCAGGAAAGGGAGGGACCCATGGATCGTGGCTTTCCCAGGGTGCAATCTCTCTGAAAACTGGGGGGGTCTTCAGAGGACAGTGAGGACTATGTCCCCTGCAACTTTGGTGGGTATTGGACATTCGGAAGGTCAGTTTGTAACCCCTCAAAGTAGCTTCCAGCAGACAGTCCAGTTTTCACCACCGTGGAAAAAAAATGGCAGGAAAGGGAGGGACCCATGGATCATGGCTTTCCCAGGGTGCAATCTCTCTGAAACTTGGGGGGTCTTCAGAGGACAGTGAGGACTATGTCCCCTGCAACTTTGGTGGGTATTGGACATTGGGAAGGTCAGTTTGTAACCCCTCAAAGTAGCTTCCAGCAGACAGTCCAGTTTTCGCCACCGTGAAAAAAAAAGACAGAAAAGGGAGGGACCCATGGATCTTGGCTTTCCCAGGGCCCAATCTCTCTGAAACTTGGAGGGTCTTCAGACGACAGTGAGGAGTATGTCCCCTGCAAATTTGGTGGGTATTGGACATTAGGAAGGTCAGTTTGTAACTCTTCCATTAGCTTCCAGCAGATAGTCCAGTTTTTGCCACTGTGAAGAGAAAATATGAAAGGGGGAGACTCATGGATCATGCCTTTCCTGGGGTGCAATCTCTCTGAAACTTTGGGGGGGGGGGTTTCAGAGGACAGTGAAGACTACGTCCTCTGCTAATTTGGTAGGTATTGGACATTGGGAAGGTCAGTTTGTAACTCCTCAATTAGCTTTCAGCAGACAGTCCAGTTTTTGCCACTGTGAAGAGAAAATGACATGAAAGGGGAGACTAGGGGTGTGCAGTTCGGGAATCCGAATCCCGAAAAAATCCCGAATCACCCTGATTCGGGGTGATTCGGGGAATCCCGAATCGATTCGGGAATCCCGAATCGGCATGCCCCGAATCGATTCGGGGCGATTTGGGGCGATTCGGGAAAGCTTTTTCAATGGGAAAAAGCCTCCCCAGGCTTCTCTGAAGCCTGGGGGAGGCATTTTCCCACTGAATCAACCCAAAATTGGTGGGGGCCTTCCTCTAACTCCCCTCTAACAACCCTCCATGTTTCAGACAGATTGGACTTTGGGGGGCCATGTTATGGCCCCCCAAACCAGGTCCCCCTATCCTCGCCTATAAAAGGGCATAGCTTTAGGTTGCTGCTGCTAATCTCCTATTTTGTGCTTGCTGCTGCTGATCTCCATTATTTTCTATGGGGGAAAAATAAAGAGGCAATCTTCCTTTGCCAGGGGTGGCATTTTGCATGCAAAATGCACCCCAACCCTCAGGGGCCCTTCTCCCACCTTTCCTCCCACCCCCACCAAGGCTCAGCATGCTCCCACTTGGGGGGGCATTTCATGGCCACCCTAAGTAGGTGCTCTTTTCTCTACTACTTACAGTTGAGGGAGGCTTGTCTTGCCAGGGGTGGCATTTTGCATGCAAAATGCCCCCCAACCCTCAGGGGCCCAAAGGGTATACCCTCTCAGCCCCCAAATTCCACCCCCTACAGCCCCACACAAACCCAATTCCCCCCCAGCTGCCACACACAGACCCAAATCCCCATATTAGCTCCTCACAGACCTAAATCCACCCCCAGCAGCCCTACACCCATAACCCCAGGAACAGGCTGGCCAGCCCTCCCCCTTTGTTCCCTATGCTGGGAACTTCTAAACTCTCTTTCCCAGGGCAATTCCGCACAGCCCAGAGGTGCCACAATAATAGGCAAACTTCTGAGTGCCAACTTGTCCTTGGGAAAGAGCACCTGACCTGACACACAGACAAACAGGGCTTTCATGCCCTGTTGTGCCTTCCTACTGTGTAACCTAAAGCAGTTAAAGAAATAAAGTGCTTTTGACAGTAATTTTTGGGGTGATTCTTTAATGTGAAGTGAGTTGTGTTATTTTTGTGTAAGATACTGCTGCCATGCCCTTTGGTGTGCCCCCCTGCTGTGTAACCTAAAGCTGTTCAAGAAATAAGGTGTTTTTGACAGGAAGTGTTTTTGTGATTCTCTGATGTTAAGTGAGTTGTGTTAATTTTTCTCTGTGGGTGACTGCTGGTGTAATGTGTCATAATGCTTTGCCTACTTGTACTTTGAAAGGGAGAAAATAATTTTTTAAAAACTGTATTTTGTGTTGTTCATGTTTTATTCTTTGTTGTGCAGTTGGTACCCATCATAGGGAACAATGGGGCTGGCTGGCCAGCCATCTCTGTAGGTGGTGGGGGAATTTGAGGGACAGTGTCTGTGGTTCAGGTGCTCTTTCCCAGGGACAAGCTGGCACTCAGAAGTTTGCCCACCATTGTGGCACCTCTGGGCTGTGCAGAATTGCCCTGGGAAAGAGAGTTTAGAAGTTCCCAGCATAGGGAACAAAGGGAGAGGGCTGGCCAGCCTGTTCCTGGGGTTATGGGTGTAGGGCTACTGGGGGTGGATTTGGGTCTGTGAGGAGCTAATGTGGGAATTTGGGTCTGTGTGGCAGCTTGGGGGGTATTGGGTATGTGTGGGGCTGTAGGGGGTGGACTTTGGGGGCTGAGAGCACCTACTTTGGGAGGCCATGAAATGCCCCCCCACCCAAGTGGGAGCTGGCTGCGCCTTGGTGGGGGGTGGGAGGAAAGGTGGGAGAAGGGCCCCCGAGGGTTGGCAAGACAAGCCTCCCCCAGCTGTAAGTAGTAGAGAAAAGAGCACCTACTTGGAGAGGCCATGAAATGCCCCCCAAGTGGGAGCAGGCTGAGCCTTGGTGGGGGGTGGGAGGAAAGGTAGGAGAAGGGCCCCTGAGGGAAGGGGTGCATTTTGCATGCAAAATGCCACCCCTGGCAAAGGAAGCCTGCCTCTTCATTTTTTCCCCATAGGAAAAAATGAATGAAGATCAGCAGCAGCAACTTAAAGCTATGCCCTTTTTTTAGGTGAGGATAGGGGGACCTGGTTTGGGGGGCATAACATGGCCCCCCAAAGTCCAATCGGTCTGAAACGTGGGGGGTTGTTAGAGGGGAGTTAGAGGAAGACCCCCACCAATTTTGGGTTGATTCGGTGGGAAAATGCCTCCCCCAGGCTTCAGAGAAGCCTGGGGAGGCTTTTTCCCATTGAAAAAGCTTTCCCGAATCACCCCGAATCATCCCGAATCGCCATTCCCGAATCGGCAAGCTGATTCGGGAATCGCCTATTCCCGAATCGGCTTCTCAATTCGGGTATACTCGAATCGGGAAAGCCGAACCTAGGTGCCTTTGCACACCCCTAGGGGAGACTCATGGATCATGCCTTTCCTGGGGTGCAATCTCTCTGAAACTTTGGGGGGGGGTCTTCAGAGGACAGTGAAGACTATGTCCTCTGCTAATTTGGTAGGTATTGGACATTGGGAAGGTCAGTTTGTAACTCCACAATTAGCTTTCAGCAGACAGTCCAGTTTTTGCCACTGTGAAGAGAAAATGACATGAAAGGGGAGACCCATGGACTCTCCTTTCCCAGGCTCAAGTTCAGCTAAGTCCCAAGGGGGGTGTTCTGGCTCCCACAAACCTCCAACTATGAACATGTACGTGATCATGTCATATCTGTAGATGTTTGTGAATCCCTGTTTGTGGATGGCAATGAACAACTAACATCATGTTCGTTTTTTTCCTGTTTGTGCCCACCTCTACTTCCAATCTAAGCCCACTGATTTCAGTTGGCTTAGACTGGACTAACTCTGCTTAGGATTTCACTGAAAGACTGCAGCCCTCATTTGAAGACATATTATGGATATATTTTGATGTGATAAAAAAAACCTGACCATAAATTCTCCCAAATTGAAATGTTAACATACTCTGTGGTGTGAATGTTGCAAGGAAAAACATTAGCTCAATACCATTTTATAAGGAAACTCATGTTTTAGTATAGTACGCAAGTAATATATTATATTATAAAAGATAACCCACATTTTTAAGTAATTTACCAACTTTTCTAAAACAACAGATGCAAAGCATTCACTCATTCTCTATTGTTGTTTAGTATTCTCTATTGTTGTTTAGAATACAGCATATTCTATTTTGATTATATGATTTCATAAACATGATATGTCAAAATCTGATATCATTAAACTATTTGATTTCAGACTTACATGACACTTTGATTGATCATCATATTAAAAATGGTTTCCCTGGGAAAATGGCAAAATATTAACATCTATGTAGCCATAAAGGGTCAAATCCTCCAACTGTACATATTTCATTTTTATTTCACACTTCCCACCTTCTATCAATTTAAATGGGTGGCAAACCATCACTTATCTAGCAGATCCAGCATAGCTCCTTTTCCTAGCTAACTCCTTGCTATCTACCATCTTTCCAAATAATATCCTCCTTCCCACAGAAAATCTTGTGCTAGAGTGGGCTTTGAAAAATTTTCACAACTAATATTCTATCACTGCAGGTTCACTGGTGATCTGGACTCTGGTGAAATGAAGCTGTCAGACAAGACAACTAGTATGCCAAGCATATATTTAAGCCAAATCTCCTGGGGATGTGGTAGCAGTCTTGAACCACTGCCTAACTGTTGTGATTAAGTGGCTGGAAGTAAATAGAACTCAGAAACTGAACTCAGACAATATGGAGGTAATGCTGATTGAGAATATTGAGGACTTGAAGAAATTTATGGTTCCCACTTACGATGGAGTTCAATTGGCCCTTGTTGTCTGGACCCACCATTACTGCAGGAGAAGAAAATTAATGCAATCACAAAAAAATCTTTCTTCCAACTTAGTTTAGCCTAGAAGATGGCCCCCTACCATGACTCTGCTGATCTGGCTACCAAGATCCACACCATGGTAACATCAAGAAGAGACTACTATAATGCACTCTACATAGGTCTTTCCTCAAAATCAAATTGGAAAATCCAATTACTGCAGAATGCTGCAGCTTGGTTATTATCAGGAGATGGTAGTGCATGGATCTTACACCCATCCTACAGTCACTCCATTGGCAGCCTATTACCAGGTTCAATTCAAGATTTTTGCCATCACATACAAAGTCTTTCATGGCAGTAGGCCTTCTGCAGGTCTATCTCTCCGCCTATGCTCTACCATGACAACTTCGCTCATCTGAGAAAGGCGTTCTTCAGATGCCACTCTGCAAATAGGCAAGATCAACATATCCATTCTCTGTAGTGACCCCCACCTTATGGAACGGCCTGCCTGAGGAGATCAGTAAGACTCCCACACTTTTGACTTTCCATAAACTATATAAAACAGAACTGTTCCGGATGACATTTTGATAAAGACATAAGGCTGCTGTGACTAGTGCTTTACACACTCAGCTGCAGGACAGTTAAGGGTTAATTCCTCACAGAATCAGAGTTGTGAGTGACAGGCTACTCCAAGAGATCTGATTGGGTAGCATGAGCTGGAAAGAAGAGGGTCTTTTTTCAGTCCTAGCAGAGAGAGATGGAGTGTGAAGAATTGGGAGACAAAGTCCTAACAGAGAACAGTTTTAACACTGGCAAGAGAACTGGGAAAAGTTAGCAAGGAGTTTTGGGAAATAGGTGCAGACTCCCAAACAGGCCAAAGAAAGGAGAGGAGATTTTCCCTACCCAGTCAAACAGGGAGATAGCTCTGGAGAGTGAAGAGATCCCTGGTTGTGTATGGTTGGAAACTACCTGTGAAGACCTTCAGATCCAGGTAATGACTGAAGGAAAGCACTGGTATGTGAAGAGAAGGGGACTGGAGTACTAGAAAGTGGGTACCAGTATTTCTAACTCCAAAAGAGAAAGAGAATACTAAAAGAAAGTATACTAGAGTGCTTGGGGAAAAACAAGGAAATCAAATCTCAAAACAGAAGTCTTTAAGTATCTGTGAACAGCATAAGAACTTAGTCTCAGCATGTTCTGATTTTACCTCAGATACGTATGTGGTGAATAACCTCAGAAATTGTCAGACCCTGATTTCACCAGATCTTTTCCCTCTAAATTAAATAGTTATTTTTGGAATTTTAAAAACTACTCTGGTGCCATTTCTTTTGTTTAAGGATGAGAGAACATCATAGCTGCATTATAAGAGAATGATTTAAAAACACATTTCAAAAAAGGGAATGGGACTATGGAACTATACTAAGGGTTTCCGTAAAAAATACGCCGATCCATAAAAATCACAAAAAAGCCTGTTTTCAAGCTTTACTTGAGACTCTCTGGAACAGAAATCCTGGCTTGGGCTGCTGGTAGTCATGGAAACCCTCTGTCACAAAAGCCATTTTCCCCCAAATTCCAGCATTTACCAACAAGGTAGCATAAGCGTACATTTTATTTGAATCTGTATACAGAATTTCTCCCTTCCAATCAGCTTGTTGCAAGGGCAGAGCAAAGAGCCCTTTAGGATGACTTAACACCCACTCAGAGCAGTTTACAAAGTATGTCATTATTATCCTCACAAAAATATCACCCTATGAGGTGGGTGGGGCTGAGAGAGCTCCCAGAAGCTGCAATTCACCCAAGGTCACCCAGCAAGCTTCAAGTAGAGGAGTGGGGAATCAAACCTGGTTCTCCAGATTAGAGTCCCGCATTCTTTACCACTACACCAAACTGGCTCTTGGTGAATTGATTGCTGCTATTTTGTGTATGTCAACTGTTTTATATTTATATTTTATACCGTACTGCTTTGCTACTGTCATTTTAAATTATTTTTGATGTAAATTATACAAATGTTTTTACTTGATGTAATCCGCCCTGGGCCTTCCTTGTGGGGAGGGCAGAATAAAAATCTAAAGTAAATAAATAAATAAATAATTTTGTGAAATCTGGTTGAAAAATGGCTCCCTTTCCCCCAAAATCCCTTTAGGAAATAATAGACATTCAAAGGCTGGGGAGGGCGGCTTGCTCAGGAGCTCACAGAATTCAAACACTTTGCCCAATTTGCTTGAAACTTGCTTTCAAGGACAGGCAGAAGACACCCCAGTACAATTTTGGTGAAATTTGTTTGAAAAATGACTCCAGATGCCCCCAAAGTCCCCCAAAGGAAATAATGATGGAGGGGGGTAGCAACAGAAGCATTCCTCACTTTTTGAAAGGAATCAAGCCACAACAATGAAGGAAGGTAAATGCAGAGTTTTCAGTGGAAAGGTAATTTTTTTGTTTATTCTCAGTCACTGTACGAATAGGAAAATGAAATGAATGCAGACAGTACTTTGTCGTTTTAAATGATGGTGGCCAACTGCTGCTTGACATCTGTTTTAGAAACTGGTAGAGAGAACTTAATGTGGCTGCACAGAGAGAGACCTACTTTGGGAGTCTGGAAAACTGCCCCCCCCCCCTTTGTTCAAACTGCTTGAAACTTAGGAGTTGTTTAGATTAGAGGGAGGATTGTGTTCTGTGTAATTCTAGTGCTGTTAACTGTAAAAACAGCGGCCTCAAAGCCTCTAATTGGTCCTATTGAAAAGAACAGCCACAAAAATCATGAGAACTAAAAATAACTGATGAATTTCTGGTCCAACTCAGTAACACCCCACCAGAAAACTACCCAGACATGATAAGCATTTCAATCAACATCCGCAGATTCAAAAATATGAGAATTTTCAAAATGCACACCCATAAACTATACTACTGATACATATTATCTGTTATTGTAAGTTTTTATCTTGCCCTCATTGCATTATATTTCTACTTATGTAATACCATTTTCTTGCATTATTTAACATGTCATATTTAGTACTTATGCTTTTTGTCTGGGGATATATGCCAGTAGTCTTTCCACAGTACTAGCACCTTTCTGTTTGCAGGCTTGGGCTCCCAAGGTAGCAAACATAATGGGTACAGGCACTACTACTTCTTTTTTATCTTTTTTTTCTAGGAAAAAAACACTACTTATGCCTTGTTTCAGATTTCTGCAGTCCTAGTCCTATTACACTGTTTATTAGATGTCTCCTAGTCATACTGATTGTTCTAGCGAACATTAAATAATCTGCCTTGAGTCTCCGCAAGAAATATGTAATAACAACAACAGTAATATTTCTCCGCAGGAAATATGTAATAACAACAACAGTAATAGTAATAGTAATTTGTTGTTATATGTCATAGGAGATCTTAGACCTTATGTGAATACTGTGCATATAAAAAAATGAGAGTCCCTCACTTTGGATGAAATCCCTACATTTCATCCAAATGGAAGGGTCTGAGAGATAGAACGTGTAATTCTAATAAGCTGGAATCATAACCAGCAGTGGCTTTAGTTTAGTTCTAGAAACTTAGGCTGTTATTTTATTCTTTCTGACCTCTGTGTTGCCTTCTGTATTTCCATGCAGGGGTGTGTGATTCGGTTTTCCAATTCGGGATAAATACCGGAATTGGACCCAGGTCGTAAAGATTCGGAAATGCTGAATCAAAGCATTCCGAAGTGATTTGGGTCGCTTTGGAAAGCTTCAGGGAGCTTTCAAACCCTGTGGGTGGGTCCAGCTGACCAGCAGAGGAGGCTCCCCCATCCATCAGCTGAAGCAAGCAGTGGGCTAAACTTACCGCCCTGACACTTATTTCACCCTACGGAAGGGGGAGGAGGGAACCCCCTCCTCCCCCTCCCATCAGGTGAAAGCAGCAGCAGGGCAGGAAGTTTGTCAGTGTGCTCTGAATCTTTACCGAGCATACCGAAGCTTGTTAATAAGTGATTGCCAAAGCAGCTTGCCACTTTGGAAATCGCTTATTTCTGACTCCCCCCTGCTACTTCTGTAGATATTGGGGCATACTCTTCTTTTTTTTACAATAAATGGTGCCATACTTTACACTTAAAAGTTGTACATTATAAACATTTTCAGGTAGCACATACACATAATAATTGAAAGCATAAGCTAAAAAAATTGTAATATCCTGTTTGAATATGTATTGTTTAAATACATATTTGCTTAGTTACTTAATCAATGAAACAGGAACTTATATCTATATATCTAGATAGATATATAGTATCTATAGCTGAGGCAGTATCTATAGCTGAGATTCCCAACAAGTATGCTATGGCTCCTTGGTTTCTTGAGATGGTAGTACAGAGTTATAACAACATGGAATTTGAAGCAGCTGTGGCTGGCAACAGCACTGATGGAGAAATCCTGGATGTTGGACTGGTCAAAAATTGGAAAAATGTAGTGCCTCTGCAACTAAACTGGTACTTTTGAAAATGTTATCTGTATTTTTCACAACAACTACCAGCTGCACATTTATTGCATAATAAAATGAATGTCTGGAATACTCTACCAATTGTGCATATGGCTGAATGAATTTATCCTAGTAATTTTAACGTTTGAGGACTGTCACATAACATTATAAAGAATCTGAATTTCACACTCAAGGTTGTACATTATTTTGTGGTTTCTTTTTATTGTGGAATACATAACAAAAAACTAAAACGGTCTGCATTGATTATGAATCATGCTAGTTAAAAATGAAAAAGTAATATTATATCAGTGTTCATTTTCTGACAAAACACACCTGGTACTGGTAGAGAGACCTGAATGAACCTACCACTGATATACTTTAGCTGTTCAATTTGGCTGAAAGTTAGTACGTGTGCTTCATCAACAAATTCATCATTCACGCTACATGTCCTTTGTTAGCTATTTGTATTGACTGTTTATATTAAATGCCATGGAAAAGTACAGAAATAAAGAAAAACAAGATAGGTCAATGGCATTATTAAGTAATATATTCTTAGTTTTACTGTTAAGCTCCTGTCAGAGCTAGTTCATTAATTTTCTGAGTAATTAAATTGTGGGATTCATTGCCACTAGCACCTATGACTTGCAATGGAGATTAGACATTCACAGAGTATAGGTCCATCAATGGCTACTAGTCATAATGGCTAAAAGGCAGTAAACCTCTGAATACCACTGCTGGGGGGACAACATCAGGGCCCTTATAACATTTGTGGTCCATCCAGGGTAAGTGGTTGGCGAATGTGTGAGACAGGATGACAGACTAGATGGTCCATTAGTCTGATTCAACAGGCATCTCTTACTATCAAGTAAGGCTAGTTCACAGAGTACACAACAGCATATCTGGATTTCCCAGGATGGCACAACCAATCCTGCCTTTTTGACAAATATATCTATAGATATTTATTATTGTTTTTATTTATTTATGTCATTTATAGTCCGCCTTACTCATGGAGACTCAAGGCAGATTACACAGTATGAGATTAGTACAGTCAATATCAAGAACAATGTCCATAAACAATGCCATAGGGTAAATAGATACAAATTCACAAAGACATAGCATTAGCAGGAATCTAGTACAACATAATGGTAAAGTCTGTGGTTCCTAACTCATTAACGGATCATCTGAGATCCCCTCCCTACAAAACAGCCCTCCTATCAGAGTAAAATCAAAAAGAGTCCAGTAGCACCTTTAAGACTAACCACTGGACTCTTTTTGATTTTGCTACTACAGACTAACACGGCTAACTCCTCTGGATCTATCTGAGTAAAAAAGACTTTTTGAATAATTCAGTTTTGCATCATTTGTGGAAAGCCAATATAATAATAAGAAGATTAGATTTATATACCACCCTTCAGGACAACTTAATGCCCACTCAAAGCGGTTTACAAAGTATGCTATTATCATCCCCACAACAAAACACCCTGTGAGGTGGGTGGGGCTGAGAGAGCTCCAGAGAGTCGTGACTAGTCCAAAGTAACCCAGCTGGCTTCAAGCGGAGGAGTGGGGAATCCAACGTGGCTCTCCAGATTAGAGTCCCGCGCTCTTAACCACTACACCAAACTGGCTCTCCTGACCTCCTCAGGCAGGCCATTCCATAAGGTAGGGGCCATCACAGAGAAAGTTCGTGTACAGGCAGCTGTTGATTTCACCGATGTGCAGGGTGGCACCTGCCAAAGACCCTGTTCAGATGAGTAAAGCTGCCATGGAGGAGCATGGGGAGGAGGCGGTCCCATAGGTATGCTAGTACAAGGCTGACAAGAGCTTTGTAAGTGATAACCTTGAGCTGAGCATGGTAACTAATGAGTAGCCAATGGAGTGACTGCAGGATAGGAGTGATGTTCATGCTCCTGGTCGCTCCTGCTAACAGTTGAGCCGCAGTGTTTTGCACCAATTGGAGTCTCCTAGTTAGTTTAAATGGGAGACCTATGTATAGCAATAGTCAAGTCTTGATGTTACCATAGCATGGATCCATGCTATGATATACCATAATATACCATAGTATCATAGTATACTATGATACACCAAGCTTTTTTAGGAGTATGCTTTAAAACAAAACGTATACCTAAAAATGTAATCTGAAAAGGTGAGTCACTCCAGCATGCTCTTCTAATTGTGTGATACGGGACTCAAGGTTCTTACCTACCATGAATTTGTTTCCGATTCCAATTTTTTTTAAAAAAATGTAAAAGAAGCAATATGGCTCTATTGTTCTTTCCCTCGATCTATTAGTAATACTTGAATTGATGCCCAGTTCCATAAGAGAGTTGTTGCATTACAGCAGGTAAAACTTTTAGACTTATTCATTAAGCACCTTTGTTACCAGTTCTTTGACTATTTCCTAAAATCCATACCAGAGTGTAAGATGATAAAATATTCATATTCTTGCATATTACCTGAAAGTACCATTACCAAGACTATTTATGAAGGTCAGGAAAGTGGTCTATTAAGAAGGCATCTCTCATGAGCACTTTTATAAGAAAAAAATAAAGGAGTATCCTTAGCTACCTTTTCCACTACAAGATGATAGTTCAGCTCTAGCAGTAACTTAGTCTGAATGCAGTGGTTTTTGCCTAGTTCTGACTGGCTCATACCTTCACTGTCATGCATAATTTAACATAATTCATCCTAAGTAACAATAATAGACATTTCAACAAACCCTTTAGACATAGCCTTTAGACTTATAAATAGCGGTTCTACATTATTCATACTTTTAATATTTTGGCAAATTATTGAAATTTGGTAAAAGTTTTTAAACTATATATTGCTGGTTTAATACAGTAAGCTGTTTTTTGAAAAGTTGAATTTCCCAAACTTTAATCATAAATTTGCCTATTAATTAACTGACACACATGGATGATTTTCACTCGCCCAGTTCATATAATAACTAGTTGATGTACAAATCCACATGGCTGGACTCAATGTTGCAGAAAAATGCATGACAGGACAAATCACAGGAACAACCTGGATCATTTGTTTAGTTTCCATGCCTCCATCACACCAGTAATAAGAGTTCTGGGAAGTAATCACATGGCCCAGTTGTCACACATGACTTGACCTTTCATATATTTTTCAACATGGAAATGATTTCCCAGTGGCTACCATATATCCTAGATATGAACTGGCCCATTGAATGCTATGCTGTCTCATCCATATCTCACTGCAAAACTTTTTATTTCATAGAGTATTCTGTATGAAATTGCTAGCTTTCAGGAAAAGCAATAAAACAAGAATATATTTAAAGGAACAAACCTAAGATGACAAAAAGCAAAGTAGATGAAATGCAGTAAAATGAATATTGATTTAGTAAAGCTGAACTGCTACTAAGACTGCAAGGAATATAAGCACCTGGGAAGCGGAAATATTAGGGAGTTCCAAAAACGAGACAGTAAAAAAATTGAGAAGGAGCTATGTTTGGACAAAATTCATACAGCCCAATTTGCATGTTAATTTTATGAAAAGAAGTATTTGCTAGGAAAAATGATTTGCAATTTTTTTGCATAGAACATGTCGCTGCTATACCTGGAAGTTCCAAGTTCAAATCGCAGCTACGAAAGTCACACAATATCATGTTGTAACAATATTGACCCTCATAGTATTGTAAGAGTGAACAAAACAGGGATTATAAATTGTTTTGTATGTTATACTACAGAAATGATTATGAAACCAGAGTTACAGCTAAAGTATAATCTATAGAGAAGTAGGGATGTGCACATGAAAAACAATTGGTTGATTTGGTTTGGTAATGCATATTTAAGTTTGGTAATATTGAATTTTACCAAATGAGGTAAAATTTGATATTTTTGCCAAATTTTGAACCCGAACTGCACATCCTTACAAAGAAGAACTAAATACTCAAATTCATTTTAAAACTATGGTAGTTACACTGAAGGTAATACAGCGATGCCTGAGTAACTGAATTACAGATTAAATTCAACGTACAGCTAGAATAAGTGAATGGCAGTTGAGCAAGTTCTGTCCTTGACTGAACACTATTACGACTGGTTTTAATTATAATACTATTTATTTATTACATTTTTCCCATTCTTCATCCAAGGAGCTCAAAGCAGCATACTTGGCTCTTCCTCCATGTTACCCTCAAGATAACCTTGTGAGGTAGACTGACAATGCAATCCTAAACAGTTGCACTCTTCAAAGTTAATGACCTAGGCCGAATCCACATTCACCTCTCACCCGCATTTTTCCCGGTATTTTTGCGTTTGTCTTCAATCCGCAAATTTCTCCCCTCCGTTCACATTCCATCCTCAAATGCGTTGTTCTCGTGCGCTCCTACGGTCACACAGCGACTAGAATATCCGCTTTTGTGGGCGGGAACATTTGTCGTTAACTTTGGTGATTAACTTTGAAGAGTGCAACTGTTTAGGATTGCATTGTCAGTCTACCGCACACGGTTATCTTGAGGGTAACATGGAGGAAGGAAGAGCCAAGTATGCTGCTTTGAGCTCCTTGGATGAAGAGTGGGAAAAAATGTAATAAATAAATAGTATTATAATTAAAACCAGTCGTAATAGTGTTCAGTCAAGGACAGAACTTGCTCAACTGCCATTCACTTATTCTAGCTGTACGTTGAATTTAATCTGTAATTCAGTTACTCAGGCATCGCTGTATTACCTTCAGTGTAACTACCATAGTTTTAAAATGAATTTGAGTATTTAGTTCTTCTTTATATTGTTCCCGCCCATTTTTTTTTATTTTTTTGAACTGACTTTTCCGTTATTTCGATCTCATAAGGAAACATCAATGAAGCAATATAGCACGTGACCGTGAAAGCAAATGGTTCACGTTTTCTGGCGGGGGATTTGAAATAACTATAAAAAGGCAAGCATTTTGTGGAGATTTCTTTGTGGGTGTTAGTGGATGGTGGGTTTGGTTGGTGTTGGAGGCGTGATGGAGGTCCTGCTCTGTGTTTTCTTAAATTAGAATGATTGATTCACCATAATTTCGATATCACAGGAATCCAGAGAAAAATAAACAGTTAAAAAGGATGTTTCACAAGTCCGTTCTGAGGAAGGATTCACCCCAAAATGATTTTTCAAACGACCAGATTTGATTTAGAAACAACATGATCAATAAATCCAACGCTATGAAGTCAAAAACAGTCTTTTGCAGACTACGGAGCACTTGAAAGTTGAATCAGCCAATAGGAACTCTCGGAACGGCCGGAGAGACAGGAAGGGGGGTGGTTTTTTAAAAAACCGTGTAAATTGCGCTTTTGCCCGTTCACGTCCACCGTGAAACTCCCGATGAAAACCTGTTACCACATATTCGGGAGAAATGCGAATGAAATGCGTCTGTTTAATGAGGTAATGTGACCAGCACTCGGGATTGCGTGGAGAATGCAGGGAACATGCGACTTAGATTGAGTAATGTGGATTCGACCCTTATAAGTGTGTAAGTCTGGTGTTGGATTGCACTATGTCTGACTAGGGTTTCCAATTTTGTGTTGGGGAATAACTCGAGATTTGGGGGTAGAATCTGGGGAGGATGGAGTTTGTGGAGGGGAGGAACCTAAGCAGAGTATAATTCCATAGGTCCACCCTTCAAAGTTGACATTTTCTCCAAGGGATGTGACCTCTGTCATTTGATGATTGATTGGAATTTCAAGACATCTCTAGGCCCCCTCAAGAGGCTGACAACCCTATGACTGACTGAAAGTCACCGAGTAAGCTTCATAACACAATGAAGACTAAACTTTGGTTTCCATGATCTAAGTCCAACCATTACACCATGCTAGCTTTTTTCCTATTCCTGGATTCAGAAAACAAGCATGGATAAAGTTTTGATATATATATTCTATGTGTGTGTACTCATAGCGTTTGTTCCAAAAGGTTTGAATATTATCCAGGAATTGGTCTTTAGTTTTTAAAAATAATAGAAATTCATTTTTTATAAAATCTTGAACATAACTTTAGTCTGGAAGAAGATAATAGCCAACTATTGTCTGAACATAGAACACTAGTGAATACATTGCTGAAATTTTCTTCACACATACTCTATCATTAGAGCCATCTACTGTATAATGTTTACCTTCCAGTCTTTCAAAGAATTCAATTTTCAAATACTATTTATGTTTTCAGTCATGCAGGAGAACAATCCATGCTGGAGCAAAACTGTTATTATAATGGTATGAAGAAGGAGCAACTAAACACCACTCCTCAATACAATATATTTTCAGTAACTACTCAAGATGACAGGTCGGTAGAAACAGAAGTTGAACTTCGAACAACTAGAAGAGCAAAAGCTCCTTCCAACACTACCTATTACAGAACTGCATGAAATCTTCAAGCCAGCCTTTAAGCATCAGCAATATTTAACATTTCCCAAGGAGAAATCACCTGTCCAATAGGATGGCGAAGTGGTGAACACATCTTTCACAAGCAGACTAAAATCATTCCCAAGGATAAAATTTACCTTTTTCTCATTATTACATCAGAACCTTGTATGAAAAGTCATTTTTACTTATACCTGAAAAAAACAATTTGGATACCAGCTGTTTCGTTCATTGCCATATAGCTGAAGCATCTCCATTATAAGTTATCTCATGGTGGATTCAGAACAGATTTGCACAATTGACTTTCAAGACCAGGCTTTTTATGGAAACAGCTGACTACCCCTCCCCCTTTTAAAAACAGATTATTTCAAAAGCAGAAATTGAACAAAATGTATTCTTCAATGACCAATAAGGAAGTATTCTCACAGCCCTTTACAATTAAAGTTTTCTGAATCTATAACCAATGGGTCTAGCTAGGCTTACTATCCAGTTAGTGTACAGCTGACTGCACTTGGCAATGATGCATCTTCCCTTGTTCTAGTGCTAAGAACAGTAGTCACTCTAAATAGCTCAGATAATAAATAGCAAGCTCAGTCAATACAAAGTGAGATGTTATACATGATGCTCACTGTTTGCACTGGAACATGCTTGCTGGAGAAAGCAAGCATGTTTAAACTTGGTTATGCCCAGAAGTAATCTTCCATAGAGGGCAGTAAAGAAATCTCTTGTCGCTTACTCCGTCTATCTCTTCTATCAAGCAATACAGCAACTCATTTAATACAAGTGGGGAGAACACTGTATTACTTCCGCTGATGAACAACAGTTTGAGAGGCACAACAGAAGCATTCACTGAAAAGATTAGCTTTAATGTCAACTCAGCATTAAAAACAGAGTTAGCAATGATTTTTGCACATGAAGTCTTAAGTCAAATTACCAGCACCAATCATTTTTAAAATATCAGTGCATTGTACCAAGATGCTGGGATGATAGCATCCATGTAACTCATAAATAACGTTCTGTTTAAAATCATGGCAGCAACACACTTCTTTACAGGTCATTACCTCAATTAGTTCATCAAGTTCTGTTGTATTCACACAGGAATGCTGAGATACAAACGTCTGCTTCTGGATCACAATAGTGGTTCTCTGGTTAGTTTCATGTGGCTGCTCCAGGGCTTTGAACACAGTAGCTCCAATAATTAAATACAAAACCACCACCAGAAATATGGTTGAGACTGTCTTCCATTTCATAACATTAATGGTTGTATCACTCTCCTCCCGTGAAGCAAGTACCGTGGGTTTGGTAGAAAATGACAGCCTGGGTTTGGAGTTCTGAGTGGCAGATTTGGGATCCAGCAAGTCAGGTGCCGCCACTAATAAAAGAGAAAAAGAGAATGCTAATTTTTTACAAGGCTTGTCAGAGATTTATTCAGCAGTTATTCTTGCTAGAGGGATAGTGAGAAGCTGTTAATGCTAGCAACAATTTAACTTCAGAGATTCTAGCATTGCAAATTGAACTCCACTTGTTCATACTCTCACAAGAGTTTACTACAGAACGAGGAGTTCCAGCTATCTGTTGTGATGATGTTGCTCAATTCATTATCCATTCCTTTACATAAACTTATTGTAATATTTGCAGTTCTGACAATGTGCAAAAATTTATATCTCTGAACCATGGAATGTAACATTAATGACATAACTGGTAACCAATAGGTCTGACGCATAATTGTTACAGAATGTGGTTTCTGATGTTACAAATTGCATTTAAGTCTCATGCCCTTTATTCAATTTAATTCATCCTGATTCATTTTAAACACTAGTAATGAGACTCCACAAGCTATATTTCCAGTTCAGCACCAAACATACAGTGTCTCCCCACCCACCCACCCCATGTTAGATGCAGAGAAATGCTTTATTAGAGTATCATCACTTTCAAATTCCTCCCATATCTGACTTTCATCAATAATTAATTGTGACTTATATTGGATGGTAAATATGTGTTATGAAATCCCCCCTTTAAAAGAAATGTATGCTGGTAGTTGACTGGAAAATGGCTAGAAAATACTTTAAACTGCTAAGGACCAGGGCCATTTTTAGGTAACCAGGAACTCAGGATTTTTCTGGTTTTGTGGCATATAAATATGGGACGACTTTTTCCCCTTGTTTGTAGCCACACAAAAAAGCTAGAGTGATATTGTCCCTCATTTATTATTAATTAGATAAAAACTATTGCATATGGCGCATGTAAGGGTTTTCTATGAAGTCAATAAAATACTGACAATATTAAATGTATTGATTTTTTTAAAGAATATTAATTACAAGTGACTGCAGCCTGTCTTTCATTAGTGATAGGGAAATCCCACACCAAACATCAATGTAAATCTCCTTTTTCCTCTCTTTTCTAACTCTTAAAGGTGGATATGACCTAAGCAGAAGGAGAGCAAGGGCGCAAGTCTTGTGTGTCATACAGTGTGTTCTTCAGGAGGCTAAACTATAGCATTACAGCACGTCCATGCCTAGAAAGAGACATAAGCTTGAAGGTTTGGGAGACAGGCTTTGAAGAAGGCAGTCATCTATGGAACATTTAATTAACATAGTGGGCATGAACTCCTGACAAATGAAGCAACAGGCAGAGACGAGAAACCTCATTCCTCATGACTCACTGGACAGCACTGTTATCTAGTTGCTGTTTCTCAGCTCCTAGAAAGCTAGAAGTTCA
The DNA here is from genome assembly GCF_028583425.1 of Eublepharis macularius. NCBI lineage: Eukaryota > Metazoa > Chordata > Lepidosauria > Squamata > Eublepharidae > Eublepharis > Eublepharis macularius. The sequence continues at coordinate 190,429,853 of NC_072790.1, forward strand.
GGAAACACCTTCACATGCCAAATTCCTTCATGTGTAGAGAATTTTCACACTAACTGAAAATACCAATCCAATCAGATCTTGTCTGCCCAGATCCACCTCACTATGCCTAAAGTAGACATGACAAGACTAGAACCACTCAGTTCAGGAAGGGTATTCCAGAGTGAGTGGTCTGAGTAAAAGAAGTGAATGGGTTTTCCCATAAAGAGGTGATGATTTTCCTGTGATGATATCAAACAGGGCAACCCATGAGCCAGTTAAATATGAATTATCTTAAGTGGGCAGGGGATCAAGTTGAGTAATTTGTGATGGGCAGTAAAATCTGGAATGAGGCAACCACCATTGGGTTCTTGCTTAATGCTGTCACTATCACTTTGATTGCTTTCCCTCCTTGGCAAATTGTCACCCTGCTCCATCTCTTTCCCCACTCCAAAATGGTGGCAGTTTAGATTTATCCCACCCCTCCTGCTATTCACCAGGACATTTTGCTCTTTTCTAGTAGCATCCTCCCCCCCCCTCTCCCTGGCCACAGATATAATGCACGCCAGTCCTCCAAAGGAAATCCTGGCACCTTGGGGAAGTGCAGTCCCCAACTTCCCTTCATCCCCATTAGAAAGCAATATACAGCTAAGCTAACAAAGCGGGGAAGAGGTGGCAGGAGAAAGCTCTTCTTTACAATGATGCCACAAATGCACTGCTGCTCTAGCATCAGCCTTCCCCAGCCACCTTCTTAGCCCTTCTGAAGCTCATCCACCTTGCCAAGATTAGTTCCCTTTTCCCTCCCCAGATAGAAAAGAAACGTTCACCCTGACAGAGACAACCCTCCTTTTGACGTTTTAATGGCATCACGAGAAATAAAGAAACCTTCTACCTCTCTCGATTCCCCAGTTTTGCATTAAAAAAGAAGCAACCAGTCCGCCGCCCCCCACACCGAAATCGTTTGCAAAGGAAGACCTCTCGTAGACCCAGAAGGATGGCAATAGCAATAGCCTGGGAAAGCCCGAGCCGCGATGGATCTCCCGGACCTTTTTTCTCTCCACCCCCCCTCCTTCATATATCCCCAAGCAAAGCTCCACACACCCCTTGAACAAAGATGAAGTGTAAGGAAGCGTCTATGAGACAAGGTGTTGCATGCAGCAGGAAGAGCCAGTGCTATAAGGATGGCTAGACGGGGGGGGGAAGGTAGCAGGATGGTGAGAAGGGGCAACATATGGGCTCCCCTGCTAACGGCTGGGGTGGGTGGGGTTGGGGGGCTTCCTCTGCATTACAGCGAGGATGCACCGGCAAAGCAAAGGAGCATGCAGCATATCCAGGCAGCCTTTTCCAAGGCAGCAAGACGCGCCATTGTACGAGTACTCACTTCTTATTTACAGACCCGGTGCCCTCTCTTCGCTTCACGGGCAGGCATTTTTTCAGGGCTCGGGGAGGCAGAGTTTGGAGAGCAAAGGGAAAATTGGGGTGGGGATGGGAGGAGGAGAGGGGAGGGGGAGAAAGACACGAAAGAGGAGAATAAAGCAGCGCGTGGGTCTGAAGCGGCACCAGCGAGATAGAAAGACAGAAGGGGGGGGGCACCCGCGCGCGCGCGCACACACACACACCACCGAGGCACCAGCAAATAAATAAATAAAGTGGGGAAAAGGTTGCTCAGCCCGGGTTCCACACGCGCCCTCTTGCTGGGGGTGTGAGCCTCCTGAGCCTGCCTATGGATGCGCGCGAGAGAGAATGTGTGTGTGCGCGCGCGCGCGTGTGGAGCGCCTCGTGCGTGCCTCTCGTGTGTGGTGCCTGGGCTAAGCGGCCGACTCTCCAGCCCAGGTGTGGATGTGTGGAACTCCCTCAGCGCTCCTCCCTCCCTCGCGCCTCCTCCCTCCTGAGCTCGGTTTGCTCGCCGGGGATGTGTGTGACTCGCACTCCAAAGAGAACCCGGGCTGGCATGCTGTCTACAGAGCGCGCCGTCCTTTCCCGGGTGGCTGAAGGGACACTGGAATCATTGACTTTGGCCAACGGGCTCTCTCTGCCCCGTCCTCCATAAGGCAAAGCCTCTCTCTCTCCTTCGAATAACAGGCGGTTTCTAAAGGGTGTCCATTTTCCATTCAGGGTGGGTCCTCGAGGTGACACTATTCACCCCACCCTTACCTGGTCCAGTACCTGACATTCCACTTCTTGCCCACCCAAAAGTTGAGTGAAGAGCTGCCTGCACTCCTTGCACATAGCCACAAGGACCGGTCGAGGCAAAGAGCTGAGAGATACATTTTCCAGGGGTGGACAAATAGGAGGAGCTTCTGGATGATTGTTTCAGGTGGGTGGCAATGTTGGTCTGCAGTAGAAGAGCAAGATTTGGGTCCAGTAACACCTTAAAGATCAATTATATTTCCAGGGTATGAGTTTTGACAAATGTAGGAAATGCAAAAAACAATATTTATATGTGAACTTGGCCTAAGTACAGACTTTACCATATTCCTTCCCCTTAGGGAATGATAAGCAGGGCTTTTTTTCAGGTGTAACGCGGAATGGAGTTCCGGAACCTCTTGAAAATGGTCACATGGCTGGTGGCCATGCCCCCTGATCTCCAGACAGAGGGGAGTTTAGATCGCCCTCTCGCCACTGGTGGGGCCACCCAGCCATGTGACCATTTTCGCCAAGGGTGATTGAAATGTTTAAAAACTACCCCCTTGTTCCAGCTGACTCCTGGGAGCGTGTGCGTTCTTTGCACACGCGCATGTGGTACCAGGGGCACCGCCTCCTGTCAAGAGTTGCCCCCTGTGCTGGCAACTCACTGAGCTCTACCACCACTTTTCCTAGAAAAAAAGCCCTGATGATAAGTATAGTTTTATTCAATTTCTCTAAGTCTACACTTTTCACCTGCCACTCCATACATTCAGGAGCTGAACAACATCATCAGAATAATTTGGTGCCTCTTTTGCAGAATTCTTATTCTTCAGATGCATCCTCAGTCTAATGCAATTCAACTCAGGGAAATGACAATAATAACATTTTATTTATATACCACATTCAGGACCACTGAACACCTACTCTGAGCAGTTTACAAAGTGTGTTATTATTATCCCCAGGACAATTGCCCTGTGAGGTGGGTGGGGGCTGAGAGAGCTCCTAGAAGCTGTGACTGACCCAAGGTTCTCCAGATTAGGAGCTTTCTGGGTAACATTACGCCAGTAAATGTCTTTCAGGGTTGTTGGTGAGGGGGAAGATCTGTGATTCAATGGTAGAGCATCAGCTTGAAATGCAGAAGGTCCCAGGTTTGATCCTGGCATCCCCAGGTAAAAAGATCATGTAGTAGGAGATGTGATAGACAGAGCCTGAGACTTTGGTAATCTGCTGCCTGTCTGTGTAAACAATATCGACATTAATGGGCCAATGTCCTGATTCAGTATAAGGCAGTTTTATGTGTTCATGTGTAAGGGTACTATGGGAGGGCATTTTCCAGTAATATACCCTCAAATATTCCCATTTGTGCCACCACTCCGGAGTAAGTTATTTTAGGCGTATAGCCGTAATTTGGATGTAGGCCTTGGCTTCAGCACTACTTAATGTTAAAAGGTTCTGCACAGTTCCAAAATTTGTAATAGAGCCTCTAGATAGAAAGGGAATCACTACATATTTACATGACCTAATTCCCTTCCGTTAGAGCCTGGAAAATTTCATACATAAAACACCACTCTTCTCTTCTTTTTTCCTTCCCCCCCGAAAAGTTTACTACCAATGACCCTGTATAAACACTGCCTGTTCCTCCCATGGGAGAAAAAGATTCTTTTCTTATAGCTCCTTTCTACAGTTATATGGAAAAACTGGCATGAAACATTCTTCTGTCCAAGAATTGCCTGTAAGATATATTAACTATAACAGCCTCACTTTTTTAAAGCCTGTGTAAGCAATAAAGATGGCATTTTCTTTCTGAGAAACAGTAACCTAAGCTGTCACATGCATTGAAGGAACTGCATATAAAGGTTAGTCTTAAGGACCCATATTGTTAAGGAAACATTTTTGGAAAGCAAGAAATATCACCTCAAGTGAACTATACTAAAAACATTAGATAAATGCAGCATCCATCGAAATTTAAAAATTATCTTTATGCCATGTTCAGTAACAAAAATATTAATGCTAGATAAAAGATGTATTTGCTATTATACTACTTGTAGAAGAAACCTTTATGTTTTAAAACACATTAAATGTACAATCCTATTTTCAGTCATTTTCATCACAACCCCAATGTTGCTGGAAATGTTTACCAGAAGTGAAAAATGGTGGCTTACTTCTCTACAGTGAGCCCATGGTATACCTGTCAGTTAATATTAATAAGCAGTCACTTATTTTCTCTTTGTTGCAAAAACCCCCCAAAGGTGTTGCAGCACTATTAGCTTCAAAGCCAGCCAGCTATACCTGACCTTGCTGCTGCTGCTGCTGTTTGTGTCAGTAAGGATAAGAAGGTATGTGATAGCTGGAAATGTTCCGTGGTAACAAGCAAAACAACATGGCAACTTTTCTTTAAATGTCTATAATTCTCATTGAGTCTTTTGAAGAAAAGCTGGCTATAATTTAAGTAAATACTAAAATAAATGAATAAAAGTCATGCTTTAGACCATTTAATTAGCTCAGTATTAGTTGTTCTCCATCTTATTTATAATTGATTAATTGATTGATTACATTTATTCTGCCACATGATTCTCAGGGTGGCTTATGATATAAAAATAGAAAATAAATATTAATGCAATTAACAACAAAATTAATAATAAAAGTACCAAGAAAATCAGCAGAAAAAGAAGCAACAACTAGAAACTTAAAAAAAAAAACAGCAGAAGCTTATAGCAGTAGAAACAACAATAATAGCCCCTATTCTTAAAAGATTTAACTGCAAATAAAAATCAGAAACTGCTTCCCCTTGGAAAATAATAGTATTTGCAGTTTATCAATGGGAGGGGGGACAGTTCAGCCTCTGAAGACAAGGAGTTCCAGAGCTAGGGGGCTGCTGTAGAGAGGGTCTTCCTACATCCTCAATTTTGTGATGTTGGAACACAAACAAAGGCCCAAAGATCTTAGGATATAGGCTGGCTCCAAACCTTTAACTATTGTGTTGTGGATTTTATTCAGAATTTATAATCACTCATTCTTCTCTTCATTCTTAAACCTCTCTTGCTTGTACATGTATGTGACAAATGGATATTGGTGGAGCATTTCTTCCAGCCATTTTCAAGATAGCTATACTGCCATTTTGCACGTTGCTTTAGTTGTGATTTAATTTAGAATTATACTAAGCTAGATTGGTGGACTTCTAGATGTCAAAAGATGATTTTGAGCTATTTTCAGAATATGAAACAAATGCAATGTAAAGTGAAATAATTTCAATATCATCATGCCCATGGCAAGCTGGTGTGGTGGCATATTAGCCATACTTTGGGCCAAACTGATACTAAATCTATACTTCTGAAACATTTCTGTGAGACAGAAAAAAACCCAAGTCATGCCAAGCAATTAATTCCTAGTTCAAGGATGACCACCAACAGACTAGAAGAAAGCAGACTTTAACTTTTACATTAGAGCAATGCTTATGTGTGGAGTGCAGCTATAAACAAAGCATTGAATCTAGTTAGAGACAGGAGATCTCCACTTTCAGTTTTTATCAGTGTTATCTGTTAAAAAAATGTACTGCATAATAGTTTAGCTGATATTGTTGAGCGAGCCAACCATAAAATGACTGAGTACCATCAAAGCAGTTGTGCTTTGCTAAATATGAGCTTGGCTAGGCTATGTTGAAAATAATAGTATGCTAAAGGATGTGCGGATTATTTATTTTATTTTATTTTATTTATATTCTGCTCTCCCTGCAAGCAGGCTCAGAGCAGATTCTAGATCAAAGCTTTGCACAGTCTTACTATTGTTAGGCTGTCTGTTAATGTCAGGTGCCATGGCACCAAACCCACAACTTGGATCAGAGGATCCCAAGACCTTTTTCAGTTTACTGAAAGAATAGACCGCATGCAGAAAGAGCTGCACGTCCAATATCTTCTACCACATTGCTCTGTCCTCAACATGCCCCAGAGAGGAACTGCATTCTGTCTGGAAGTCCCAATTAGATCTGCTCTGGAGGTATAAAGTTGTTGTTTTGAAGCTTGACCCTTCTATCTAATAAACTTGTTGGTAGTGTGAGGACAGTGCTAGTTTGTAGTACTTGACCCCAGCCTATATTCAGCTTTGGCCTTACTCTTCCCTTGGACTCTGTCATGGATTCTGACTCCTTGCCCAACCCAAACAACTCTTATGTTACACCTTAGACAACCTTTCACAGATCCTGACCCTGATATCGAATCTGCAGAACCTGCTGACCTGTTTTCTGTCTCTGATGTTCTGACCACATGGCCTTTGGCTTGACTTGGACTACTCTGTCCTGCCTGACCAGCCATGTCCCTCAGCACCTGATGATGAATAGTAAAATAGTTACACTAGCATTTATCTCATAACATTTCTTTTTTATGGTCATTATTTTAAGATTTATTCATCAATCAATCTTAATATTTTCATTTGTAATGCCATTGAAAATATTGAACTATTGTAATAACAATAAAGTCTTGAATACTTCCTTTTCTGTTTGATTCATGATTCAGGGTTGCAGGAACAACAGACATCTTGTGAGATGGGGGCACACTCTGAACTTAAAGAGGATGAGTGCTCTCAGTTACACTAATCAATGAAGTTAAAAGTAAGTTTAGTCACTGTAAAATAGCAATGTTAGTATATCAATGCATTTAATTACAGGTATCTGATTTGAATCCAGTAACACCTTAAAGACAAACAGGATTTCCACAATATAAGCTTTCAAGAGTCAAAGCTCCCTTTGTCAGATACAAGACTTGTATCGGATGAAGGAAACTTTAACTCTTTAAAGCTTATACCTTGGAGAGCTTGTTATTCTTTAAGGTGCTACTGGACTTGAATCTTGCTCTTCTACCACAAACCAACACAGCTCCCCACCTGAAACAGGCATCTCGGTCTGCTTGGCAAATGTGAGGTACGGTGAGTAGAGGTGGGCACGAATCATAATACAACTCAAAATTCGGCATAAACCGGGACAATTAGTGGTTCGTGAAAACGCAGTTCATGGGGCCGCATTTTTCACAAACTGCACGATTTTTTGGCCTGAATCATCAGAGTTGTGAGTGGTTCGTGAAGCCAGAGAGGTTGGCGCCGACCAATTGATTCCCTAAGCAACGTAGGCCTGGAATGTCTGCAGACCTTTTGTTGCCATGGAAACCCCAAATTTAGCCCACCTAACCTTGATAGGCAGGTCTCCCTTCCAACAGTGGAGCTCCCATTCTGTTATATGGGAGCCAAGAGCAGGGGGGAGACGGGCCTTCTGTAGCCATGGGAACACCAATCTCATACCTCCAAACCCTGTTAGGCAGGTCTGACTGCCAACCATAGACCTCTTGTTCTGCTGTATGTGAGCATTTGTTATATAAGGCAGAGCTCTCTGCCTTGTGCTTTCAGTTTCAGCAGACAGTGGGAGTGTGAGGAGCTGTCGCTGGGATTTGAATGAGAGAGAGAGCGAGAGTGGAATTGAGCTTGGCTGCTGCTGGTTTAAAAGAGACTAAAAAGCCTCTTCAGCTTTAGTCTTGGCATTGCTGGGAAGGGTGCCTTCTTTCCTCCACCCCATCCCATCCCACCCCATTCCCAGGACCACTGCCTACCTCTGAGCTGGGGCATGGCTTGACTGGGGCCTACCTTTTTTTCCCTTAGATTTTCTTTGTTTCTCCTTATTCCTTCTGAGTTTAATTATTATCTATTTTGTGCATCTGTCCAGCCTGCTCAGGTCAGGTGTCTGTGTGTGGTGGGGTAGGGATCTACCAACTCACCCTATCTCAAGGCCACTGCTAGACTCTGGGGCCAAGCTAAGAGGGCACCTCGGCCAAGAGCTCACATTGTTCTTTCTTTTTGATTTTATTACTCTGTCTTTATTTTGTGCACTTGCCTGCCTGCTCAGGTCAGGTGTCTGTGTGTGGCGGGGTAGGGCTCTACCCCCCCCCTCATCTTAGGGCCACTGCTAGGCTCTGGGGCCAAGCTTAGTGGAAATCCCAGCTGAGGGCTCACATTGTTCTCTCTTTTGGATTTTGGATTATGGACAACTCGCCTCGGGTAGCCCCTATTCATAAAAGCTCTTCCCATTTCCTCACCATCCTTTATTAAGTCCTCTTGGTTAGAAGAATTACGCTTACTTCTTAATAATTGCTCATATGGGATATTCTATCTCAAATGCCTGGGATGGAATGACTTATAATTTAAATACGAGTTACGATCTGTCTTTTTTGTAAGGCCGAATCTGTAGGGTATTATTCTGGCTCCTATAGACTACAATGTCCAAAAAATTAATTTCTTGCCTATCAGAATGCCATGTACACCGTATATTGTCATCCCTTGAATTCAACCACTCTCAAAATGTTTTAACCTCATGGGAACCCTTAAATAAAAAGAACACATCATCAATAAAACATTTAAAGACACAGATATTAGCAAAAAGGGGGTTAGACTGATTAGTAATATACTGGCTTTCCCACCTCACCATGAATAAGTTTGTGATGCTACGGCCGCCGTGCACCCCATCACAATGCCCCTAATTTGAAAGAAAAAGGTGTCATCAAAACAGAAATAGTTCTTCTCTAATATCAAATCAAGTAATTGTAGGAGAAATTCAGTAGGGGGGAATGGGGATGTTTGAGCCCTCAATGTTCCTTCCACTACTTCCCGGGCTGCATCATGTGGGATAACCGTATATAAAGAATTAACATCCATAGTTATTGGGACATCATTTTCCCAATAGGGGTACCCTCTATAAGTTTTATAAAATCTCTGGTATCCCCTACATGAGATAGAATTTCAGACACAGCCGACTGTAAGAACAAATCTAGATAAATTGCTAAAGGTTCCAGAATAGACCCACACCCCGAAACTATAGGTCTCCCGGGGGGAGGGAATATGTTCTTGTGTATTTTTGGAACGACATGAAAGACCAGGATCCTGGGTGACTTAGTAATAAGAGCAAGATGTAGGGGATCACTAATTTCTCCCATCTCTGCTGCTTCATCAAACACCACTTTTATGAGGCTTTCAATGTGTGCAGTTGGATCTGAAGGAATTCTTAAATAACTAGATTCATCTGCTAATTGTCTTTCTACCTCAGTAACGTATACTTCTCTATCCAAAATTACCACCGCTCCTCCCTTGTCAGCAGGCTTAACAATTATATTGGGGTCACTATTCAACTTCTCTAACGCTTCCCTTTCCATCCTGGATAGATTATGCCATACTTTCATTGGTTGACTCTCTAGTTGTTGAATATCTCTTAGGATCATATATATCAGAAATGTTAGGGATAAAGGTGGAGCCACTCCTTAAACCCCTGGGAAGTCTATCATAATGTTGCATCGTTCCCTGTGTTTGTATATCAAAAAAAAATGTAAGCTTAATCTGTCTCATTAATTTAAAGGAGTCCAGTAGCACCTTTAAGACTAACCAATTTTATTGTAGCGTAAGCTTTCGAGAATCACAGTTCTCTTCGTCAGATGCATGGAGGGCCAAAAGAAACTGGTCAGATATAGAGGAGGAGAGGGGAGGGCGGGTTAGATGCAAACAGCTCCTTCTGATATGGAGATGCAAACAGCTCCTTCTGATATGGAGATCAGTTTGCTTCTGTAAAGGTTCAGAGGAGTTAGAAGTGTTAGTCTGTAGTAGCAAAATCAAAAAGAGTCCAGTAGCACCTCCAAGACCAACCAATTCCACTGCAGCACAAGACTTCGAGAATCACAGCTCTCCCTGCCAGATGCATCTGACAAAGAGATCTGACAAAATGCATCTGGCGGGGAGAGCTGTGATTCTCGAAAAGTTCGCACTCCTTACACCTCCCAATCAACAATAGCATCAGATCGTAACTACATTTATTCAGAATGGCTGCCCATTTAGATTTAAAGGCATCATTGTCGGCGAACATCCCTGGTGGGCTTAGAGTGGGGGGCAAGGGTGGATGTGGGGGGAAGTGCAAAGGTTGTTCTGGTTGCCCATCACCCAGCAATACAGGGGGGGGGGAGTCTCAGTGGCACCAGAGACTCCTAATCAAGAAGATCCACCTGTGGGAGCTGTGGAGGAGGCAAAAGAGGTCTTACTTCTGGGGGAAGAGGATATCCTAAAACTTATTGAGGAGGAGGAGGGATCTCAGGAGGAATGGTGGGGATTTGGAGAAACATCCAGCTCCCCACATCCAAAGTCTCGCAGCTGTCATTGCCCACAGTCCACCCCTCATTCACTCCGTCTTCCCAGCCCAACTCCACACCGTGGCCAGTAATCCTTCGTTCTCCTCCTCATGACCTAGCTCCCGGTCCCCATTAATCTTCCACTCTGCCAGCACTTTCAGACCCTTCCCAAAGACCCCTGTGTGGCACAGTGCCATTCCTGCGATGGCCTGGTGTATAGGAGCTGTGACCCTAAGAACCTGTCATCCATGGCCCTGCACAAGCACCTGCAGAGGCACCACCTGAGCATGTTGCCTCCAGCCTCATCCCGCGAAATATCCAGCAGGGGAAAAAAGAGGGCTTCAAGTTCTTCTGATCAGGGAGAAGTAGAACAGGAGTCCACCCCGAGCAAGAAGCCTTGCCCCAAGGGTGCTGCAGTTGGGAGCAGAACGCACATGCAGGCCACCCTTGCAGAGGTTGTTCTTTTGGGGTCGGGGACACTGCCCTTGAAAAGAGTGAGGTCGAAGGCTCAGGAGGTGGGCGTTCACATAGTAGTGGAGACGATTGCCCTGGAATGACTCCCTTTGTCCATCATGGAGGGTGTGGGTTTCCGTAGGCTGCTGTGTCATTTCGCCCCATGGTTCACAATGCCGTCATGGCACACTGTTGGCCGGCAAGTCATGCCCACCCTCTACCAGTGTGTGTGAGACATGGTGCTTAAGGAGCTGTCAGGTGCCAAAGGCTGGACCGTGCACTTCACGGCAGATATGTGGAGCGGCTGTCATGACGGCTACCTCAGTCTCACTGTTCACTGGTGGTAACTGGAGGACCTCCGCTGCCCCAGACAAAGACCAGGGCCCACAAACGAGGTGTCACCTTGGGGCTGGGCTACAGGGTAGAGCTGCTCCAGGCACAAGGGATGGATGAGGTTCACACGGAGAAGAACATCGCCACCACGATCAGAGTGGGTCTGAGGGAGTAGGCGCCCAGGGGGGGAGGTTGTCCATGGCTTCATGGTCACTGATGCGGGAAGCAACATGCTGGCAGCCCTGAAAGAGGCATCCCTTCTAGGTCTTGTCTGCTTGGTGCATAAGCTGCACCTGGTCATGAGGGATGCTCTCGGGCTAGGTAGCAAGCCCAGGGACGCCTGGGACAAGGGAACATTGGACACATGCAAATTGTTGGACAGCTGCTGGTGTCTGACTGCCCACTTCTCCCGCAGTTTGAACTCTTTGCATGAGCTGCTCCAGAGGCAGGGGAGGGGGGTGATCCCAAGCACTACCTATACCAGGACATGCCCACCTGCTGGAACTCCACCTATGACATGATAAGTTGTACTGGTAGAACAAAAAAACCCGGAGCAGGACATAATGTCATCTGTGGCCATTGCGCAGAAGGGAGAGGCGCTCAGCCTCAGCTTTATGGACTGGATAGCCCTGTCCCAGATGGTGCGTGTCCTGAAACCATTTATGTATACCACTGAGCTCTTCTGCTCCTACCAGGCCACCCTCGGTCAGGTCATCCCCCTGATCCGTTGGCTGGACCAGGTGCTGGTCAACAAGCTGGAGCATGAGGTTTCTCCCCAGGGTCAAGGACTTGGTCAGGTGTAGCTGCCTGCTTGCATCCTCTCTGCCAGAAGCCACTGTACAGACTGGCCTGCCTCTGTGACCTCCATATCAAGGGCAGCATTGGCATGCAGGCCAGCAAGCTGCAGCACTGGAAGAGGGAGCTTCTCAGAGAGGTGTGCAGGTTCCAGGCTGAAAAAGCAGGACGGAGGGAACAGGGTAGGGGCAAGGGGGAGGAGGAGGAGAAGGTAAACAAGCCAGGCCAAGAGAGCCCTCCCAAAACAGACCCACTCGAAATCTGGTCCTCGTCAGTGGGCTGGGTGGTTGGCAGCAGCAGGGTGGGTGTGTCTGTCACGGCAGAGGACTCGGTGAAGACCATGGTGCGACAGTACCTTGCTGAGCCCGCTGAGCCCCCTCACTCCAACCCCCTGGAGTATTGGGAATGAAAATCTGCCATCTGGCCAGACCTCTCCATCGTGGCTACTAACATCCTCTCCTGCCCTCCTACCAGTGTCCAGAGCACTGGGAGACCTCCTCTGTCTCCACCGCGCACGCCTGCACCTGGACCTGGTGGATATGTTGTCCTTTATTAAGATCAACCTCCACCTGCTTGGCTATCCCTCAATGGACCTGGACTTATCTGGACTCTGTGCCACCCCAGTCTATTGGGGCTTAACTTATGTCTTCTACTGCGGGCTCAAAGTCTCAGGGCCACTGCCTGGGTCTGGGGCCAAGCTAAATGCGCACCTCGGCCAAGGGCTCACATTGTTCTCTTTTTTGGATTTTATTACTAGTTCTTTATTTTGTGCACCTGTCATGCCTGCTCAGGTCAGGGGTCTGTGTGTGGTGCGGTGAGGCTCTACCCGCCCCCCACCATCTCAGGGCCACTGCTAGGCTCTGCGGCCAAGCTAAGTGGGCACCTCGGCTGAGGGCTCACATTCTTCTTTCTTTTTGATTTTATTACTATTTCTTTATTTTGTGCACCTGTCCTGCCTGCTCAGGTCAGGGGTTTGTGTGTGGTGCGGTGAGGCTCTACACGCCCCCCCCCCTTCTCAGAGCCACTGCTAGGCTCTGGGGCCAAGCTAAGTGGGCACCTCGGCTGAGGGCTCACATTCTTCTTTCTTTTTGATTTTATTACTATTTCTTTATTTTGTGCACCTGTCCTGCCTGCTCACGTCAGGGGTCTGTGTGTGGTGCGGTGAGGCTCTACCTGCCCCCCCTTCTCAGAGCTACTGCTAGGCTCTGGGGCCAAGCTAAGTGGGTACCTCGGCTGAGGGCTCACATTCTTCTTTCTTTTTGATTTTATTACTATTTCTTTATTTTGTGCACCTGTCCTTCCTGCTCAGGTCAGGGGTCTATATGTGGTGTGGTGAGGCTCTACCTGCCCCCCCTTCTCAGAGCCACTGCTAGGCTCTGGGGCCAAGCTAAGTGGGCACCTCAGCCGAGAACTCACATTGTTCTCTCTTTTGGATTTTATTACTATCTCTTTATTTTGTGCACCTGTCCTGCCTGCTCAGGTCGGGGTTCTGTGTGTGGCGGGTTAGGGCTCCCACACAAGGGGGAATGATATATCTTTCTCTTCTGGGTCCAACTTTCCCCTATCCATGGGACTTGGTCTCTCACTTCCCAAGGGGGGAAGGAGTTCTGTCATTGCCGTCACGGCTGGCAGGTGGATGATGTCTGTGGCCACCGCTCCTCAGCATGAGGGACAGTGTTACACATATCGCTGCGCAGGACCATGGAAGGGTCCCCTGTCATGGTACTCGGTGTATCCCTCACCCCCCGACCCAAGGGGAATGGGTTCCATAATTGCCACCATGACTGGCAGGTGGGTGATGTCTGTGGCCACCGCTCCTCAGCATGAGGGACGGCTTTGCACATAAAATTGCCCCTGATCCATGGGACCTGCGGTCTCCTATGTGCAGGGGGAAGGGGTTCCATTCTTGCTGCCGTGGCTGGCAGGTGCGTGATGTCTGTGGCCGCATCCTTCTACAGTCCCTAATGGGACCTGCTGTCTCCTCTGTGAGGGGGGCAAGGGGTTCCGTCGGTGCTGCCATGGCCGGCAGGTGGGTGATGTCTGTGGCTGCCACATCCTATCCCTGGGATTTAGAATGGCCTCCCACCAAGGTGGAGAAGGCATCCATGACTGCCGCCTCATCATCAAGGTGTCTTTTGCCAGTACTCTGATAATATAATAATATGTCATAATGTGAGAATATGCAACAATGTGATATGAAATACTGTGATAATAATTGTGCACCGCAGAGGTTTGGGTAGGTTTTGTTTGCTCAACAGCCATGTCTTCTAGGGCAGAGGGGCCTTACGCTGTTGAGATCATAAGCTGTGGAACCCCGCCCTGAATCCTGCCAGCAGGACTTAGAATAGCCTCCCCACAAAGAGGGAGAGGTGTCCGTCAGTGCCACCACATTCAGGAGGTGAATTCTGTCGGCAGCCAGTCACTCAATGCTCCTCAGCACAAGGAACAGGTATCAAACAGGGGTTTTTTTTTCATCCGGGGGGTACCCTGCACACCATCCATGGGACTTAGGCTCCATCCAAGGGACTTAGTCTTACCCTCCCCAACCACAGGGAGGAGGGGGTGGCCACTGACATCATCCATCACCCGTACCTGACGGTGGCCACCCGTTGGGGCATGCAGGCAGGCACAAGGGGGGTACCACTGCCTGGTGGCCACACACCCCACCCTCAGGAAGGGAGGTGGCTGACTGCATCCCCAAGCCCATGAGGAGGGAGAAGCCACTGACACCACCTATCTGCCATGCCTGACGGTGACCGCCCATTTGGGTGTGCAAGCGAGCACAGGAAGGTGCCACTAGCTGACAGCCAAATGCCCTGCCCCCAAGAAGGGAGGTGGCAACTGCCTCCCCGAGCCCGCAAGGGGGCAGCCACTGACATCACCCACTTCCTGAACATGATGATGGCCACCCATTGGGCCATGTGGGCAGGTACAGGAGGATGCTGCCGGCTTGGCAGCCAAACCTCCCGCCAATGAGAAGGGAGGTGGCTGACCGTCTCCCCGAGCCTGCAAGGAGGGGGCAGCCACCAGCATCACTCATCTGCCATGCCTGATGGTGGCCGCCCATTGGGGAATACGGACAGGCACAGGGGAGGTGCTGCCATCTGGTGGCCACACACCTCACCTTCAAGAAGGGAGGCGGCCGACCACTTCCCCGAGTCCATGAGGAGGGGGCGGCCACCAACATCACCCACTTCCCTGAACGTGATGGTGGCTGCCCGTTGGGGCATGTGGGCAGGCACAGGGGGGTGCCACTGGCTGGCGGCCAAACCTCCTGCTCCCAAGAAGGGAGGCAGCTGACCATCTCCCCAAGCCCACAAGGAGGGGGCAGCCCCCGAAATTACCCACGTCTGAGGTTCATCACTTCAAATGGAGCCATAAATCAATTGGCATTGATAGCTCTAATTCTGTTGAATGTGACTTTCCTGGGGCACCAGCTTTGGGGTCTGTAACTCGGAGATCTGTATTGCAATCTTCACCAATCTTGGAGGGAGGCTGAAGGAGAGCCTTCTGAAAACCCCCTGTGAGTTTGGGCTCTCTGAGTCTGAAGGGGGCTGTTCTGGGTTCCGAAGAACCACAAACAATGAACCGGTTCGCGAACGGGATCAATTTTGTCGATGTTTGGGGTTCAGGGTTCATGAAGCAGAACGAACCTCTAACCTCATGGTTTGTTTTTTTGTTGTTGTTCATGCCCATCTCTAATGATGAGCAGCAAAATTGTTAACTCTGAAAAATGTTCCATATAAAAGGTAATTTCTGGTTTATTGCTAACTTTATTCCTATTTGTAACACTGGACACCTTTGATGTTTTTATTTACTTATTTTTATTTATTGATTTGATTTATATTCCACCCTCCTCGCATCAGCAAGCTTTCCCAGCAGAAGTTTTACCCAACATGACAGTCTCTTAATAAGAGACATCTTGAAGAACATCTTCTTCATGTCCAACAAAAATGTCAGATGTGTATGCCATGTTTTTATTGGGGCTTTCTTTTGTTCCAGTGTCTATTCCACACTATTCCTCTACTTTTTAATACTCACTAGAATACCAAGTGTGACTATTTTGCACTCCAATTTGGAAGTGACCTTAGAATAGTTTGTAGTATGAATGCTACATTGGTTCTGAACTATTAAGCAAAAACTGCAAGCATTGACAAAACATACCACAAACATAGGCAGGTTCAAGTTAGGGTTGAGGTTACAATATTTTGTTTCCAGTTCCAGTTTTCCAAACAAACTGTCTGCTACTGATGTCATTAGTGCGTAACAAGAGGAAAATACAGAAACAAACATAATTATGGTGGTGTGCTTCCAACAGTTACCTTGGAAAGATATTCAGTACCCAAGTTCTCCTGGGAAATATTTAACAAAATGAAAATCTGCCACTAACTGTAACATTTTGTTAGAGATAAAGAAAAATGGTTGGATTTAATTTACATGAATATGACTGATTTCAAGCTACAGCATAAGTGGCACTTACATTCTGTCCGTTTCTGTAATTGCTCACTTCTAGAATTAATAAACTGAATTCTGCTCCCCAAAATAATGAAATGACATGGGAATCAGAAGATTTTAAAACCATTTTTACAGTGCACTCTTAAGCAGAGTTATACATCTTTCTAAGCCCAGCAAAGTCAAAGGGTGTAACTGTGCTTAAGATTTCACTGTTAGACTGTCTCTGCTGGCTTTATCACACAGCCACTACAGCACTGAAGCTGCCAAAGTAGCTATCAAAATACGCTTAAACTCTCTTTTTAGTGTCAGTGATGTATCTTTACAGATCAGGGTCTGTTCCATTGGTCCAAAGGACCCATTGGTCAAAATCACCCTGTTTATATTTTTCTGTTCAGTCAGCTCTAGTTCTTTGGATCTCTGGAAAAGTCAATAATGCTAGGAAAAGTGGAAGGCAGTTGGAAAAGTGAAAGACCTAAAACAAGATGGCTTGACTCAATAAAAGCAGCCACATCCTCCAGTTTGCAGGATCTGAGCAAGTCTGT
Organism: Eublepharis macularius; assembly: GCF_028583425.1. Taxonomy (NCBI): domain Eukaryota; kingdom Metazoa; phylum Chordata; class Lepidosauria; order Squamata; family Eublepharidae; genus Eublepharis; species Eublepharis macularius. The sequence continues at coordinate 190,446,678 of NC_072790.1, forward strand.
TAATGATAGGCCTTTTTAGAGGTCTTTCCTTCATAGGATCGCCATAGGTCGGAAGCAACTTGACGGCACATAACACACACATGGCAAACCCAACTCTGTAATGTATAGCTCTTAATCACAACCCAAGAATCATCATTGTTGCCAGAAGCTAAGCCATATTGTAAATGAGTTGAATTGTCCTCTCACCATGATGTTGATCTTGTAAGTTAGTGGTTAAAGCTTTATATGTGATCCTGCTAGTAAGCCATTCTGCTGAGAAATTAAAGGAATAATTTGGGTTGCAGTCACCAAACTACTGTAACATTCTGAGGTTGTGATGAGATGGATGGGAGCAATATGGGTTTAGGAGGTGATGTGGAAATAGCACAACTAAAAGTGCATCCTAAGCAACTCTTCTCAGAATCTTCCTCAGATCTTAATCTTCAGAAAGTGTTTTTGGAATTGTACTGTAAGGCTTGTGAAGGGAGGGAATGTGTACAGCTTGATTAGTGATAAATTGTGCCATGAATCTACAGAAGTAATATGCCCAGGGCCATTGATTGTGGAATCAATAGCTGGGTCCCAGCTAGTCCTCTATAATATTTAGGGTCAGCCATGAAGCTGGAACACTGCGTGCATCATTGTTGTAGTGATACTAATAGCCTGCTTCTCCAGTTTTCTATCAGCTCTCATTCTTATGAAAAACACTCTTAAATGAAGTTGATTACAGTAACTACTGGAGTTGAAAGAAAAATTCCTGTGTAATCTTCTATGAACAAATGTCAAAAATGTTTACACTTGCACTTAGTCATGAAATTTTCCTGTGGATAAATATTGCTTGGTTGCAAAAGAAAAAGTCATAGGTGTCATTAACTAAAATCTCAGTCAAAGTAATTATCACACCCACTTGTATATCTTGATCACAGCATGGTAAATTATCTGCTAAACAGCTATGCAAGGGTTCTTTCACACAGCACCAATTTATAAGGCAAACATTTTCACATGTGCCTATCTATTTTCATACTGATCACTTGTCACTCTTAATTGGCTTGTAATTTTTCCAGCTCTCATGTATTCATGTCCAGTGAGTGGGAAATTGTTTTAGAATCCAAAGACTGCTTGTTGTCAATATTGTCAAGGCATATTTTTCTTCTACTTATTTACAAGACTCCTGATGGGCATCCTGTTTGCCAACGTCACGTTTCTAGCTCTAAGAGCATTCATCTGGATGAATTGTTTACAGGTATTCATGGACTGATTATAATTTTTTGGTTCACTGAATTTACCTGAATTTTGGATTAATTGGAAACAAGTTGGGGACCCATAAGGACTTGCAGGGGGCATCTCTTTCACACATATACTATTTCTACTTTCACTTCTCCAAAAGCCCCCATATCCTTACCTTTCCCTTCTTCTTCCTCTCCTTCCCACCCTCCAAATAAACTTAATTTTTATCTGTTCCCATCTTCAGTTGTATTTATTATTTATTTACTTCATTTATACCCTGCCTTTCTCTACAATGGGGAGCCAAAGCAGCTTACATCATTCTTGCCTCCATTTTATCCTGACAACACTGTGATATAGGATGGGCTGACGATGTATAACTGCCCTAATAAGCTTCCACAGCAAACTGGTGATTCATACTTGGGTCTCCTGGATCCTAGTCTGAAACTCTTAACCACCACACCACACTGGCTTCCATGAGGTAGCTGCTATTGAACAGTAGCAGGTAGCCAAACCTAGATGAGTCATGCATTGGGTGGTAGAAAGTTGCCCAGTGGATGCTGCAAGGCCTGGCCCTGTTACATTCTCCCTCAAAGGCCAAAACAACCCTAGAAATGGCTCTGCCCCCTCCCCCTACCTTTTACAGACAGAAACCAAGGCTGTTGTGGTTGCCTAGCAATAGTCACAAGTTCACAACAGTCACTAAGTTTCTTAAAGCTACAGGTGTAGCTTCTATTATCAGGGTGGGGGCAAAGTACTTTCTTCAGGTTTCAGATTTTTCTGCAAACCTGAGGCTATTTCTAGTTTGTAAAAAGGTCTGTCTTGTCAGTCCATGGCTATAATCTCTGGATGCACAGATTAGGCTATGTTGAGAATTATAATTATTGATATATAGATATATTGATGGAAAATCATATGACTGGTTTCAACATTTCTGTTACACGAATGACTGGATACTTTCTCCAGCACAAAGAACATTTTACTGGTGGAAGAGGCATATCCTACCAGCACAAGATTTTGAACTTGCAGTACTTTCCTTGCATTGAAGGAAGGTTTTAATGTTAATGGAACAGAAATGCTGAATCTAACCCATTGTAATTTATTAAAGTTACCAATAACTGATTATATCATTAAACAGGTGATGCTGGCAGACAAGCTCACTATTTTTATTTGATTAATGATTTACTGACTACTATAATTATTGATCTTTCTATATCAAACATTTTATAAAAAATTAACTGATTTATCATTGGTATTCACTGAATTATGCAAGCTGTTATTTTAACTCTGTTATTTTAACTAACTCTAATATTTTAAATAACTTTAAATAAAATAACTGTTGTTTTAAAAGGTTTTCATTCCATTATCTTACTTTTATTTATTTACAAAAAAGAAAAATAAGGCAAATTATAATAATTATTATTATTTTTCATCCTAAAGAGAAAGTAGGGGTCTTATCCTAAGCCTTGTCAATGGGCTTAAACTGGTGCCAAGCCACAAAAACACTGCACTGGTGCTGTGCTGATGAGAGTACTACACTGGTATAGAATTGGACAGTATCATTGGTAAGCCATGGGTGGGGTGGGACTTTTTCACCTTCCCCACATCCAGCCCCAGATATGTTCCTGATGTTGGCACAAATTTATGCCACTGAACATTCCCATAGGCACTCATGCAAGAGGGAACAACTAACCACCTCCCATATATCCCATCCTGCTCCCATGTACTGACACAGCTTAGGTGGTTAAGGCAGCAGCCAAGCACATCTTTTCACCAACCACATAAAACCCCAATCAGGACACACATAGATCATATAATAGGGTGCATGCTACATATATATTTCTGGCTCATGTTGTGCACACACGAGCCTTGCACTTGTTAAGCACATAGCCTTGCACTTTGGTGGTGGGAGCAGCACATAAAAGGCTCATAGCATCACAAACGTTTCACTTAGTACGAATAGTCAAGGACAATTTGCCTAACACAGCTCTGCTCAGAACCCTTACAGGTACTCTCATCCCAGGACACCTGCACCAGTTGTTAGCAGCAGTAAGCATGCATAGTGCTGACATGTGGGAGCTTGCAGGCATACTAGCTCTCAAATACTGTTCTGTCAGCACAGTATCTTGCTAGTGTCATCCCTCCCCTGCAAGTGGAGGATCCACAAAGAACAACTGGGATTAGTACCAGCAACCCAATTCTGATATGTGCTACCACTGACCAGCCCCCTATGATGCCTACTGCAGGTTCAAGCAGTATAGCAACAGTTCTACTGCTATTCCCCATAAGGGATGTGTATGTGTTGGGAATGCTATGTGTTGGGTATGTGATCGGTGTGCTATTCCCCATAAGGGATGGGTGGTTACACTGGGCTTGTCCTACACGACAAGCCCAGCTGCCAAAGTGAATCTAATCATTCTAATGAACAAACTTAGGTCTATAGTTTCAGGTGGGTAGCCATAAACTCATTATTAATGATCCAATTGTATCAGAGCTGAACAAATTGGAGGATCATTAGAGTACTAAACATGGCTGAAAGAATCTATAACCTAGAACAGACATTATAAGAAGAGGGGAATTGGCCATTGTGGACACCAGGATATCTCCTTGTGGGCCGATTGCCTCCCCACCACTGAGTTGCACCAGCCAGGTGATAGAAGGGCTATGCATGGCTAGGGGAGGTGGTGTATGTGGTCTACATGGGCACGGAGTAAGGGAGGTGATGTGTGGCCAGAGTGAACCATACATGGAGTGAGAGAGACAGCTCCTAGCCCACCTGACCTCTGTGCCGCCATGGGGAAGAGGCATTCAATTGACTGGGTAGGAGTCTGGCAGAGTTTGGGAGATAGGGGCATGGGGAATGCTGACGGCCAATCACATCACATCACTTCTGAGGAAAATCTGAAAGTTACGCCAGTCTGCTCTAGGAATTGCTGGCAGTTCCGAGAATGGAGTAACATCAGCCAATGACACTTTTTTAAAAAAAAAAATTCACTCACTGAGTGCTGAAGCAATGGTGGGAAATGAAAGTTGGGGGCATGGCATTCCCTACCCCCAGCGGGAACCTAGCACTTCTATTAGGGGAGTTGGGTCAGGGTGGGGGCAGGCAGATGTCCCTCCTTCCTTTGGGGGGGGGGGATGGGTTACCAAGGGATGGGACAGAGAAAGAGCCTTTTTCCATGGATGTTTTCCTCTCCCATTCCGCCTTGATTATAAGAATTAGAAAACAAAAAAGCCAGTATGATGTAATGGTTAAGAGTGGCAGGACTCTAATCTGAAGAACTGGGTTTGGTTCCCCACTGTTCCACTTGAAGCCAGCTATGTGACCTTGAGTCAGTCACATCTCTCTCAGAGCTCCCTCAGCCCCACCCACCTCACAGGCCAATTGTTGTGGGGATAATAATAACATACTTTATAGACCACTCTGAATGGCCATTAAGTTGTCCTGAAGGACAGTATATAAATTGAATATTATTGTTATTATTAAGTTCAAGAGTCTTACAATAGACAAACAAGTAACAATAGAATGCAGATACAAAATAAATAAATAAATAACATACAGTATTTTCCCCCAGTGAAAAGAAAGTACTAGCAGTGCTGATACTGCAGACCAACCAAGTGGGGAAAGGAGATAGAGCACTCTTATAATGGCAGCAGTTGCATATGTTTGGCAGTTGTGTGTCAAATTCAGTCCATCAATACAGAGCCCTAGGTGACATATATGGGTTTTCACTCTTAGAGAGTACCCTTTTGTATGGGCAGAGGGCTGTGTCTAGGAGCAGATTCACATCTATTTCCAATGCATGGCAATCTTTCTTGACAGCTAAAGTAGTATATAATTATTAACCAAAAAGAATTGCAAGTGATAGTATATGTACAGTTACGCACATTTATAATGACCAATCAAAACTCATATACGTATTCTGATACCTCTGTTTCTTCAGTTCTTGCCAAGTCTTCTCTTGACTTCTAATTCTTCTTTTCCCTCATTTTCTTTTTATCTGAGATTTCTCCTTGATTTAATTTATGTAACTATTCTATGTGTTTTAAAACCAGTTACCACTTTGCTTTCCTCATGTATTACTTTTGTAGTCCTCCTACTCAATTCAATTTGAATTCCCTTTCTCAAAACTTTAACCTTTCAGTCTGTACTAATTCCTTTCTTCCTTTGTTCAAACTGGCAGTTCTCTCTCTGTTCATCTTGCTCCTGTCTAATTATTACATTACTTGACCCATTCTTCTCTGTTCTTGAACATGCTCTCCAATCTTTCATTGTCTAATCTTTCTTATACCTAATTTTATACTGGACTTTTATTAATCGGGCTTGACTCAGAGGGAAAGGATTTAAGATTAGATCAGTTTTGTTTGTGGGGAATGTAACACACTGATTCAGGGTCTGTTTCCAGAACTGCTCATTGTAATAACACCAAATTCCCTATTTTCAGCCTTTAATTTCTATTCTTAAACATTCTGCAAGATTGGATTTTGCAGCTTCTTACTGTTGTTTGTAGTGACAACATTTTTAAAACTGCATTCCAATGTGTTTTATTTTAAAATCTTTACATACTTATAAATCTTTATATGCTCTGGTTTTTTCCTTCACATATTTCCTTGTTTTACTGCTCATTCTCTCCACTCTTCTGATTATACTTGTTAAAACATTTGTTCCCTTTTTTTTTTGCCTGAACCTACAGCTGGAATTCTTTGTTCTCTCACCGATATTAGTCTGTCCGAGTCTGTCTTTCAAAAAGCTACTCTGGAACTCTGCAAAGAATTTTCATCTGTGGCACTCTTTAAATTCATTTAAATTCTTTAATGCACCAATCCATTTTGTGTATTGTTTTATTAGACTGAAAGAAATGGAAAGAAGTTGGGCTTGTTAATAATTTGTTCACTGTACAAATGTACATAGTACATACATTCCGTTTACATACTACTCTATTTGAACACAGTCTTAACAGTTAACAAACGTTTTCATTTTGCTGCCTATTCTGCTAAACCTCTTGCATGTACTTAGACCTTGTGTGCTGACATTTTTAAGTATGAGGCATTCATATCAATATGGTTTTGAATCTGTTTGCCCTGGCCCCTTTTTTTCAAATACAGCACAGAGCAGCACTTATGGGGGCTGAAACGTTATAGCTAATAGGGAGAGGCACCAAGGACTGTATAAGTATGCTATTCTTCTTTCAGGCATGCTTTTGATCCCCGATGCCACCCTCCCTGGGCAGTAAAGACCTTCCCATTGTGATGCATGTCCTGGTAACATCCAAATTAGAATTCTACAATATGCTCTGTGTGGAGTTGCCCTTGAAGACTGTCCAGAAGCTGTAATTGGTACAGAATGCTGCAACTAGAGCGTTGACTGGTGTGGATCATAGGGCCCATATCACTTGTCTTGTTCTGTTTATACTAGCTCCCAATTTGATTCCAGGCCCAACCTAAGGTGCTTGTCATGGGCTGGGCTCACTGATACAGGTGGAGCCACCAAGTGTGCAGTAGAGAGGCAGTGATACCTGGTAGTGAAAACAGTTCAGGTACCAAGTTCACACAGATGGTAACAAAGTCTTAGGGCAAATCTGTAGAGCAAGGTAAAGGAGTCCAGAGAGTCAGATGTCAGTAAGTTCACACAGTCAGGTAAGGGCGAAGTCAACACGGTCCAGAGTCACAACAGTTCAGACAAGGTACAGGTAGTGGTTATGGCGTCAAGAATTCAAACCTGTAGCTTCCATGACCTGCAGGTATCCTGGGCGGCTCTTTATAGTTGTGTGCTGTTTGGAGCCAGCTGTGTGACAGTGCTGAGAGTGCTGATTGTAGCGAGCTGCGTGAGAGCCATCCCTGCTCTACTCGTCATCACTTTCCAGAAGCTGCTGGTGTTGACTCAGGAGGAGAGCACTTCATCGCCTCTCCTCTAGTTTCACCCTCTGCTGCTGCCTGCAGCACTCTATGGGTGGGGGTGAACTAGGAGAGGGGTACATTCCTGGCTGGGCTTCACCAGTGGCGCTGGAGCCTGGAGGTGTAGGTGCTTCTACTGTTGCCAGTGAACTCTGCTCAGTCAGCAGCCGTTCCTTCTGATTGCTCATGTTGCCCTTCCGTTTCTGGGTAAGGTGATTGAGCGAGTAGTGGTGGAGCAGCTACCGGGTTTCCTGGCAGACGCATTGGTCCTGGACCCATTCCAGTCCAGTTTCTGCCTGGGCCACAAGACTGAGACAGTGTTGGTTGCTCTCACAGACGATCTCCGTAGGCATCTGGACCAGGGTGGGTCAGTGCTGCTGGTATTGCTAGATCTCTCAGCAGTGTTCAACATGGTTGACCATGATCTGTTGACCCACTGCCTCTCCAGTGTGGGAATTCAAGGGACTGCCTTGCAGTGGTTTGTCTCTTTTCTCCATGGTTGGGGACAGAGAGTGGTGCTGGGAGAGAGGTTATCAGCACGCCAACCATTGGTGTGCGGCATCCCGCAGGGGACATTACTCTCCTCTTTGTTGTTCAATCTTTATATGCACCCTCTCGCCCAGCTGGCATGGAGTTTTGGACTGGGTTGCCATCAGTATGCGGATGATACCCAGTTGTATCTGTTGATGGACAGCCAGCCTGGCTCTGCTCCTGATGCCTTAATTAGAGCACTGGGGGCCATGTCTGGATGGGAGAAGCAGAGCAGACTGAAGTTGAACCCCATAAAGATGGAAGTCCTGTACTTGGGCCATGGGGGGGGTAGATGTGGGGATTCAGCTCCCGGCCTTTGATGTGGCACCAATTATGCCCATCTCATCAGTCCGGAGTCTTGGCATGATGCTGGATTCCTCCTTGTCTATGAAGGCCCAGGTCGTGGCTGCTATCTGTACAGCCTTTTTCCACCTCTGACAGGCCAGGTAGCATGCACCCTATCTCTCAACCCATGACCTAACAACAGTGATCCATGCAATGGTCACCTCCAGATTAGATTACTATAACTCGTTCTACACAGGGCTTCCCTTAGGTTTAATCCGAAAATTGCAGCAGGTCCAAAATGCTCCTGCTCGTGTCCTGACAGGAATTTCATTCAGGGCACATGTGACCCCCACCCCTACTCTGCAGCAGCTACATTGGCTCCCCGTGGAGTTCCAGATCAGGTTCAAGGTTTTGGTCTTGACCTATAAAGCTCTAAACGGACTGGGACCAGCATACCTGAGGGACCGCCTCTCCCTGTATGTACACTGGAGAGCCCTTAGATCGGCAGGTAAACACCTACTGGTGGTCCCTGGCCCCAGGGAGGCTTGGTTGGCCTCGACCAGGGCCAGGGCATTTTCCATTCTGGCCTTGACCTGGTGGAACTCTCTGTCAGAAGACACTCAGGCCCGCCAAGACCTTATATGTTTTTGGCGGGCCTGTAAAACAGAGATGTTCTGCCAGGCATATGGTTGAGGCCAGCACTTGGATCCAATCTAAGTAGCCTCCCTATCGGTCTCCTACTAGCGGGGGGGGGGCTATATGGTCCATCTGCCCCCCCATGTGCTGAGGAGTTAGATTTTACCAACCCACACCTCCACCCTCTTTTCCCATGTATATGGTGTGCAGAGAAAGGGGAATGGGGCCCCTCTGGGATACTGAAATGTATACTTTATGTTGAGATGTGTTTTTATTGTTTTACTGTTTTATCTGTTTTACACTATAATTTATCTATTGCTGTAACCCACCCTGAGCTCTCTCGTGGGGAAGGCAGGCTATAAATATAATCAATCAATCAAGGTTGCTTGACTGGGATGTCGTTTCCCCTGAGTAGTCCAAAGCTACACCAGGCTTCTCTCCTTCTGAGGAGTGCTCCAAGCCCATTCTAAGCTCCTCTGCATCTGAGTAGTCCTCGCTAGAACTTGACTCTGGCTAGCCCTAGACAGTTCTGTTATTGACCTTTGAAGTCCTATACGACCTGAGGTTAGTTTACCTTAAGGACTGCCTTCTCTCATATGTACCTACTTGTCAACTCTCATCAGCTTTGGAGGTCTGACACAGCTAACTCCTCTGGATTTATGATTATTTTCAATGGAACTTGGTTTCATCTATCTTTGGTGGATCTTGCCTAATATATTGTATTTTGTTTCCCTGTTGCATTAAAATAAAACAAGTTTGATTTTGAAAATATACAGTTATTTGCTTTCACAAGTGTGTTATTTTTTGAGAGTTTCAGAAGAATTAACTATGATTTTTTTCTTTGCACCATTGTCCTTAAGAGAGAAGTGTGAATTAATGAATGTTGCCTTTGTTATGGATTAGTTGTGTGGCACAAAACATCATTGCTATTTTGAATTAATATTATCTCCTTGAATGAAAGCTAATGGTGCACTGGCCTGATTCCAAAAAGTATTGCTAATGTTCTTTTGTAATTAACTTTTGTGTTTCTTCCCTCTGTGTTTCCTTAATGTGGCCTGAGTTTAGAGCAAAAGGCTGACAGCCAGGATACGAAAAATCCTCTTCTATTAGGCTCTCAGTTTTTACAGTGCCTGTTAAAAGTCTGTTAGAAGAGCTGTATATTTTCAAAAATATGCAGTACATATATATTTTAGTACAGTATTTTTGTTGTTAAAGCTGAACATTACGGTTTTTCTTAGATGCGAAGTTTTGTTATCATCATGAGGACAAGAGAACAAAAGCTGTAAGTCTAGGTTGTTTTTTTAAGATAGTTGAATGTGGAATGACAGGCAGCAGAAGACAATGCTCTGGATTGCATGGACAAATCTATGCTCATGCAATTTGGTCACATGTAGAGGACTGGATCCTTCCATGCAAGAGCAAAAAATAAATTTTACTTTTTAGGAGTCAGTATCTTTTATTGGCATTTAATTAAAACAAACATATAACGCTGAGAAAGACAAACCAAAGGATTTTACTTAAAGCAGTTCAGTTTTGCAAAACATTGTAAAAGAGCTATTTAAGTTAAAGCACTTTTTTCTTTTCCATTCATTGCTGCTGTGTAAAAAAATCTAAAGTCTAACTTGATGCAATCATTATAGTACAGATTGGAAGTATGATATAATTTGATTTGAAAAGTCATTATGGAGGGGGGGTTATACCTTCCACTGTGTTTTGCAAAGGTGCGAGTACAAGATGGAAAATAGTCAAGTTTACTTAGCACAAGGTCTACTTAATACTTTCTTGTGCTTCCACTTCTTCAAGGGCTCTTTTGTTTAATAATAACATCCAGCCTTGAGTGTCCTACAAGTTTGCTGATTATTTTTTTAAAATATTTGGCCACTAAAAAGGGATTATCCTGTCAATGTCTTTTTAAAAATTCTAATGGACCAACAGGGCTGCAAAGATTAGGCCAATTAATTTAAACCTTCATTTTTCTGGCCTTTTTTCATTACTAAATCATGAACTAGGACACCAAAGTCAAATTCTGCTGCAAGTTCGCATTCAATAGACCAGATGTAGAGGTAGCTTAACTGTTCTTACCCCATTGTAGAACACCTGCAGTTTTTGATTGAGTGCTATCTTGCTTAAAATGTCTTTCAGCTTTTTCCACACTCACTAGCAGCGTAAAGAATCTGTAGGGCTATGCATGCTTTGCTGAAAATTAGTTGCCACAGACTCAGTCACTATATTTAAATCATTTTTATCTTGATTTTGTTCATCTGCTTCTCTAGTTAATAAATCGTTGCCTGACTGCAGAAAGGGCTTGTCTGATCTGAAAACTTGGGGTAGACTGTGGTCCTTTAGGTTATTTTTGTTTCCTTTCTTTTACCTCCTTACATTCTGGCTGCCTGGTTTGTATTTATAGCTACCACCAAACGTGCCAACGTGGAACTTACGTGTTTGTGATTGTGAATGAATTTAGGGTTGCCACCCCACCCCCACCCTTCACTGGATCTTTTACCTTCAGCTGCTGGTGCCCTGACTCCACTCATCCGGTTGGCAGGGGGAGGAAGGTGTGGGGAGGCAGGTGGAGTACTCAGCAAAATGGTGTATATGCCCTGTGAGGCTTGAAATGTCATCACCTCCAGTTCAAAGTGGAAGCAATGGTCATTCAGAGGGGCTGACTCTTTAGGAATCAGCCCCAAACTGAGCTGATAAATGACATCACTTCCAGTTCAAACTGGAAGCAACAGTGTCTCAGAGGAGCAGTTGGAACAGGAAGTGATGTCATTTACCAGCCCAATTTTGGGCCAATTCCTAAAGAATTTGTCCTTTGGAAAGACCATTGCTTCCATTTTGAACTGGAGGTGATATCATTTCTTTCTTTTCTTTCTTTTTTATTGATTTCAATAAGAATACATACATATACACATAGACATCACATCAGGGGATATCAAACACAACCTCATAAGAAATCAAAGGCAATAATAACAACAAACTATATATTATATTCATTTTCCATCTCTACAGTTCCTTCCTCTTTATGTCTTGTTTTCCTTATTCAAAACCTAGTTTTCCTGTAAGACTACCCTGCTTGATTCTAGTAGGTATTCTCTCCTATCTTCATATCCTATACTTAATTTCTTGTTCCATATTTTGATTTAACTCATCTATAAAAGAGTGTCCGTGTTTTCTGCAGATCACCCCTACTTTGTTCTTTTATCAGATCTGCTAAGACATCCATTTCTGCTGTTTCTAAGATTTTTTTTATCACTTCTCCTTTCAGTGGTATCTCTAGCTTCTTCCAATACCTCGTATATATTATTCTTGCCATTGTAATTACATGAAGCATCAAATACCCATTTTCCCTCTCTACCCCCTCCAACATAATATTCAATAAGAACAATTCAGGTTTGAAAGGTATGGTCATGGCTAACACTTCTTGAAGTAACCCATGTATCATCTTCCAATATTTTGCCGCCTTTTCACATGACCACCACATGTAATAGACGTACCTAACTTATCTTTACATTTCCAACATTTATTGGATGTATCCGCATACATTTTAGCCAGTTTCTCCAGTGTCACATACCACCCACATACATTTTATACAAATTTTCTTTGAATGGAACTGACTATGTTCCATTCGCTATGTTACTAGAGCGAGTGTGGAGGCGGGGGCGCGACGAAGAAGCAAGAACATCTTATAGGACGTTTATGAAAGCCTATGAGGTGGCAGTGAAAGCAGCAAAGAGGGATTTCTTTGCTGCTTCCATTGCATCCGCTAGCTCATGCCCAGCTCAATTATTTCGAACAGTTCGGTCCTTGGTCTCCCTCTCTCAGGGAGACCACCAAATTCTTAATTCAACTATTGGCTGCGAGGCTTTTGCGAGCTATTTTGCGGGTAAAATCTTGTCCCTTCGCCGTGGCCTGCCACCCACTGTTGATACAGTAAGGGAACTGGAGACCCCTTGGCCGTCTTCTGGGTCCGTATTAGACCATTTCAGGCTGCTCTCCCGGGATGAAGTTGACAGGATCCTGCAGGGGATGAGGCCAACCACCTGTCCTCTGGACCCCTGCCCATCCTGGCTGGTGAAGGCCAGCTCGGAGGGGCTACAGGACCATTTGGAGGCCATTGTTAACATCTCCCTGAGCTCTGGGGTTTTTCCAGGAGTGTTAAAGGAGGCGGTAGTGCGGCCCCTCCTGAAAAAAACATCTTTGGACCCCACCAACCCGTCCAGTTACCGCCCAGTGTCGAACCTCCCGTTCCTGGGCAAGGTGATTGAGCGGGCGGTGGCGGTACAACTGCAGGAATTCCTGAATGATGCTCTAGTCCTGGACCCATTCCAGTCTGGCTTCCGTCCTGGCCATGGGACGGAGACAGCCTTGGTTGCCCTCACAGACGACCTTCGCAGGCATCTGGATCGAGGCGGGTCAGCGCTGCTTGTGTTACTTGATCTCACAGCAGCGTTTGACACGGTTGACTATGATTTGTTGGCCAGCCGCCTTGCCGACGTGGGGATTAGGGGGACAGTCTTACAGTGGCTGGTCTCCTTTCTCCAGGGTCGGGGACAGAGGGTGGTGCTCGGGAGAGATCTATCGCCCCGTCACCCTTTGGTGTGCGGGGTTCCCCAAGGGGCGATACTCTCCCCGATGTTATTTAACATCTATATGCGCCCCCTCGCCCAGTTGGTGCGGAGGTTTGGGCTGGGTTGTCATCAATACACGGATGACACCCAACTTTTTCTGTTGATGGACAGCCGGCCAGACACGGCCCCAGACAATCTGGCCAGAGCTTTGGAGGCTGTGACGGCATGGTTGAAACAGAGCAGGCTGAAATTGAACCCAGTGAAGACGGAGGTCCTGCAGCTGGGACGGGGGCTGCCAGATGTTGGGATCCAGCTCCCTGCCCTGGATGGGACACCACTGGCAACTTTGCCAGTGGTAAAGAGTCTGGGTGTGCTCCTGGATGCCTCCCTATTGATGGAGGCCCAGGTCACGACGGTTGCCAAGTCTGCATTTTTCCCTCTTCGTCAGATCAGGCAACTTGCCCCCTACCTGATGCCCCAGGACCTGGCTACAGTGATCCATGCAACGGTCACCTCCAGGCTAGATTACTGTAACTCACTCTATGCTGGGCTACCCCTGGGCCTGATCCGGAAACTACAACTGGTCCAGAATGCAGCGGCACGGGTCCTGACTGGTATACCTTACCAGTCACACATCACACCTGTCCTGCGCCAGCTGCACTGGCTTCCGATTGAATTCCGAATCAGGTTCAAAGTGTTGGTTCTTACCTTTAAAGCCCTGAGTGGGTTGGGACCGGCATATCTTCCGGACCGCCTCTCCCTGTACGTTCCCCGGAGATCGTTCCGATCAGCGAATAAATATTTACTTGTGGTCCCCGGCCCTAAGGAAGCTCACCTCGCTTCAACCAGGGCCAGGGCCTTTTCAGTCCTGGCCCCAGCCTGGTGGAACACTCTGTCAATGGAAACCCGGGCCCAGCGGGACATATTATCGTTCCGCCGGGCCTGTAAGACAGAGTTGTTCCGCCAGGCGTTTGGTGATTGAAGGGGGTGGTGCCATGTCGGCCTCCCACCTTTGGGGTGGGGAAGGTTCTCCCCACCACTGCACCTTGTTAATTTGTTTTATTATTTGTATATTGATTTTAGTTTTTGTTTTTATTGATTTTAACTGTTCACCACCCAGAGCCCCTGGGGATGGGCGGTATATAAATTGAATAAATAAATAAATAAATAAATAAATAAATAAATAAATAAATAAATAAATAAATAAATAATATTCATCTTCCATATCTGTGACCATTGTTCTAGATCTATATCATGCCCTAGATTTTGTGCCCACTTTGTCCTGCAGTCGTTTATTACTTCATCTTCCCTTTTCAATTGCATTAGATATAAATAGAATTTCTTAATTATTTTTTCATTTGTCTCCAATAGCAATTTATCAAAGGGGGCTGTTCCGAATAGAATCCTTGTGGTTTGTCTCTGGCAAATCTGGATTCAGTTTGTGCTCTTAGCCACCAGTCCATCTGTATATCCTGTTCTTTTAATTGAGTTTAGCTTTCCATCTTTCCCTAGCAGTTGCTCATATCTATATATTTTCTCCCAGTTTAGTAAAATTGGGTGGGTAAATCCTTTCACTGGTGACACTCATTTTGGAATTCTTTTGTATATCTGTGGTTTTAATTTCTCCCACATTAACATTAAAGACTTCCTTATTACATGATTTTTGAAGTACTTATGTACCTCAGCTTTCTGATACCAGAGGAATGCATGCCACCCCAATTTAAGATCATGCCCTTCTAACTTTAAAAGCACTTATATTCTGAATTAAGATCCATTTTTTAATCCATACCAGTACACAGGCTTTGTAATATGTTTCTCAATCTGGCAAGGCACATCCCGCTTTCTCTTTTAATTCCTGTAGCGCTTTAAGTCTTATTCTAGGTCTTTTGCCTTCCATATACATTTTGAAGTTATTCTATTTAATTCTTGAAAAAACGCTTTTTTCTGTATGATTGGTATGGTCTGGAATAAAAACATGAACCTTGGCAATATATTCGTTTTGATTGTGGCTATACGCCCCAACAGTGATATATGCATATCTTTCCACTTATTTAAGTCCTCCACAACTGCTTTAATTAATTTTTGGTAATTATCCTCCCCAGTGTACTAGCTCTATTGGTTATATAAATTCCTAGGTATTTCACTCTTTTTTCCCATTGGAATCCAGACTTCTCTGTTAATTCTTTAAATTGTGCTTTTGTCATATTTTTGGTGATAATCTTTGTTTTTTTCTGATTGACCTTCATTCCTGCCATTTCCCCAAATCTTTTTATTTTTGATACCAAACAGTCAATGTATTCTATTGGTTCTTCCAAAATACATATTAGGTCATCAGCAAAAGCTTGTAACTTACGCTCTTCGCGTTTTATTACTGTTCCTTTTATCTCTTTATCTTTTCTAATTTCATTATTTAGGACTTCCAGAGCAAAATTAATAGGAGTGGCGATAATGGGCATCCTTGCCTCATTCCTTTTTCTATTTTAATGGATTCTATCAAATCTCCATTCAAACTTATTTTCACATTTCGTATATATCGCTCGAATCATATTTTTTTAAAAATTCTCCACAATTCATCTGTTTTATTTGTTCTAACATAAATTGCCAGTTAACATTGTCAAATGCCTTCTCTGCATCCAGAAATATCAAGGCCATTTGTTTTTCTGAGTGTACTTCATAATACTGTAAAATATGTATAACTATTCTAACATTGTTCCTCAACTGCCTTTTTGGTAAAAAAACCTGTCTGATCTTGATGTATTACCTGGTTCAATATCCTTTTCAGTCTGGATGCTAAAATAGTGGCAAATATTTTATAGTACACATTCAATAGTGAAATAGGTCTAAAAATTTTCACCTCTTTGTGGTCTGTATTTTCGTTGTGGATTAAAGATATAGTAGCTTCTTTCCAAGTATCTGGAATCTTGGCTTCCTCAACAACCTTTTCTAATAGTTGTTTGAAGGGTATTGAGAAACATTTTTCAAAGGTTTTATAATATTCGGTGGGGATTCCATCTGGGCCTGGTGTTTTTCCTCTATTTTTATTCATAATTGTCTTTGTTACTTCCCTTATAGTAATTGGCTCATTTAATGTTATCTTCTGTTCTTCAGTTAGTTTTATAGTCAAAGTTGAATACAGATTTTGTCTCTGCTTTTCTAAGGACATTTCTACTTTTTGATGAGGTGACATCATTTCAAGCACCATAGAGCACGTGCACACATGGAGGAAGAATTGGCACTCCCTCTCCCATCCAGCACACCTGTCCACCAGAATGAACATAGGGATACCTGGCAGCCCTGAGTGAATTTGACCTCTACATATATTTCGGGCTTGGAAATCCTACCAGAATAAGCAGCAGCACTTGCTCCCACTGTCTTATGGTGTTTTGCTTTGCCCTTCACTCCAGATATCCCTTCCGTTTTCCTGTGCAAACGGTATGTTAATACTAATAGTTCTTGATATAATAGACTCAGGAGGTCCAGCAGTTCAGAATGGTGCTTGAGACTGATGTTGTAACACAGCTTCTAATTGGCTTACAAGATCTGAACAACAGATACATAGATAGAAGTAATTAAGTTTCTATAAATATCATCAGGCATGATTTTCTATTTCTCCTCAAATTTTTCCCTCATGATTATAGGTTTGCCAGCTCCAAGTGGAGCCTGGAAATCTCTTGGAATTACAACTGACCTCCAGACTACAGAAATCAGTTCCACTGGAAAAAATCGCTGTTTTAGGGGTGGACTCTGGCATTTTACCCCATTGAGGTTCCTCCTCAAACCTGCTCTGTCCAGGCTGTACCCTGAAATTTCCAGGAATTTCCCAATCTGCAGATGACAACTCTACAGGGCTATGGGGATTGCAGCCTGAACTGGGCCCCTCTGAACCTCTGGGCCCCAATAAAGTGTATCCTTTCCCCATGTGGGGACCCTGCACTCCTTATGCATGGTTAGGCTACCCAAACTGAACATCTAATAGGGGCTAATGTTTAGTGTCTCAGATTATTTCTGTATATAAGACTTCTCATAAGAAGAAAGGAGGAAGCCAAGCCAAGTTTTTCTAGCCAGCTGGCAACCCCACATTGAATTAGCACCATGGGTAACAATGTATCTGTCATCATAACACTGTTCCAGTCAATAAGCATAATGGGAAGGGGTGGGCTTTTCTGCTGTGCCTTTACCATAGATCTATATTATTATTGTGTTTGTAAATACTTTGCCTGTCACTCTGCAAATATTTATGTATAATACATAATAATAATATACTACTTTACACTAAAACCCCTGAAGGACAATAACAAATCATTGTCTGTAATTCATGCTTTTTATGCTTTCCTTTATGGTTTAATGGGATCTTCACAGCTTAACAGAGGAATAGTTTAACTTTTTAAAGGAAGCCTGAGGCTAAGCATTTATACCACATGCATGGAAAATTGATACATAATCTATATCTGACTGAGCAATGCAAGAGAGGCATGATGGTTCTTGTTTAGAAACATTTTAAAAGGTCAACTTGGATACCATAGAATACGAGCATTCTTCATAGCCATCTGATTTTTCAACAAAATTTTGGCAAGTTTCCTGAGATTGCATGAGTATATAATTTATAATTTGATTTAAGCATCAAATTTGAAAATGTGTAGTTGTGTTTTTTTTAAATGTTGTGGGTTTATATATGTGAAAAATATGTGGCATATTTTATTTATTTAGTAGTATGCATGTCAACTTTTTATTAAAATGTCCAAATGTCCAGCTTACAATCATAAAATACAATAAATATCACATTTCATAAGATCTTACATGAAGGATCAGTAACCATGTGAAAACTAAAATCTAATTAAAGCATAATTAAAATAGTACCAACTCGAAAAGATGGCAATACAACACAGCAAACATAATAAAAGACAATTACCATGGATATCTGTGTACATAAATCAGCAACTATGTGGATATAAATGGGATTAAATTGGTTTACATTCAAATGTTTGGTTTAACTTGGCTAAACATAGAGATGTTTCCTTCCTTCCTCTCTTATAACAGACCAGGGGTCCCCAACGTGACACCCATGTGTACCATGGCACCTATCAGTATTACCTCTGGCAAGTTTTACAGAAAACAGGTTGGGGAATTGTAAGGGGGGCTGATTACTGGTTGTTCTCATTGAAATAAAAAGGTTTTCCATTGCTCCAATAGCAGTCTCAGCCACTGGAGAATCGGGAAGACCAAGGCTTTTGGTTCCATTTCCCCTGCCATGTGTTCCTTCTTTTTACACTCTCTTATCTTTCTCCTCCCCCTTTCATTAATTTCTTTGTTCCTCTTTCATAATTCTTTTGCAAATTAAGGAGGGAGGTATAATGTTTTAATCTGCCTCCTGTGCCAGCTGTTTTGAGTTGGCATTCACAACCCCCTCTCAAAACGGTTGGGGACCACTGTACCAGTCTGTTATACATTTACTGTATTATCAAAATGTTGTCAGCCAATCTTGGCATGTCCACATGAAACCTTAGTTTAGAATCCATGCAATATTGGCACAGTTGCAGACTATGATTTTGAGTTGTCACATTGATTAGCCTCTTACAGTGCAGTCCTTAACAAAATTACATGTTTACAAGCCCAGTGAAGTCGGAAGGGTGTAACTCTGTTTAGGACTGCAATGTTAATAGCATAACCATACTATGGAATGGCAGTAGCAAATTTCTTGTGGTAATTTTAGGATTGTGGGTGGGATTTTGTCCCCCTCTGTGCATAAATAACAAAATGCTAACTGCAAGGCAATCTACTAGGTTCCATATCAAGACCAAAGACTGGAACTGAATTAATTTTAAAAAATGGCATTTTAAAGTGCCTTGTTGTCTAGTCATATCTGCATAGAAATTGCATAAAGGTGGCTAAGTCTGGCCTAAAATACATCAGAAAACTATAGTTCAAATCAGACCTGATGCCAAAACATGGTTTGTAGAGAGAAGGCTATTGCCATCTCTCTTTATCAGATTTGTAGTTTCATGATCTTGATTAGGTAGAATGGACCTATAGGTAAAATACCATGATGGTCCAAGACAATATACTATAATGGCTGGGTTTCCTGACAGGGAATCTGTTTCTTCCAGTGCTACAGCTGACTGACATTCTCTCCAATGAATTTACCAAAATTATCTTCTTCATACCTAAAGAGACAAATTGACTAGGTGCTGCAACTTGCAGAAAATTCTTGCTAACCCAGTTCAAGTACAGTAATTAAAAGGATGAATCCATTTCAGCTACATAAGATCAAAGAAACCTTCCATTAGCTAGTTAAAAGTATCCCCCCCAAATGCTTAATCTCTGATGATAAGCTGTCTCTTGATTTCAACAATGTTGACCCATTTTATATAACGTATGTGTAAAAATCTGTATTTGCCCTGTTGAAATCTGTAGAGTATGTATAAAAATAATATTTTAGATATGAAAGTGTCAATAGTGACTTAAGTGATTTCTTGATATGATCAATGTGGAAATAAATCCTCCAAAATTGGCTGCCTAGATGAAATACTAATTGCATTACTTGTCATGTAATAAGTACATATAACTAGGGATGTGCGTTTCGGCATTCAGAATGCCGAAAGAATGCCTAAACAAAAGTGTTTCGGCTTCTTTCGGGTAACCCGAAATGTTTCGGGGAATGCCGAAACGTTTCGGCATAGCCGAAAGAAAAAGCCGAAACGTTTCGGGATTCTTTCGGCATTCTTTCGGCATTCGAGAATCGCCATTTCGTTTTTGCTAGCCGTTTGCCTTAGCAAGCGGCTAGCAAAATCCTGCTGGAAGCAAAGGCTTCCTGCAGGCTCTTAGAAGAGGGGAGGGGGGGAGAAGGAGTGAATCACTCACTCCTTCTGTCACCCCCCACCCCTCTTGCAAAGGAGGATAGGGAATCCTGCTTTGCCTTGCAAATGCAAGGTGCAAGCATTGCATTGCACTTTGCATTTGCAAAGCAGCAGAGATTCCCGCCAAAACTAACAGGTAGGGGAGGGGGAGCAGGAGGAGTGTGGCTCTTGGAGTGTGGGTGGGGAAAGGCAGGGGAGGGGGGACTTTAGGAGTCACCAATCCCTCTGCTGTATTTTCATGCCAGCCAATAGATTTAAATCTTTGGCTGAGGCTGCAGCAGGGGGTTTAAATTTGGAGCTAGACTGTCTGGAGCACCTCTGTTGCTGCTGCTGCTGACCGAGAGAGGAGAAGAAGAGAGACTGCACTGCACCTGGAGCCTGGAGGACATCTGCCTGGAGGATCAACTGTGCTGCTGGACATCCTGAGAGGACACCTGGTAGGCCTTTTTAAAATTTTTGAAAAATTTTTTGATGCTGGGCAATGTGCTGCTGTGGCCTGCCTCTGCAAAAAGGTGTTGCAGTTTATTCTTGGCATGGCCTGGGGGACAGGTTGGGCAGACAATGTTTGATGGTGGGGGGGGGGTCAGCATTGGTTGTTGTGCTTGCCTTCTTTAAGCTTGATCTACTGTTTTAAGATTAAAACAAGAGTGTGCCAGCTTTGGGCCTACACAGGCCAGAAGCTCTGCTGGGTGTCTTTGGTGCCTTTCTTCTGGCTGGCTCTCACAGTTATGCTTCACAATCTGGAATGGTGTGGCTTGTTTTTCTGTGTCTGGTCCCCTGCTTGCAAGGATTCCCAACAGGCTCCGTCCTGAACAACTGTGCCAGCCTGCGGCCCACACACAGGTCTGCTGCTCCGGCTTTGGTAACCCTTTTTGGTTGCTGGCCAGGCACTCACAGTTGTGCTTCACAAACTGGAATGGTGTGGGCTTTTTTCCTGTGTCTGGTCCCCTGCTTGCAAGGATTCCCAACAGGCTCCGTCCTGATCAACTGTGCCAGCCTGCGGCCCACACACAGGTATGCTGCTTTGGCTTTGGTAACCCTTCCCGTTTGCTGGCCTGGCACTCACAGTTGTGCTTCACAAACTGGAATGGTGTGGGCTTTTTTCCTGTGTCTGGTCCCCTGCTTGCAAGGATTCCCAACAGGCTCCGTCCTGATCAACTGTGCCAGCCTGCGGCCCACACACAGGTATGCTGCTTTGGCTTTGGTAACCCTTTTTGGTTGCTGGCCTGGCACTCACAGTTGTGCTTCACAAACTGGAATGGTGTGGGCTTTTTTCCTGTGTCTGGCCCCCTGCTTGCAAGGATTCCCAACAGGCTCCGTCCTGATCAACTGTGCCAGCCTGCGGCCCACACACAGGCATGCTGCTTTGGCTTTGGTAACCCTTTTTGGTTGCTGGCCTGGCACTCACAGTTGTGCTTCACAAACTGGAATGGTGTGGGCTTTTTTCCTGTGTCTGGTCCCCTGCTTGCAAGGATTCCCAACAGGCTCCGTCCTGAACAACTGTGCCAGCCTGCGGCCCACACACAGGCATGCTGCTCCGGCTTTGGTAACCCTTTTTGGTTGCTGGCCTGGCACTCACAGTTGTGCTTCACAAATTGGAATGGTGTGGGCTTTTTTTCCTGTGTCTGGCCCCCTGCTTCCAAGGCTTTCCAACAGGCTCCGTCCTGAACAACTGTGCCAGCCTGCGGCCCACACACAGGCCTGCTGCTCCGGCTTTGGTAACCCCTGCTGCTCCGGCTTTGGTAACCCTTTTTGGTTGCTGGCCTGGCACTCACAGTTGTGCTTCACAAACTGGAATGGTGTGGGCTTTTTTCCTGTGTCTGGTCCCCTGCTTGCAAGGATTCCCAACAGGCTCCGTCCTGATCAACTGTGCCAGCCTGCTGCCCACACACAGGCATGCTGCTTTGGCTTTGGTAACCCTTTTTGGTTGCTGGCCTGGCACTCACAGTTGTGCTTCACAAACTGGAATGGTGTGGGCTTTTTTTCCTGTGTCTGGCCCCCTGCTTGCAAGGCTTTCCAACAGGCTCCGTCCTGAACAACTGTGCCAGCCTGCGGCCCACACACAGGTATGCTGCTTTGGCTTTGGTAACCCTTCCCGTTTGCTGGCCTGGCACTCACTGTTTTGCTTCACATTCAGGTTGTTTATCGTTGGTGGACCTCTTCTGGACTGGACTGCACTTGGTGGACATCGGCCTGCAGATCTCTGCGTGGAGGATCAACATTGCTGGACATCTGCAGTGGTGGACTGGTAGGGTTGTTGTAAAATTTGTTTTTTGAGCTTATGTCTGCTGCTGTGCCTACCTGCGAGCATATGCTTTGGCTCGGTCTTTATGGCTTGGGCTAGGGGGGGCATTTTCTGGTTGGGCAAGAGGACATTGTTTGGGGGTTGGGGGGGCAGCATTGATTGCAGTGCCTGCTTTCTTTCATGTTTCATTTGTCAAGTTTGAGTGTGGGGTGGGCTTGAACTACTGTTTCACAGGACTAAAAAATGAGTGTGCCAGCTTTTGGCCTGCACAGGCCAGAAGCTCTGCTGGGTGGATGTGTTTTGTTTTGCTGCTGGTTGGCCCTAGCCTTTCAGGGCGGGGGCTGACTTGGCTTGTGCAACGGGGCCTTGAATTTTGGGGGTTGCGTGTGCGGCGTGTGGTGTTGACTCTGTTAACATTTCCAATTTTCTTGACAGCATCGCGGAGGAGAGGAGGACCAGCTGCAAGACCGCCTGAACATCGCTGGACTGCAGGACTGGTGTTAGTGTGAGCGAGTCCGGGTTCACATTTGGGTGGGCTTGGGGGTGGGTTCTTGCTAGCTTGGGAGGGGGGAGGCTCATCTTCAAAACACCACATCCACACCCCACACCGACATACCACAGATACATTGGTCCCGCTAAATAGTGTCTCTTAGGTAGGTAGGCCAGTTGGTAGGTGATCAGTGGATAATTGCCCTCAACATAATTATTAGGGAAACCAAGCCTAGTTTTTTTTAAAAAACTAAATAGGGACTCAGCAGGGAAAGCATTAGTGAGTGAGTGTTAGGTTTGAATTCTATATATATATATATATATATATATATATAAAAATTTGTAATAGCTGTCAATAGGCTTCCCATTAGTGCCCCCATAACTAGGGTTCCACTGCCCATCTCTGGCACCCGTGGTGGTGCCAGGCCGGCCCGGGCATACTAGTGTGTGAGTGTTTAAGGCTTAGTCACCTCTGTTATTGGGGTTTAGGGCCAGCTCAATTCCAGAGGAATTCAGCTGATTGGCAGGCTCAGGTTCCCTGACATAAATAGGGTTGCTTAAAAAGGCACTTGATTGTTCATCTCCAAGTCACAGAGCCACTAGAAGCACAGATTTAGAGCAGGTTAGTTAGGTCTTGAAAACAAAGTTGACCTTTGTTTTCCAAATCTTTTCTGATTAGTTAGGGTAGATTTTGGGAGGGGAAAGTATGTCAGAGAGGAAAGCAGAGAGGGGCCCCGGGGGAAAGGCTAGGGAGAAATCTAGAGGGGAGGAGGGGAGGGGGAGGGGGACTGCTGCGGCAGCCCCCCCATCTGAGCGGAGGAGGCCCTCCCCTGCGCTGCTGCCGTTCACCAGCCTGGCTTCTGGTGACAGGAAGAGGGTTCGCAAGACTCTCTTTCCTGAGGCAGCTGCTGGAGGGCCACCCCCAACCCGGATGCGTGAGGCAGGGGCTGGCACTGGGCGGGGGCCTGCTGCTGAGGCTCCTCCTCCTCCAGTGGTTGCGAGCCAGCTGCTGGAGGAGGGGCAGCATGTGGTGTCTCCTGGGATGGGCGCGGAGCACATGACTTTCCCTGCGCTCCCGCTCACCCCAGGAACCCAGAGGATGTTGGAGGAACTGCCCGTGAGACCCCCCCTGGGGCGGTCCACCCCAGTTTCCTCTGAGGCCAGCAGCAGGCCTCTCGCGGCTGTGCAGGAGGAGAGGATGCGGGAGGAAGAGGCAGAGACTGTGGTGGAAGAGCCCACATCTCTGCCCCTTCAGCCTCGTCCATCCCCACCTGCCCGGCCGAGAGTGGGACACGGTGTGTCCGGCCAGAGCACCTCACAGGAGGTGCCTCAGGGTGATCCAGAAAGCACTTCTCCTGGGAAGCATGGGATGCCCTTTTCCTTCGAAATCTGGAAGCACTTCCAGACAGCGGAGGATCCCCGAGCAGCCCTGTGCCTGCATTGTAGGTAGCGCGTCAGCCGTGGCAAAGATGTGTGGCATCTCTCCACGTCTGGGATGAGGTACCATATGAAGAGGCACCACCAGGCGGTGCTTCTTCGGGAGGAGGTTCGAGTGGCGCCGCACGGCCGCCAGCTAGCCAGAAGGAGGCAGGCTCCTCTGGTGCTCTCCCCCTAAGGGTACCTGCAGGAAAGGGACGCCAAGCCTCTCTCCCGGAGATGCTTGGTATGCAGGGCGCTAGTGTGCCCAGAGAGGGGATCCGGAGGGCGAGCAGGCGCATCACGCGCCACATCGTCAACATGATAGCAGTGGATGGGCAACCGTATTCCATAGTTGAAGACTTCGGCTTCTCAGGGCTGCTCCGAGATTGCTTTCCCTGGTACGCCGTCCCTGCTCGCACGTCGTTGAGCAGATCGGTGGTGCCCTCGTTTTACAGGGCTGCCAGGGATCATGTGAAGGCACAGCTGTCCCGGGTTGCCGGGAGAACTGTGCACTTCACATCGGACATCTGGACCTGCCCAAGTGTGCAGCAAGCGTACCTCTCGCTTACTGCTCACTGGTGGGAACCCGAGTCAGTTCTGGGTGGGGGCCGGGGGAGGTGCCTAGCACAGCTAGACAGGGAAGGATGGGAGACCGCCAGGCCGGCTACTGCAAGGCCTTGCTTCACGCCGAGGTGCTCGACGTGTCCCACACGGCGGAGAACATCGCTGCCACCTTGCAAAGACAGTTGGACGAGTGGATAGGCCAGGGACCCGCCACCGTGGGATGCATGGTGACGGACGGTGGCAAGAACATGAGGGCAGGGGTGCATCTAGTGAGCCGAGAGAGCGTCTACTGTGCCGCTCACAAGCTTCACCTAGTGGTGAGAGATGCGCTGGGGTTGGGCTCCTCGAAGGAACCCGTGGATACCCGGACCCGTGAACTCCAGTTACTTGTCCAGAAATGTCGGAGGCTCACGGGTCACTTCTCGCGCAGCGTGAAGGCCACGCACGAACTGCGCCAGACACAGGTCAGGACAGGTGTGCCAGAGCACGCTCTGATCACTGACGTCAGCACTCGCTGGAACTCCACCTGCGCCATGCTTGAGCGCTTGGTGGAGCAGAAGGCCGCACTCCACGCGTGGCTCTCCGAGAACCGCGGTGCGAGTCAGGTGGGTGAGTTCAGCCGGGAGGATTGGCTCACCATCACCCAGACAGTGGAGGTCCTGAAGCCCTTCAAGGACTTCACTGTGGCGGTCTCGTCAGACACGGCGACCCTCGGTCTGGTCATTCCCCTGGTGCACACGCTCCAGAGGAATCTGGCCACCCTTGCAGACCGGGTCGCGCCCCGTGCTGACCTTGTTCCAGCGGTGCGCGCATTAGTGAGAAGGCTGCAGCAGGGCATAGCTGCCAGGCTAACTCCTCTCACTAAGGAAGAGTCATACATGTTGGCGATCATGTGTGACCCGCGCATAAAGGGCACTTTCGCCGAGCGGGACGGGAACCTCACCCAAGCCAGAGACGGGCTCTGCTCTTGGGTGAGGCGCAGGCAGGCCAAGAGGGGACGCCTGTCGACAGGGGGGACGCAAGAGGGGCCCTGCCGTGCGGGTCCCTCTGACACCCCCTCTGCGCAGGCCCCCCCCCGAGGCCACCACCGGAGTGCCGATGGAGATGGAGATGCTCCGGTGGGCCCTCGTCCCCTCTGGGGTCGTGAGGACCGTGAGAGAGGATCCGGCGGAGGCGATGGTCAGGGACTACCTCGCGGAGCCCTGCGAGTCGCTCTCCACCGATCCGCTCAGCTACTGGGCCAGGAAGGAGTCGGTCTGGCCGGACCTCTCCCTCGAGGCTCAGCGGCTGCTCTCATGCCCTCCGACGAGCGTGGAGAGCGAGCGCGTCTTTTCACATGCGGGCGACATTGTCAGCCCACATCGCACTCGCCTTCTCCCATGGAGAGTCGAGCAGTTGACCTTCCTGAAGGTCAACTCTCGCCTCTTCGATTTCTCAGGACTGGACTTCCAGAGTGACTGAGGTGAGCCCAACTTGTGGCCTGCATCGTCTGTGAGTCCAATCCTTTGGAATCGCGCTCTCCCCTGTATAAAACCCTGTATATACAGTTAAAACCGGCCAGTAGAGGGAGGGTGGTTAGGAACCAGTGGGAAAGGGAAAACACCCAGCAATTTGAAAGCCCCCCCCCAGGGTATTCAAAACATCTCCCATCACTGAGACAGACCCTGTGGGACCAAATTTATTATGAAAAATAATGCCCCAGAAACATGGATTGCTACTGGAGGGAGAAACAGGTTAGATAGGGATTGCTTAGGTGTTTTTATCAGATGAAATCCTTGTAAAAAAAAAATTGAAGAAGAATTGTTGTACTGTTTTTTGAAAGTTGATGTTCTGTTCATGTAAAAAAAAGAAAAAAAACCCCAAAAAATGTTGTGATTATGTTTTTTAAAAGTTGATTGAATGTTAATGTTTAAAAAAAAAACCAAAAAAAATTGTTGATGTTGATGTTGGGTTTGCATGGTTGGGGGATGCGGGAAGAGTGGTGGATGGGCACCGGCCAATGATGATCTCTCGCAGATGTTCCCAGGTAAATTCTGAGGCTGGTGTGGGGGTGGGGGGAGACCTCTGCAGAACTGCTCCAGAAATACCATTGTCGAGTGCCTTGGAAGTGCCCAGTTCAGCTTTGTGTGTCTGAACTGAAAGCACAGCCACAGGAAATGACATAGGTTCTGCTGGACCCTGTTGCAGTGGTTCCCCCCCATTAAGTCGTTTTATGGAGGGAGAGTTGTATTAGGCTGGTAGTTATGATCATCTTCTGTTTCCATGCCCTGTTGTGCCCGCTCACTATGTAACCTGTGGAAATGTTCAAAACTTTACAGTTTGTCCATTTCAAAAGAAAAATTGTTGTTAAGATTCTCTGATGTGTAGTTAATTGTGTTGTGTTGTGCTGTGAGGGACAATAAGTGTAATATGTTGTGTGATTTGTTGACCACTTGTAATTTGAAAATGATAAAATAAAGTTTTTTTTAAACTTAATGATTGTGTGTCTGTGTTCCCTTCTTTGATGGGAGGTTGGTTCCCAGCATAGGGAACAATGGGGCAGGCTGGCCAGCCTGTTCCTGGGGTACTGGGTGTGGGGCAGCTGAGGGTGGTTTTGGTTCTGAGAGGGGCTGAGTGGAGGATTTGGGTCTGTGTGTGGCAGCTGGGGTGGGGGAACTGGGTTTGTGTGGGGCTGTAAGGAGTGGACTATGGGGGATGAGAGCACTGGTCGTCCTTTGTGCCCAAGTAGGCCCCTGCTACTGTCCTGGTGTGGGCTTCCATGCCTCTATCAGTTGCTGGCCCTCCTTTGCCATCTTTTTCAGAAATTTTCCTAGGGCTGCCAAACTCCTGGTTGGGCTTGAGTTCAGGTTAGAGAGAGTTGTTCCCTACAGAGAAACTGGCTGCTTCCAAGGGCAATCTCTTTAGAGGGCAAATGTGGACCATGGATTCTGGGGGAGATCCCTAGTCAGATTTCCCTTTCCACAAGTCCCACCCCCAAATTGCCAGTAACTTCCAAGGCCAGAGTTTGCCACCCCAGAGAGATCCCGTTCCCACCCTCTTAGCCTTGGCATGAAAGTTGTAGCCCCCATGGAACACTTCCAGGTTCCTGATTCCAAGCCCAATGACACCAATGTAAGACAATCCAGACCTCCATCAAAAATGGATTTTAAGTAGCAGTGGGATTGGGCTGCATTTCAGTCATTCACATATCTGGTTGTGTTCCCAAACATTTAGCTTATGTTTTTTTAAATCAGCGTATGGCACTTAAAGACACTTTTAAATGGTTTTAAAAACATATTTTTATTATGAAGTATTTAATGTGGCATTGCTCAAGGGCAGGCCTTTTGGCCAAATGAGCAGTATCAGTACAGTAAAATTTAGACAAAGCTCATAGGAAGAAAACGCATTCATACTGTCAAGTGGGAAGAAAGTTTTAATTTACATGTACCATGGACTCCGAAAAAGACATGTAAGTGGCATCCAGACCAAATCAGGCCTGCTTTCTCCCTTGAAGATATCAGTTGATGATAGTGCTTACTGATTAATGTCACATCATGAGAAGACAAGGTTCACTAGAAAAGACAATAATGCTGGGAAAAATTGAAGGCAGTAGGGAAAAGAAGAATACCCTAGATGTGGTAGATTGACTTCGGTTTGCAATACATGGACAAGGCTTTTGGGATATTTTGGAGCTCAATAATTCTAAAGTACACCATAAGTGATTTGAATGCATAAAACATACAGACACATACACATAAAATGTATATACCCCCTCCCCACCAAATTAAAGGTTTATCTTATGCCCCGGTTTTCTCCCCCATGGGAACCTATAGTGGTTTACACATTGCTGTTCTCCCTTGATTTGTTTCACCCTCATCACAACCAGGCTAACAATAGACAGCTGCTCCATGCCTCACATTGGAGTGACTACATCCACCGATGGCCTTCTTAGTTGTTGGAGGGGGTGGAGGGGGGGGAGGAAGGAAACAACGCACTCCTGCCCACTCTATCTGGGGCCTAGGTGACCAAATTGTTTGGCCTTGGCAAGGAGCCAGTGGTGGGGCGGCACTGGTTCTGGGGCCCCGTCCAGAACATTTGTCTAGGGCCCCAAAATCACCTAGACTGCCTCTGGAAAACACAACACAATTGTTTACTTAGGCTGAGCCAAGAACATCCATCAAGCCTACAAGGCACAGAATCAGAGTCTGCCAGATTCTAGACCAACTCTCTAGCCATTGCACTACAGTGGATATCTAAAAATTGTTCATACCCCCACCAGCAACTTGAACATTTTTCTCCAAAAGGCACACAACTTGGCTGGGTCTCAAAAAGGACTATGATGCATGGGCCTGTCAATGCATACTGTTACTAAGGCTCTGGCCGGGGGGAGGGGGGCATTGTGCCAATGCCACCCTGGCTTTGGAAGGGGACAGTAAAATAGAAGAAATAATTTAGGTTCAGTGCCTCCCCCCCTTCTCTGTCTCTCTCTCTCTCTATAATGTGTGTGAAAACATTACTGACAGACTATACCATCACTGAAGCCTACAGGATACTTAGGGTCTGTTCACACACGCATGATCATTTCATGGCAATGCTCTGGCATGATGATGTCTGTTCTAGGAAGTGATGTGATCATCACACAAGGCTGGGGAGCACGCACAATTCACAGCAGGCAGATTTGGGCCACAAGTGATCCTGCTTTGGCCTGTAGGGCCCAAATCAGCCCACTGCAAAGCACAGGAATACTCTCAGGGCAGCCAGATAACATCAGTGACATCACGGCAGCAGCCCCAGGAGCATACCTTGAAGGCTCATTCCCTGACTTTCCCCCTTCCAGCCAGGTAAGCAGTGACAGGGGGTGATAGGTGAGAGTGGGGGATCCCCCACCAAGGGGAAACGGATCCCTAATTGTGTCTGAGGTTGTGGAAATCAAATGGGTCATTACCTCCATATTGCTTCTGTCTTTGAGGGACTTACATGCACGTTATATTTAACTCCAGATTTCTTGATTGTCAAGGAATGCATGTGGTGGGGGGTGGTAGGAAAGGGTTAAGTAATAATTGTGAAAGGGTTAAGTAATAATAATAACAACAACAACATTCAATTTATATACCACCCTTCAGGACAACTTAACACCCACTCAGAACAGTTTACAAAGCATGTTATTATTATCCCCACAACAATCACCCTGTGAGGTAGGTAGGGCTGAGAGAGTTCTGGAAGAGCTGTGACTGACCCAAGGTCACCCAGCTGGCTTCAAGTGGAAGAGTGGGGAATCAAATACGGTTCTGCAGATTAGTGTCCCACTGCTCTTAACCACTACACCAAATGGGCTCTTAATTCTTTATAGAGTCATGTATATCTTCATGATTAAACGTGTTCACAACAATTCATTTGCAAGCAATAAAGTGCAAATATAGCAGCAAAGGGAAGGTTAATATAAAACAAGCAGATCATTAGTAAAGCTTTCATTTGTTTGGTCCCAGGTATAATTGAAGATGTGTGATACAGCAACCTTGATGAAGCTAAACAACACTGAGTCTGCTCAGTGCCTAAACTTGGGACCTCCCATACTTCACCCTGAAGTACATGATAGCCAGGAAGGCGTTCTACCAGCTTCAACCAGTGGAGCTGCTGTGGTCTTTCCCAGGGCTGCCAAGGGCCACCATGGACCACTAGACAAAAATTCCAAATGCCTCTTATATGAAGAAGAAGAATGTGCTGTCAAGTCACCGCTGACTCATAGCAACCCCAACCATGAGTTGTTCAAGGTTAGAGAGGAGCAGAGATGGTTTGCTGTTACCTTCCTCCATGTAGCAACTAGACATGAGCACGAATCATGAAAAAACCAAACCATGTGGTTCGTGGTTTGTGGCGTTTTGAAATAAAAGGCTCCTCCTCGCCAGAGGGCGAGAGCTAAAGGGCTCTTGGCCTGTGGCTGTTAGCCTGGGGATCTGCCTGAGGGACCCGAAACTCTGCTGAGAGTACTCTGGGTATATATTTGGAAGGCAATCATGTCTACTGAAGCCCCCTTCACAGTCACCTGCATGGAGTGTGCCATGTTTGTTTTCCTCCTGGAAGAGAAGATGGAGTTCACTTGCCAGACGTGT
The DNA here is from genome assembly GCF_028583425.1 of Eublepharis macularius. Lineage (NCBI taxonomy): Eukaryota > Metazoa > Chordata > Lepidosauria > Squamata > Eublepharidae > Eublepharis > Eublepharis macularius. Next base: position 190,477,459 of record NC_072790.1, read on the forward strand.
AAGCTGGTCAGACTTTTGGAAGAAAAGGTTCAGAGCCTGGAGGAGAGGATCACCACCCTTCAGGAAATCAAGGAAGGGGAGGATTTTATTGACAAGAGCCTGGGGGCTCTGCACAGCCAAGAAGAGGAAAGTCAAGGAGAAGAAGAAAGAGTTGATCTCCCTTCTGAGCCCCCTCTCAGATCTATGGTACAAACCCGAAGACATCAACGAAGAAGACGCTCTGGTCCACTTGAGCTCAAGAGTCGTTTTGAAGTGCTAGAGATGGTGACAGAGATGAGAGTGGATGGAGAACCGCAAAGACCTGGAAGAGGGTATGTAGAGGACATGGGGTCACACATCAAGCCTGCTGATAAGCACCCATTTGTGCTGATTCATGTGGGAACGAATGACACGGCTGTGAATACTGTCGCAAGAATTAAAGAGGATTATGAAGCTCTTGGAAGGCAGTTGAAGGCATTAGGGGCACAGGTGGTATTCTCTTCTATCCTTCCAGTCATAGGAAGAGGAACGCGCAGGGAGCAGATCATACTTGAGGTGAATTGTTGGCTGAGATAGTGGTGCCAGCAGGAGCGCTTTGGGTTCTGGGACCATGGGATAGGTTTTCTTAGAGAAGGCCTTCTAGCACATGATGGGCTTCTCCTCTCAAGGGCAGGGAAGAAAACGTTTGGAATGAACGTGGAGAACTTCACCAGGAGAGCTTTAAACTGATGCCGCAAGGGGAAGGGGACGATTGACATGGGGATTTCAATGACAAAGTGAAAACAGTGGGGACCCACCTGGGTAGGACAGATCAAACAAAGGTACAAGGCTACAAGTGTCTATATATCAATGCCCAAAGTATGGGTAATAAGAAAGAAGAGCTTGAGCTTCTATTGCAAACAGAGGGCTATGATATAGTAGGAATTACTGAGATTGGTGGGATGATTCCCATGACTGGAATGTGCTAGTGGATGGGTATGAGTTGTTCAAGAAAAACCAGAAGGGTAGAAGACGAGGTGGAGTGGCATTGTATGTGAGGAGAGGGCTTGATTGTCAAGAAGTTGTGGAGAATAGGGTGGACAGCCCAGTGGAAAGCATATGGGTAGAAATAAGGGGAGGAAGGACAAAGGGTATTATTGTTGGAATCTGCTACAGACCACCTGACCAGCGACAAGAAATGGATGCAGCCCTCTTTGAACAGATTGGTAGAGTATCCAGACATCAGAACCTTGTAATTACGGGTGACTTCAACTTCCCCGATGTGTGCTGGGAGACAAGCTCAGCAAAGCGTCATGAATCACACAATTTCCTGACCTGCCTGGCAGATAACTTCCTTTTTCAAAAGGTGGAGGAAGCTACAAGGGGCTCATCCATACTAGACTTGATATTAACCAACAGGGAAGAATTGGTAGACAAGGTGAAGGTGGTGGGGACCTTAGGGGAAAGTGACCATGTCCTCCTTGAATTCCAGTTGCTGTGGGGGACTAAGGAAGTTCGTAGCCAGACTCGTAGGTTAGATTTTTGTAGGGCCAACTTCGATGAACTCAGAGGCTTGATGAGAGTCATTCTGTGGGGGAGTGTGCTGGAAGGGAAAGGAGCGAGTGAAGGGTGGGCTCTTCTCAAACATGAGCTTTTGCAAGCTCAAGCCCTCACTATCCCAGCAAGACAGAAACATGGTAAGGGCTCCAAGAAACCGATGTGGATGTACAGAGAGCACCAGAATAAGCTAAGGGAGAAAAAGGAAATGTTCAGGAAATGGAGAGGACAGACCTCTAAAGAGGAGTATATGAGGGTTACTAGGTACTGCAGATCAGCCATCAGAGAGGCCAAAGCTCAGTACGAGCTGGGTCTGGCCAGGAGGGCTCGCTACAATAAGAAAAACTTCTACAGATATGTTAGAAGCAAATGAAAGGTAAAAGAGGCAATTGGACCGCTGTTGGGAGTAGATGGAGAAACTCTGATGCAGGACAGAGAAAAAGCAGACAGGCTTAATGACTTTTTTGCCTCTGTTTTCTCCCTGAAGAACTCAGGCACATCTAGAGATAGTAGAAAATGTGACAGGACACCTGAGTGGCTAGTTGACGTTGACAGAGAGGTTGTGGAGAGGCATCTGGCTGCACTGGATGAATACAAATCCCCTGGGCTGGATGGGGTGCACCCAAGAGTGCTGAAATAACTTTCTAGAGAACCTGCAGAACCCCTGTCCATCATCTTCAAGGCCTCCTGAAGAACTGGGGATGTGCCACAAGATTGGAGAAGAGAGAATGTTATCCCTATCTTTAAGAAAGGGAAGAAGGATGACCCGGGAAACTACAGGCCGGTCAGTCTGAGTTCTGTTGCTGGGAAGATATTAGAACAGATTTTAAAGGGATCACTCTGTAAGCATTTGAAGGACCGCTCAGTGATCCGGGGAAGTCAGCATGGTTTTGTCCCTAACACATCTTGCCAGACCAACCTGGTTTCCTTCTTTGATTGAGTGACCAGCTTACTGGATCAGGGGAACTCTGTTGACGTGATTTATCTGGGTTTCAGTAAAGCTTTTGATAAGGTTCCCCATGACATTCTGATGGGCAAACTGGAAGACTGTGGACTGGACTATAGGACAGTTTGGTGGATAGGGAACTGGTTAGAGGACCACACCCAAACAGTGATGGTCAATGGCGTTTCATCAGATTGGAGGGAGGTGTCCAGTGGGGTGCCGCAGGGCTCGGTTTTGGGCCTGGTACTTTTCAATATTTTTATCAATGATCTGGATGAAGGAGTGGAAGGGCTGCTCATTAAATTTGCTGATGATACCAAATTAGGAGGAGTAGCAAACATCCAAGAAGATAGAATTAAAATTCAACAAGACCTGAATACTCTGGAGAAGTGGGCAGCTGTGAATAGGATGCAATTCAACAAAGACAAGTGCACAGTATTACATCTGGGCCACAAAAATGGGAAACACAAATACTGGATGGGGGATACACTTCTGGGCAGTAGTATATGTGAAAGAGATCTTGGGGTAAGAGTGGACTGTAAACTAAATATGAGCAGTCAGTGTGATGCAGTGGCAAAAAAGGCCAATTCAATCCTGGGTTGTATCAAAGGGGCCATAGCGTCAAAATCGCAGGAGGTCATAGCCCCTCTCTATACTGCCTTGGTCAGGCCACACCTGGAGTATTGTGTGCAGTTCTGGAGGCCTCACTTCAAAAAAGATGTGGACAAAGTCGAGAGGGTGCAGAGGAGAGTGATGAGGATGATCAGGGGTCTGGAGACTGAGCCCTATGAGGAAAGGCTGAGGGCCTTGGGAATGTTTAGTTTGGAGAAGAGGAGATTGAGGGGGGGCATGATTACTCTCTTTAAGTATTTGAAAGGCTGTCATTTTGGAGGAAGACAGGGAGCTGTTCCAGTTGGCAGCAGAGGGTAGGACCCGAAACAATGGGCTTAAATTACATGCACAAAGGTACCGGCTGGATATTAGGAAGAACTTTTTCACGGTCAGAGTTGTTCAAAAGTGGAATCAGCTGCCTAGGGAGATGGTGAGCTCCCCTTCACTGACAGTTTTCAAGAAGAGGCTGGATGAATATTTGTCAGGGATGCTTTAGGCTGATCCTGCACTGGGCAGGGGGTTGGTATAGATGGTCTGTATGGCCCCTTCCAACTCTATGATTCTATGATTCTATGAGTATCCATTTGCTGTTGTCTTCCTGCACCTGCCCTAACTTTACAAAAAGAGCTTCTGGTCCTCTATGCTGAACTCCAACTAGCTTCAGCTACAGCTCCATTCCCTTCCCCTCTCCTCCTGCTGCTGCCTCTTTAAAGAGAAAAAAAGAAAGCAGGAGCAGGGGCAGATTGGACAATTGAAATGACCCTGGAAAAATTTCCACAAATCACCCAATTCATGCTTCTGATCAGTTGAAGGTACAGCTCAAAGGGTACAGAATTGACCAGATCTTTGGGAGCAATCCTAAGCAAGTTTCCTTAGAAGTAAGAATCATTTTACGCAATGGGGCTTACTTCTGTTTCACTTGCATATGTGCTTTTTAGAAGTTTAACATATGATGTCTACTATCTGTCACCATAAGTATGTTCCCAGAAGTAGTTCACGTTTGTTTAAAGTGTCATGTCAATTTGCTTATGTTTTGTCTCATCTATCTATAGGATCTCTGCAATCCTAACCACATTGTACTGTTTACTGAATGTCCCAGCTGCTGCCTTGAGTCTCAGTGAGAAAGGTAGACTATAAATAATGTAAATAAATAAAATAAATAATATAATGTAAATAAATAAAATAATTAATGTAAAAAAATTGAAATGAATAACAATAAAATAAGAGGCTTGTTGTATCTTACCAGAGGTCTCTCTAGTACAATGCAGTGTTTCCTGTGCTGGCCAGCCAGATGTTTCTGGAAATCCCACCATCAGGGAATAAAGACAACAGCAGCTTCCCCACAAAACTGGAATTCAAATGTATACTTTTTCGGAACATGAAGGTTCTATTTGACCATCATAGCTAATAGCCATTCATGGGCCTGTCCACCTCAATGTTTCCTTCTAATCCCCCTTTAAAGTCTTCTAAACCAGTGGATGCCACTTCATATATAGTTTATTCAATGAACTGATTAGGCAGCACATGGCTGGCATAAGCCTCAAGTTAACTATGGGTGGAGATGGTGAGGCAGAAAAAATCCTCACTCTTCATTTTCTTCACATCATTCAATAGTTTATAAGTCTGTATATTTCCATGGCTTATCTATCTATCTGTCTGTCTGTCTATCTAAAGACTGACTGACTGACTCATCAATACCCAGCCCAAACCTTTGCACCTAGAAACATCCTTTCATGATGTAAACACCCACTAAGAAGGGATTTTAAGAAATTTGCCCTCTAAGGGGGTAAAAAGGGGCAAAATGTGTTTTCCCAAAGGGATACAGCTTCTGGCAGGCTGCTGCCTACTTATGCCCCCACCCACTGCCAGCTCAGCCACTCTTCCCTGATTGGGCCAGCCTTTCAAGGTCATTTGCATATGCAGGCTGATTGGGGATCACAACATTACACATCTCATCCCCCTCCTGAGACAGTTGGAACACAGAGATCATTTGCATATGCGGCCTGATTGGTCATCACCCCCCACATTCTAAACAGTATGCAGTTGCTGTTGGGAGTCATTGAATGTGTCCTGAGGTAAAATGCTCTTCCCAGTCTTCCCCTAAAAGTTCACTAGGGTTGCCAACTCAAAAAAAAATGTTACATACCCATTAGTATTATAACTGGATTTAAAGTAGTAAAATACCATAGCAAAGCACAGGTATCAAGCTAGTCTATCTATATAAGCCTTCGTAATTGTGAAAAAGGAGCATAGGCTCTAGCCAAACTGTTCCTAGGCTTGCCATCATCCCACCTCCACCAGCAGCCCCCTGACCCCACTCATCTTGCTAGTGCAGGGGGGGAGACACTGAGGAAGAAGTGCATGTGCATTCCCACACTCCCCCATTGCACTGTGCAACAGGGAAGCTGAAGCCAAATTAGTCAAAAAGTGAAGATTTGGAGGAGATTTTTAATGAATCTGGCTTCAGTGCAACCTGCAGCTCCTCCATTGCATTAGAAAATGACATCATTTTCTGGCTCAACATGATCATGAGAATGCACAGGAGGTGAATACCCCACTGCCTCCTATGCCCCTGGCCCCATTTCCCCCAGTTTGGCCCCTGGGGGTCTTGGCACCCCTAGCTGTTCCAGCCAAAACAGCCCTCCGCTTCTATTTAGTAACAAATCTGAAAACTTCTCTGTTCTCTTTATGTATGTATGTATGTATGTATGTATGTATGTATGTATGTATGTATGTATGTATGTATTTATTTATTTATTTATTTATTTATTTATATTTTTAACCCACCCTCCCCGTAAGCAGGCTCAGGGTAAGGTACACATTGATTAAAATACAACATAAAAACAATAATCACAGCAGAAAAACTGCAATAAATAAAACCATTCCAAGACGGGGCAGTCCTGCACTCCTGCCCATCAGCATACAAAAAGGGGAGGTAGTAGTGGACAGATAGAATACTGTACCCCTTTTCAGGGCAGCCAGCAGTGGACTTTCCATAAACCCTCATAGAGGGAGACTGGTGGAAGCCTTGGCACTGATGGACTTCCCTCTGAGGATTCCCTATATCAATTACTCAGCTTCCACAGCCTGCACCTCTTAATATTTCTCTATACAGCCATGTGCCTGATTTTGTAATTTTATATTTATACACACACACACAAGTCTACCAGTATAGGATACATTTTGTACATCTGATGAAGTGGGCTCCAGTTGCATGCAGCAAAATTGCATTTACTAAAGGCCAAGTATCAGATATCCCATGAATACAACAACAATAGTAACCTATTGCTTGAACAGTACTTAATATGCAATTAAAATAACTTCTGATTATTTGGAGGTGGGAGCAGTTCTAACTGCTAATCTCAGACTTTATATGTGCTTTAACTCATTCTAAACATGTATTTTAAAACCACAAACACAAATTACAGTCACATATTTAAGCTAGAATATTGTTTGATATAAACTGGAACTAAGGCATTCACCATTCCACATTTACAACCATTAAAACAGATCACAATGCAAGCAAAGTGTATGTATGTGAGGTTTACTCTTTTATTAATTAGATTGATTCTTGGGAAATACAAGTACACACACCTTTTCTGAACATAATAGGACCAAAGGTTTTCTGCTCTGCAATTAAATGAGTTTTAACTCCTCAGCCAGGATAAGTAGGATTTATGCAATCTGAAGAAAAATGAGCCAGGGTAGGAATAATGGGAAAGAAAAACTCAGGGTGAATTAGGGAGTGGGGAGGAATTAATGTATACTAAGTTGCTTGATAGACCCATGTCTGTTTCAGCCTCGTTGCAGCCATAAAGATCTTTCTTTTTTAAAAAAAACTGCTGTCAAAAAAGGGGTGGCAAAGACACTACCAGGAAGCTGTTTGCTGGGTTCAGCATTCCCTGCACACCTCCCCCCCCCCCGCCCCGCAGTGGCTGCAGGCAGAATTGCACAAAAATAATAAAAAATGAAATCATATAGTTGGAAGGGGTATCATCTAGTCAACCCCCCTGCACAATGCAGGAAATTCACAACCACCTCCCATCCACACTCCCAGTGGCCCCTGCTTCATGCAGAGAAGATGTCAAAAAACCTCCAGGGCTTTTTTTCTGGGGAAAGAGGTGGGGGAACTCCCACCCAGGGCAACTCCCGGCAGGAGGTAGCATCCCTGTCACTACACATGCACATGCAAAGTGTGTGCGTGCTCCCGGGACCACACAATAACATCACTTCCAGGAAGTGATATTGCGTATGGCACGGCTGCCCCACCAGGAGAAAGAAAGAGAAAGGAAGGGAAAGGAAGAAGAAAAGACATGGAAGGAAGGAAGGAAGGAAGGAAGGAAGGAAAAGGAAAGACATGGAAAGACATGGAAAGAGGGAGGGAGAGAGGGAGGCTTCAGCTGGGAGGAGATGGGAATCCCCCTCCTCTCAGCTGAAGTTTAAAGCCTATTTGGAGCTTCCCCCGACCAGGGCCGATTCCAGACGGCCCCCTGCCTCGCGAAACGTTGCGCGTTGTCATGCGTCGTCGCGCAGAAAACGCGAAATATCGCGTTTTCTTGCATGAGTTTTGCACGACGTCGCACAAAACTCGCACGAGAAAACGCGATATTTCGCGTTTTCTGCGCAACGACGCGTGACGATGCGCGACGTTTCGCGAGGCAGGGGGCCGTCTGGAATCGGCCCTGCTAAAGAGTGAGGGGTTTATGAGCTCCTTTCCTGCAGCTCACAAGCTGGTCAGAGCCACCTGAACACGTGACTACTTTGCAGAGCTGCCGGAATAACATTCTGGAGCATTCCGGCAGAAAAAAAGGCTTGCCCAGGCCAATCTGCCCTGGAGAAAATTGCTTCCTGACCCCAAACTTGCAATCATCATTACCCTGGGCATGTAAGAAAGAACCACGAGAACTAAGCACTGATGTAACCCTTCCTGCCCTCCCTCTCATGATCACAGAATCAGCATTGCTGTCAGATGGCAATCTAGTGTCTAAGAAGGAGAGCCCACCACCTCTCAAGGAAGCCAGTTCCACTGAGGGACCACTCTGTCAGGAAGTTTTTCCTACTGCTTAGCCTAAAACTCTTTTGATTAAATTTCAACCCATTCGTTATGGTCCAACCTTCTGGGGCAATGGAAAACAACTCCACACCATCCTCTATATGACAGCCCTTCAAATACTTGAAGATGGTTATCATAACATCTCTCAGTCATCTCTTCTTCAGGCTAAACATACCGAGCTCCTTCAACCTTTCCTCATAGGACTTGGTCTCCAGATCCCTCACCATTTTTGTTGGCCTTCTCTGCACATGTTCCAGCTTGTGTATATCCTTTTTAAATTGTGGTGCCCCAAACTGAACACAATATGCTAGCCAGAGAAGAGTAAAGCAATGCCATCACTTGGAGTGATCTGGACACTATACTTCTGTTGATTCAGCCCAAAACCGCATTTGCTTTTTTACTTACCACATCACACTGCTGATTCATGTTCACTGTATGGCCTACTAAGACCCCTAGATCCTTTTCACATACACTACTGCCAAGACAAGTCTCCCCCATCCCATAAGTATGCCTTTGATTTTTCCTACTTAAATGCAGAACTTTATTTCTGTTGAAATTCATTTTATTTCTTTTAGCCCAGTTTTCTGGTCTGTCAAGATCATCCTGTATCCTCCTGACTCTGTCTTCTATCATATTTGCCACCCTTCCCAATTTATTATTATCTGCAAATTTAATAAACATTCCCTCTATTCCTTCATCCAAATAATTTATAAAAATGTTGAACAAAATAGGTCCCAGGACCAATCCCTGAGGCACTCCACTTGTTGCTCATTAACAGGCACTCTTTGGATGTGATCTGTCAACCAGTTACAGATCCACCTAACAGTAATAGGATCCAAACCACATTTTACCAACTTGTCACCAAATGCATTCTCTGAATGCACAATTGATCTAATCATTAATACAATATAACCCCCAGTGTGCCCTATGATCTACAACTCAGGGCCTGTTGGTGGTTCCTGGCCATAGGGCTATTTGACTCTCTTTGACTAGAGGGAGGGCTTTAATGTCTGTGGTTCCCTACCTCTGGAACGAATTAACAGAGGAGACTTGCTCCCTCTGGAATTTGGTGGAATTCTGGAGAGCTTGAAAAGCAGAGATGTTTTGTCTGATATTTGGAGGTTGATTCTGATATTGTTACTGGCTTGGCTCCATATGATTAATTTAATGGGCAGGAGTAGGATATAGTGATGGTACTGTTCTTTGGAATGTATAGACTTTAATGTTTATATTCCTGTTATATTGTTTTATTGGTCTTTTATTATAGTGTGTTATTATTTTTTAATGTTTGTATTTATATTTTAATATATTATCGGTTTTAAAGTTTGTATTTATGTTATATTAATAATTTATTTTGTTTCATATATATATATATCAACTAAACTAAAAAGAAATTGTCATTGTGGAAACCTATAATGTAAACATACTGGGGGAAAGGGGGGGGAGTCAGATGCACACTGCGCTAGCTCCCACTGTTTAGTATATTGTACTCAAGTACTCCCATGTTCCTGCATCTGGTCTTCTTGCCATTTGCCAGGCATGGCCTGGGAGTCCCCTAGAGGTGGTCCTCTCAGGTCATGAAGGACTTTTAACACCAGCACCTTGAATTGAACACAAAAGCAAATTAGCAGCCAAAGTAATGAGGTTCAATTTGAGGTAATATGTTTCATCCTGTCAGCAGCCAAACTGCTGCATTCTGCTTTGTAGCTTCCATAGTGTCTTGAGCAGTGGACAATGCTGAAAATTATATGAATCTTTGCCTCCTGTAAACTCACCTTGATACTTCTCAACTGGTATGCAATTAACTTTATTTCCATTATATAAATTCTCACCACCACCACCACCAAAATTCTCCTTAACTTTTAGGTTCAATTAGCTAACCTGCATATCTGTTCTCAATCTCTATATGCATTAGGTGTGAGAGAGAGTTCATTTCCATCAATTTCACAGCAAGGGGTAGCTGTAGACTGAAGACTTCAAGAGAGCCAATTGTCACTTAGCTGGTTTACTCATTTTAAAGTATTCTCCATTTTTTGTACAAGATTTCGAGCTGATTCACAGAGACCTTTTTACACAGAAGTATGTGAATTTCTGGGCATGAGGTAAGTGTTGAATCCACAATGAAGTGGTTTTCTGGTACTTTTACATATCTTCATATCAAGGCTAAACATGGAGGCATAGCAAAGTACTCAGGCAGCCTCTTCACTGTTTACTAGAAGCAAATGTCTTAGGGCTTTCCAAATGCTGGAGCTGGAACCTTCAGGTCAGTCTACACACTACTGCACACTAAGCCACTCTGGGCTGGAAATGGAAAGACTCCCAAGACTATAATATCTCAAATCTCAGCATGATTTCACCCACCTAGGCAGGCCACTGAATTCCCTTGACCCGACAGGACTATAAAAGCTTCCAGGCCAGGCTAGAATATTTGCTTGCAACCCTTGGTTCTTGTTTCCCTGCTTGCTGGATTCTCCTCATATTCTGATCCCAGGAGCACTTTCTTTACAGACTCTTCAAGGCCTCTGGCCAAAAAGGGTATTTTATAACACCTACTGTTTGCGGTCCTTTAAACTCAGAGATGGCAGGGGTTTAGCGTGGGACCTTAGATATTCAAATCTTGTGCACAACTACTGGGTCTCCTATCCCAAAACATATAAACCCTTGCAAGAGAGCCCCCATAAGAAGCCACAAGACCACAGTCAATCCTAAGGAGCCATATAGATCTCATTGTGAAAAAACAGGCATGCCTGGTCCAGAGGTTGCTTAAAAGTTAAGGCTTGCCTGGCCAGAGTCTCAATGTATTATGGGTAAGCATTTGTAATACTGAGTGAGCTCATTTCCAGAGACATGTCAAGAGTTTTATCTGCCCAGATACAAGTCTGAAAACCATTAAGGTGGGAGGCAGAGGGAACCAAGGGCAAAGCATTCCATCCAATTACCTTATGTGAATCCAGTTTCAGTTCTCAAGGAAACTGGTATAGTGACATCTGGCGTGACATGGCTGCAGAGTATCATCCTCATACGTCATTGCTAGGGCCCAATGGTTCAATCAGATCTCCCCATGTTGCTAGGCAATATGGGATAAAAATAAAGAGTTTGGCTATGCCTGTTGTCTTGATTTTGGGGTCTGAGCTGGATCCCTACTGTTGGAAGAGGAGGATCCAGCACTGTCTCCCTCCTCAGGTTTCAGAGGGGGACAAACCATAGTGCCCTGACCTCTCTATGTTTCTACTATTTACTATTGTTTACTGCTCTGACTGTCCTTTAATATGCAGATTGCTATTCTCAGGATTTCCTCCTCCTGACTTCCTCCATCTCACTCCTTCCTCTTCCTGTCTTTGATCCAGGCAACACCTTTCTCCTTCTCCTCCCTTCATCTTGGCAGCATGGATGCAGGCCTTGCCCTGCCATCCATGTCCATCCTTAGACTAGATAGGTAGTTAGGATCTATCTCTCTTCCTTTCCTATCAGAGTATGGAGTTCCTGCAATAAAGAACTCATTTCTTTTCTAAATGTAAACCAAGTGCATGCTCTTATTATTTTCTCTCCTGCACACACACCAGCCAGCAGAACGAGCTCACAACCACCTATAATCATGCTTCCTATGCCAAACGATAGACCCTGCTAATGGCCTAAACATAGAATCCTGTAATTAGGTTTCTAGGGCACACATAACGATTTATTTATCACCTACCCTTGGCCATCTGGATTTGTAACCATGTTTTAAAGCATGGAAACTCTGATCCTGAATGCTAAAATAAACTGGAAACGCTTCTCAGCCTTTTGGCTTTGTGGCTAACCATTTTCTACCAAGCTAAGTTAAACTGGAAAAAGGCTCTATAAGGTATGTTTAGGTTTAGCTTATTGAGCTCTTTGTTATTTCATCTTTCCTCTTTGCATATTCTCTAAAAGTAGTATTTTAATCACTGTATTAATAAACATAACACATTTTACAATTGTGTGGTGTTTCTTTGGTCTATGGTTTCAATCTGAAATAGTGCCTAGGCTAACTTTGGCCCATGTTACTTGTGTAACTTTTTGGTTGGGACTCAGCCTAGCTGACATCCACGTACAGTCCAGTAAGTCTTGAGGCTTTGTTCTCCAGTATCTAGCTAGGACTTAAAGGGGAACTAGTGGTGACAGCTACAGAACTTGGAGGCAGGGTGGTCCTATGAGAAGGTTTCCCCTGACCTGTGAACCCTTTTGAGTTTTTGACGTTCAGTGTGCAAAATACTGAAAGATCCATATATGACTGCCCCTCCAGCATGTTTTTTTTTAAAAAAATTGGGGACTCCCATGGCTACTGTGTTTTTAAAAAAGTGTTCTAAAGAGATTATTATGGAACTTCTAGTGTCTTGCCTACCTTGTGTGTGTGCATGCATATATAATTAGTTCTTCATGTGGTGGTAGAGAGTGCCATCAAGACATAGAAGGCTTATGACAACCCCTGCTGGGGTTTTCAAGGCAAGAAACTAACAGAGGTGGTTTGCCATTCCCTGCCTCTGCATAGCAACACTGGTCTTCTTTGGAAGTCTCTCATCTAATTACTAATCAAGGCCAACCCTGACAAGATTGGGCTTACCAGAGCTATACCCACTGCATATACTAAACTGCAAATTGAGTATCATTTGAATTGTTCCTATATATTTTTAAAGGCCATGTTTCATTATAACACCAAAAGAGGGTTCAGGCAACCTAATGATTAACTTCTGTTTTCTCCCTGGTCATCTAGGAATACATGGAATGGTTTCAATTATTAGGCTTCCTCCAGGGGATTCTGGTTTTATTTCACACTACATATTTGGAGACCTGTGGTCACTTCAGTGTGTAAAGAAACTGATGCTGAGATGAGGAATGGATAACACTAGCTGTCAACAGTGTTCCATTAAGCATAGCCCAAATAAGACTTAGGAAAATTTAGAACTGTCGCTTCCAGAGATAAGTGTGTTGGGTAAAGATAACTTAACATGCACCCCTCATTTCAGACAGTAGATTCTGAACATGGATTCAGGAAGATGGGTCTTAAAAGACAGAAAAAACTAGCGTCACCACAGAGAAATCTAGAAGTGGGGAAGAGAGAGTGATGTATTTCCTAAGGAAGTATGCTTACCTGGGAATTAACTGTAAAACAGATGGATTACTGTGTTTCTGACCTGCTTCATTCTTCTCTAACAATAGGCATAACTTAGCAAGCAGAAATTGTTGTATGACTCTCTGTGGCAAGCTACTAGGTAATGGCCTGCCTGACAGGGCAGGATGTACCTTTGGGCCCAACCACAAGTCTAACCTGGGTGAAGCATGGTGGGACCAAGGGCCAGAGGTTGCAGCCAGGGTAGCCTTGGCAACAGGACTACCATAGAGAGGCTCAGAAGGCATGGAGGCAGTGAGCAAGCCTGGATGGGAAAGCAATAGCTCTCTGGACTCAGGTGGTGTAAGGCAGGCTGTGGCTGTGGAGAGGAAGGGCTGGATGAGGAGCAGAGAACAGAGACAGGGAGGGTGGAGTTTAGCTCAAGGACCAGGTATGAAGCTAGGACTTTTAAAAGGGAGGAAAGGGAAACACCAGAAGAGGGATGAAGAAGGCAGGTTGCAGCAGCGTGGCTCCTCTCTCATAATGCTGTGTAACCTTGAGGTGTTAACCATACGTTCAAGTGCATGAATCCAGCAATAAACTGACCTGTGGTGACCAGGCTGGTTCTTTCAAGACCCCAGGGGCCTTAGGTATAGTGTTCTCCTGCCACAGAGGACATCACACTATACATAGCCTTATTTTCTTCCTGTACCAGATGAACATCAATATTGTATGTTTTGCAAAAGATAACTCAGCATCCTCAGAAAATGACAATTCCCTGGCCTTCTCTTTGAAAGAATCCATGATGGTTAAAAGTGTTGTAAACTCCAGTGCCTGTAAAGGTCAACATTGTCATCTTCCAGTTCAACATTCATGGGAAAATGAAATTGAATCTTGCAGAGAAATGAAAGAATGCTGGGACTGGAAAAAGTGGTCCCAGATATCCTCACCAAAGGAGGGGTGGACTGACCATTTGACTGACAGGGAAATTTCCTACTGGGCCAATAACATAGAGGGCTGCTGGTGGCCAGAAAAAGCAGAGGCAAGCCCAGGAACTCTGCCAGTGCCTCAAGGTCCACTTTGCCCAGACCCTTTATCAGCAATGGCAATTGGTGTCAGCTCATCAAGTGCCTCTTCCTGCACTGATGCCAATTTGGGTGAGAATGCAGCAGGCAAGCTAATGCTGAGTATTTGCACCATTGAGCTGTGTAGCTCTGAAGCCAAGCCACCACAAAGGCAGCTTGGCTTGCTCTAATTTTCACATCCCATTCTGCTCCTACCAAAGGACCAAACTACACCCTACATTTTAAAACATGTAGTTCCCAAGTTAAGCGCACAAGCCTCCATCAGGACCATTTCAGCATGAGAAAATGGTGCAAGCAAGAAGGCAGGAGCCGCTCCTACCCCCACACCACACCACAGTCCTGAGCTGAATCAGCCTTCCTGCACCTGGTACGTAGCTGTGAGGTAAGAAAATTGTGTCCAGAGATCCCAGAGCCAACATAAAAACCATAATGTGTAGTTTGACCAAAAGCAATTTGTCTATAGTCATTTTTTCAAAAAGTTAAAAACTTAAACACAGCACTGTTTTTACATTTTCTCTTCCTTTTCTTCCCTTCTCTCTGCTATCTATACTGAGTCCACTTTGGGGTAGGACAGTGGACATATTTTGCTGCTGTCTCTGGTGCTCTGGCCATTTTAATGGCACAGTACCTGAATACAGTGCCTGAATAATATATGGTCCCCCTTGAAAAATGCCAGAACAGAGATTTGAAAGTAGTAGTTTGAATACATTATGTACTAGCTGTTCTGTATTAAAAAAAACACTAAACTTCTAAGAACAGGTAACTTGTAGCAAGCGTCCATTATGTATGAACCGACATTCACACACTGATGTTAATTAATATAAAATACATTTATGTGAAGCATTTTTCTGGCAGAAAAGCTGAAGGATCAGCAGTTGTGCAATTCTGCACATACTTAGGCTTCTCAAATTCCTTTGGGATCTAAATAGCCTATATACACAAGATTGGATCCTGAATAATGAATCAGAATTAGTTTGTAACTAATTAATTATTCAAATATTAAATTCTATACATTATGCCATCGAGAAGCACTGAAAATAGACAAGTTTATTTCCCACATATTTAATACATTGTGGACTTAAGCACCATTGTAATGTAGTATTGCACATTGAAAACCACAATAGAACATTAAAAAGTAAAATCATTGGTTAAAAATTGATAGGTAACTTGGAACATTCAAGGTTCTCCAACTCCAAAATAATCCTCCTCCTCATTTTAAATCTGAGCTCTGGAGTCCAAGTAGGTTGAATCAGCAGCATGCCACAATGGGCTGTGATAATTACATTTTGATCTGCAGCAAGGATACTTACAATGGAAGTGGTACCGAGCTTGTAGGTTCATCATTTGGTGATATAATTAGAAATCAGCATTTTTCTTTCTTCCTTGGATATAGTGTTTCTTTCCCATTCTTCCTAAAAGTGTTTCACTTTGAACCACTTTATTCAAACAGCATATTTCATTCACAATTTTTTGTTTTGTATTTCCAGTCCTATACAATCAAACAATTGCACACAAGTCAATAAGCCATCCGTGGCATTAAATCTATCATATTTGCATGATGATTTGCATCTTCAAAGCATTCCACTGCAAAATATTCTTCACTCAGGTGCCTGTTAAAAATATCTGTAATACTATTTAAAAAAAAAAACTCCTAAGAAATAGTCCTTAGATGAAAAGACATTCATCAATTGGAATAAATAATCTTATTTGTTTTGTCTTCCTCCCCAGTCATTATTCACACATAATGTGTGCCGTTGCTGAATGTAATGCCATCAGTACTGTAACAGTACCCAAAGAATTTTTAGAGACTCAGCAGGGTTTGAAGTAGATATTTTCCATTCTTTAAAGGACAAAGAGAGCTACATGGCCAAAGTTTATTTTTAATGCCCTATGATCACTAAATGGAATCATGATATGGTTTTTGTGCATGTCTCTCTCCATGTGTGTGTGTGGGGGGGTGCTAAACAGCTGTTCCTGTATTATATTATTTCAGATAAAGGCTGCAATATGTCAAAAGACTTTTTGCATATCAATTCCTTGCTAAATTTTAAATCAATAATAAAACAAAAAAAACCCCTGATATTTTAGAAACTACCACAAATCATCAAAAGGATGGCATTTCTCTCATGATTTTCACTTATCAGGCACTGATGTAAAAACTGTTTTGTAAAAGATTGGTATTTTTTTTAAAAAAAATGAGAGGACTTCTTTATCCACATAAGGAATTGAAGAGAAATAGGCCTGCTGGATCAGGACAAAAGTATGTTTAAGACAGCATCCTGTTTCCAAGAGTAGCCAGTAGGATGCTTCAGTATATAAGTGCAATACTATTCCCACATTGTTTGTAAAATTGATATTCTAAGGTATACTGCCTCTGAATGTGGAGTTTGTATTTAACTGTTGTGAATAACAGCTATAGATAAACCTCTCTCTGAGAGATTGGTTGGTTGGTTGGTTGGTTGGTTGGTTGATTATAATCCACTCTCCCCCTGAAGCCTCCCTCTCTGCTATCCTGCCAGCCCAGCGTCCCATTGAAAGGGCCAGGAGTAGACATGGGCATGAATGGGGAAAAAACCCCGAACACGCAGTTCATTGTTCATTGTGGGCGACAAACATGAACAGACGAACAGTAACAAACATGTCCCGTTAACTAACATGTTTGGTGTTCATTGTTCGTGGGGGCCAGAATGGCCCCCATTAGACTTAGAGAGCCCATATTCACAGGGAGTGTTCAGCAGGCTCTCCTCCAGCCATCACCCAAGTTTGGTCAAGATCGCAATACGGATCTTGGAGTTATACATTCCCAAATCCGATGCCCCCAGGAAACTACCATTCGACACAATGTGAGCCACCTCCCATGTGCCTGCCTGCCAGGCCTTAGAGAACTTGATATTTCCAGCATAGGCTGAAAGGAGGGTGATGTTTGTGGCCACCGGGCCTGGTGGGCTCGGGGAAGCGGTGGCGTGCTGCCTGCCCTCTAGGGGGCAGGGTGTGTGGCCACTCACTGGTGGCAACCCCCATATGCCCGCCCGCCAGGCCTCCCAGAGACTATTTTCCATCTTGGCATGAAAGTATGGTATAGACAGGTTTCTTGATAGACAGCTGCATAGCTGTATGGGATAGATGTATAGGATAGAGGGATGCATGGATACATTGAATACCTGTATTGAATTGACAGGGGAGACAGATACCGTGTACAGGGATCTTGGGGAGACAGGTGTATTGCATGAATATCTGTGTTATTCTGTCATTAGAAAGTTGGACAGAAAGAACCAAGGGTGGGAGGTGGGGCCTGCCCCTAACATGTAGAGGCGGAGGCTCATGTGACGGCCATCGAGGCAGTGGAGGATGCCTCCCCCCATGTCGTGGAGAGGCATCGGCTCCCCTAGGAAAGGGGACTGTGGGCAGACAGGTAGGTGCCTTCGTGGGGAGTTGTGGGCTGCCCCCTGCATCATCCACTGACCTGCCTTCACAGACACGGCACTCTATTCAGCATCAGCACCCTATGGAAGATGGCAGTTCCACAGAACCCACACCACTCTGAGACACCTCACCTGTGCAGGCAGTAAGTAGTGTTGGTTGCCGTCAGCATTACCCACCTTCCTGCCTTCGTGAAAAGGACAGGATGGACAGAACAGGAGAGGTCGCAGGGCAGGTTCGGGGCAGTTCCAGAGAGGGAGAGGTTGAAAGAGGGACTGGGTACTTGTACGGGAGATGAGAACAGAGCTTCCTGGCTGCATTGCAGAGCAGGACCAGGACAGAGGACCCCAACATCCACCTTGAAGGAGTGCGCAGACTGCTGCTGGAGTGGCTTTTCTGCTCCTCCTGTGTTGATTCGAACTGGAGGCTGCTGCCAACATCACTCACCTTCCTGCCTTTGTGGAAAGAAGTGAGTCGTGAGACCAATTCCCCCCATGCATGGGGGAACAGCAGGTGCCCATGGATAGGAGTGCACCGTGCAACCCAACCATATCAGCAAAAGCTTTTGAGGTGCCCCTCGTTCCCAAAAGCAGCAGTAGCTGACAGCAACCACCTTCCTGCCTTCAAGGAAAGGACTGGATGGGCAGGACAGGAGAGGTCATTTGCAAGGGTTGTATTGGTTCCATCCAGAGGGGGAGAGGTTGAAAGAGGGACCGGGAACTTGTCTGGGAGAGGATGCGAAGGGCAGGACAAGTTGTGGGGAAGGGTCATATTGATGCCATTCAGAAAAGGAGAGGTTGAAAGAGGGAAGGGGAACTTGTCTGGGAGAGGAGGGGAAAGGGTTACCCTACATAAGACAGCAGTTCCACAGAAGCTGCACCACTCAGAGACAGCTTATCTCTCCAGGCAGTACAGGCAGGCTGCTGCCAGCATCACCCACCTTCCTGCCTTTGTGGAAAGGATGGGTGTTGCGGCCAGGACCCATTTCCTCCTGCTCAGAGGGGACTCAGGTGCCCGTGGATAGGGGGCCCTGTGCTGTACAACCATATGCATAACAGCTCTGAGCTGCCTGTCATGCCCCAAAACAGCAGCAGCAGACAGCACCCACCTTCCTGCCTTCAAGGAAAGAGTGGGAGACACCCATTCCCCCCTGCTCAGACGGGACAGTAGGTGCTATGGAAAGGGGGGCACCATGTGGCACAACCCTATCAGCAACAGCAGCAGAGCTCTCCCTTGTGGTCAAAAGCAGCAGCAGCTGGCATCACCCACCTTCCTGCCTTCGTGGAAAGGATGGGATGGGCAGGACAGGAGAGGTTGTTGGGAGGAGTTGTACTGGTTCCATCCAGATGGGGAGAGGTTGAAAAAGGGAACATCCAGGACCTTGTTGGGGAGAGAAGGACAAAATGTTGTTTGTCACAGCTGCATTGTGGAGCTGGACTGGGAAGGCCCAAAGGCAGCAGCAGTGCCATGGTAGTCCCCTGTGCCCAAAGGCGGCGGCAGCTGACATGACCCACCTTCTTGCCTTCACAGAAAGGACATGACTGGTCATGGTGGGACCCATTCCCCCCTCCCAGAGGGGACAGCCGGTGCTGTTGACAGGGGCCACAGTACCGCACAATCGCATGTGCAACAGCAGCTGAGCTCTTCCTCGCACCCGGAAGCCACCACAGCTGACATCACCCACCTTCCTGCCTTCGCAGAAAGGGCGGGATGGACAAGAGGGGCCATTGGGAGGGGTCTGAGTGGTTCCAGAAAGGGAGAGGTCCAAAGAGGGACTGGAAGCTTGATAGGACAAGGAGGACCAAGGGTTGACAGCTGCATTGTGGAGAAGGACCATGGAGGAAGCCCCCAACATCCACCATGAAGGATTACATGGACTGCTTCAGGAGAGGTTTGTCTGCCTTTCCTGTGTCTTAGTGGAGGCTGTCACCAGCATCAGTCACCTTCCTGCCTTCGCGGAAAGGACGGGAAGTGCAGGACAGGAGAGGTAATTAGGAAGGGTCGTATTTGTTTCATCCAGAGGGGGACAGGTTGAAAGAGGGAACGTCCAGGACCTTGTCAGGGAGAGGAGGCCAAGGGGTTGTTACAGCTGCATTCTGTAGCGGGATCAGGAAGGCCCAAAGGTGGCGGCAGTGCTGTGGTAGTCCCTTGTGCCCAAAGGCAGCAGCAGCTGATGTGACCCACCTTCCTGCCTTTGCAGACAGGATGGGATGGGCAGGACAGGACAGGTCGTTGGGAAGGGTCTTACTGATTCCATCCACAGAGGGTGAGGATGAAAGAGGGACTATCTGGGAACTTGTCAGGGAGAGGATGCGATGGACAGGACAAGTTGTGGGGAAGTGTCGTATTGGTGCCCTCCAGAGAGGAAGAGGTTGAAAGAGGGAATGGGAACTTGTCTGGGAGAGAAGGACAAAGGGTTAACAGCCATGGAAGAAGCCCCAAGAACTGAGGGGGGCTAGAACCTGCTGCAGGGGAGCTTGGCCTAGAACCACAGTAGACTTGGGGTGGCTCAGAGCCCAGCTAGGTCCAGGCCCACAGAGGGATACCCAAGTAGGTTGAGGTTGACCTTGACGAAGGTCAACATGTCCACCAAGTCTGGGTGCAGATGTGTGCAGTGGTGACAGAGGAGGTCTCCCAGGTGGGAGAACACTCACTCACTCTGCATGATGGTGGGAGGGCAGGACAGGATGCTGGTTGCCACGATGGACAGGTGCGGCCATGCAGCAGATTTACTCGCCGAATACTCCAAAGTTTTTTGGGTTCTGATACTGTATTTGTCATGAACCTGCCTGAGCCAGACTCAGGAGCAGATTCCTTGGAAGATGACTAAGATGAGCCAGAGGCCATTCTTAAGAATGACCAGGAGGCCTATGCAACACCCAACTCCACTGGACCTTCTCCAGACTGAGAGCCTCTTCCTGACCCAGGGCCCTGGATCCTGAGGCCTCAGTCAAAGGCTCAGCTCCAGGCAGTGCTGCCAACATGCCAGAATCTAGGGCAGCCAGTCCCAGGCTTTGTAGGGTCAAGTCTTGGAATACCAGTTCCTCAAATTCTCCTCCCATCCAACGAGAATGATAGAGACAACAGGCCCATGAGGAGGCAACACAGCAATGTAGAAGTGCCAGACTTGTAGCTTGTGTTCCACCTGGGGTTGCCAGATGGTGTCCAGACTAATACAAACCCCAGAGATAGGTGAGGGGGACTTATTTTTCTCAGGGCAGTGTGATGAGGCCACTGCAGGAAGTGATGCCATCACATCAACCCTCTCCACTTCTGGGTGCTGTTCCTGGGTGGCACTGCACAGCCATAGTAGGCTGTTCAGGCGCCTGGGCTAGTTGGCTGCTCCTGAGTGGTGCAACACCACCACAAGAGGCCACCCAGGCTGGCAGGCCACTTCTGCAGCCCAGCAGCAGTGCTGCGCAGCCTCAGGAGATCAGCCAGGCACCTGGACTGGTTGGCCACCCACTCTTTGCAAACCACTTCCACAGGTGGCACTATGCAGCCCCCCCCCAGGCAGCACCACACAGCCACAGGAGGCCAGCCTGGTGCTCAGACTATCAGGTCACTTTCCTGGCCCAGCAGCAGCACCGTACAGCCACAGGATCCACAGGAGGCTGGGTGGCTGGCTGGGTTTCTTTATTAAAGAGAAATAACAAGGCAAACACACAGAACACACACAGCATACACAGAGATAACTAAGAAGGCAGTGAGGAAAAAGGAAAGCAGCTTCAATGGAAGGGTGATATTGACCAATCTTGGAGAGCAAAGGCTCAGCTGAGGGGCAGCAAAGCAACTGGCATTTCATGGGAGAAGAGAGCTCAAGGGAGCTTGAGAGTGTGTGGACAGGTACCAAGGCACACAATTCCATGAGCACGTGGTATCAGGGCTTGCTGTGGCAACCACTGGGCGGGGCATCAGCATGCCTGGCCCTGACATCAAAGGGGTGTCAGGGATACTGCAGGACCCTGCTCTGTGAAAGGAGGGGCAGTATACATCACCCAGACTCCCTCTAAGTCCACTCACTGGCCTGCTCAACCTGACCCAGTCCTCCCCCTTTGTCTCCTCTGTCTCCTTCATCCACCTTCCTCCTTGCCTCTTCTCACTTGCTCTGCTCCCTTCCACCTGCACTCCATCACTCCTACTCAACCCACCATGCCCTGTGGGTGGACTTTCCTTATATCCTACCCCTCACCCCAGGCTCCACCTGCCAGGACACACCCCTCCTTTGCCTTCCAGCATTGTCCTGGGCTGCCTCATGCAGTTGCAGCTGGGGTAGCTGATTTGGCTGCATTGGCCCACTATGGCTGTGTCTCGTTGGCTGGCTGTCAAGCCTCTCTGGCTGAGCTGATTGCTGAATGCAGGCCCAGCTGTGGCCCCTTGGCTGGCTGCCCAGCTTCTCCAACAGAATGCCTCAGGCAGCTCCACCTGGAGTTGCTTTGCTCCTGACATCCCCTGAGCCAGGTTATTGCCTTCTAGCTGGGCTGTAGGCTGGGGCATGGCTCTGAGCTGCTGTGGCTGCTTCTCCTCCCTGGCTGGTAAGGCCTCCGCTTGTATAGCTGCTGGGGCCCTGTCCCCACTGCCTTTGCCCTCTCTCTCTGCTCTGACTCCCTCAGGGTTGACCCCACTCTCCCTGCTTGGCCCCCTATCCTCCCACTGGAGGGTGGGGCTAGCTGGCCTCCACCTGCCCCTTCTAGCCCTCTGAGGCTTGGGAGCTTTGCTCCCTTCCTCTTGAGTAGGTAGGGCTTCTCTCCCTCCCTCCTGTTTAGGTAGGTTCTGGCCCTGGGAGCCTGATGGGGTAACTGGGTGGCTGTCTCCTGGCCGTCTCCCGTCCCCTCCTCCAGGTAAGTCTGGGGGCTGGGCTGTGGACCCCGGACACATGGCTGGCCAGCTCAATTACAGTGCAAAACATATCCTGGGGAAAAATTGGTATCTCTCTCTACCCCAAAACAATAGCTTAATGGCTGTCTCTGAAGGTGAGACACTAAGTTGGTGAAGGTGTGACATGACTATGGGGTTGTTCTATAGGTAAAAATATTGCTTGATGACCTAGTAATTATCAGATAGGGAGGCTATCAGATTTGTTGAATAGCCCTTGATTAGATACGTGGTGAAGGAAGGTGTTGATGGGATTAGGCAGGGAGGTATCTCAGGAAGACTTCGCTATCTCTGCGCTCTCTGGGGTGTGGGGGTGGCTAGTCAATCAACCTATATTCTAGTAACGTTCCAGTCTCCAGACAGGAGGCTGGCCTCTGTTTTCTCTGGCTGGGCAATGTTTTTGTGCTTATGGGGGTTATGATATTTCACATCCATAAGAAGCCCTTCTAGGGTGAGGGTCTGACTGCTAACAACTCCTTCTTTGTTCAGTCTCTAATATCACAGGGCATTTTCCTCAGTTCAAGCTTCTTTTGTTTCCTTTCAGATCCCCCTCCCAGTCTGATCTCTTTTTCATCATGATTTTAGATGTCGTCCTCATTAATCTTCTACACAGAACAAATAAGGGGAAAAAATTATACACTACTGCTGTAGTGACAGTTCTCATGTCACTCCTATAATGAAACAAAATCCTACAATTTAATGAAGTATGGAATATTCCATATGTAATAGTCATGTGGACTAGAAAAAATATGGGCCCAGTTTTGTGTACAGAATTAAGACTGGGACATTCTAAATAGCCATAGTATTTGCCACAGTTCAGATTTTTGCTTTTTCCACTGAAGCTTAATCCCACAGTAATGGAATATTATTATGATAAAATTTAGTTACATGTGTTTACTGTGCTTTACCAGATGGGTAGCTTTTTTACCTTATTAAATGTTTAGACTAATCCTCTGTGGTTTTTTTCTCATACTGTTTGCAAATTGTACTGATGCTTGTGTGTTCTCTGCATTTCAGAGACACTTGCTAATATATGGTTTGTCAATACTTCCAAATCCTTGTACAGTCTATAAAAATATCCACATCTTTTCCACTTTACTAATAAAGATACATTACAAATAGTTTTCCACCTTCAACAGCCAGCCTGTGAAGAACTATATTGGTTTCAGCTGTTGACTTCAGTAAAACAAAGATCTATTTATGCAGCTGTATCAATTTGTTTTCTCTAAAAGAACTGGGGAAAACCCACAGGAATTGAGAAACATATTTTAGACACAGGGAGAGAGAGACTGACCTTGAGGTATTATTGACCAGAAGCCCTAATTAAGAGAGGCTGAAGAATATATATAGCATTTCAGTTCCATTAAAGTCAATGAGGAAATAAAGTATTAAGGATTTCATTGGATTTAAGGTTTGGACCACTGAGAATGTTTGCTCCTGTGTAAGGCACACACACAAAAGTTGTTAAAAAGTATTTGAGTTAATATTCCCAATAATGCTTCTGCCAGTTTGCATGTGCAAACTATAATACTGACTCAATTACTGGATTTTTCAGTTCTTCAGGCAAGATTTATGTGTGGTTATAAACCCCAGGAAAAGAACATAAATAAGCCTCACCCCTCCAAATTTTGAAACTATTCAGTGTTTAAGACTATTCCAGCTATTCCAGCTGTTCCTGGTAATTTTTAGACCTTTAAAAATGCACAGGCAGGGGTGGGATCATGTCTTCTTGTCTTTGCCCTCAACCTCCAAGCGTCGATAGAACACTCCCATGTAACTCCTGTGATCTGGGTCCTACATGTTTAGGCTTTGTCATGTGTGGAGGTTAGCGAAAGTAAGATAGCTCCTACTGTAAGGAGAAGTCTTTTATGTAGTTATGCAGGAGACCTCTAGGCTATCTTTGGCCTCAAGTGGAAGAATCCCTACCACATAGTTTTGCTAAATGTATACTTCAACTCTTAAGGCACATCTTCCCCTGATCATATTATGCTTTGTTTTCTGCTGAAAGTTTACAACTGCATTCATGCTGAGAAAGGACTGAAAGACTGATGAATTGCTTGGAACTCTAGCAAGTAGAAAATCAAACAAATGAACTTCTCTCCTGGCAAAGATCATTATGACACTAGTCGTCGTGAGCAATAAAAGCTAGTGCGGGTCATTACTAATGGAGCTGAGAATGATCGCAGTTTGTAGCCTGTGGCTGCAGGGCTTTGGACAGAGTTTCAAGACACAACTTGAAGTACTCTGACTTTGTAAAAGTAACTGCATTTTTAAAGATGTGAGTGAACTGCCCCTTAACTTGATATTTATTGGAGTTATACTATTAGTTGCAAAACTGACATGCTTGTAAGATAAAGTCTTTCTGCTATCACGTTAATAAAGGATACAGACAGGTAAATCAAAATTTTAGTGACACAGGGCAGTTAAGTGTGTTTTTTCAGACACAGAAGCAATAGGAATCCCAGGTACAGGGCACCCAAGCATTTTTTTCTCTTGGCAATTATAACTGCGTAGGGCTCAGTTTGGATCAGGATAGTAGGGGACATTTTAAATTTTTCCTCTTGTGCAATTTTCCTGTCCTGAAATGCCTGCAAAGAACTTTTATTTGTATAATTGATGTGAATGGACCCCCTGTGGGGCAGTGTCATTTTAAATATATATATTTTAAAAAAAGAAAAAAGGGGGAAAGGGGGGGAACTGTTGGCTACAAAATCACTACTAGCAAATCTATACATAAGTATCTAGGTTTCCAAATATATAAAAATAAGTCCATATGCAATTGCCGTTTATATGCAATATGTTCAAATGTTGATAAGTTTATAAGGTCCTCAATCCAATGAATTACAGGAAGTGGGCTTTTGTCTTTCCAGTGTTGTAGTAGGAGTCCTTTAGCGACTGTAAGGGCATGGAGGATCCATTTCCGCTAACCATCAGTTTGATTCCAAGAGACAGGTAAATAGTTTAACAGTACATTAAGATCCTCAAAAATAAATGAGCTTTCTAATATAGAATTAATATGACTAATAAATGCCTCCCAAAAGGACTGTTATGTTGAGAAAGTACAACTCCCTGTACAGTGGTCTCAGCCCAAATTAGGTCCCTGCATGCATGCTGTATTCAAAAAAAAGTTGGGGAATTCCTAAAATAGAACTCCTAGTATTTTACTTATTCTAATCCTGATCAAAAGCAGAATTAGTTTTTCCTAAGTCGATTGATTTCAAGTTCCTCTCATGTAAAACTGATAACTGATTTGACAAGAGTCAGATCCAAAAACCTATTGGCTAACTATCTAAATAAATAAATAAATGGCTGTGGACACTAGCAACACATAGCAGTTCACACAGTGTTATAATAAGTATCTTCAGGGCTTTTTTTCTGGGAAAAGAGGTGGTGGAACTCAGTGGGTTGCCCTTAGAGAAAATGGTCACATGGCTGGTGGCCCCGCCCCCTGATCTCCAGACAGAGAGGAGTTTAGATTGCCCTCTGAGAGCAATCTAAACTCCCCTCTGTCTGGAGATCCGGGGGGTGGGGCCACCAGCCATGTGACCATTTTCAAGAGATTCTGGAACTCCGTTCCACTGCTTTCCTGCTGAAAAAAAGCCCTGAGTATCTTATAGGTTTCCATTTGTGCAAGAAGCTGTGCAAGCTCTTGTGCAACCACTTGCACAAGTAGAAGAATAATTTTAAAATTTAGTTTTGCTTTTCTCTTATAACCTTCTGGTACAAAGTGTAAAACAGTGCTTCCACCAGCAGAAGATGCCTGCTGCATGCAGATGGGCATCTTTTGACCTTTCCACCTACTCGGT
This sequence comes from Eublepharis macularius, assembly GCF_028583425.1. NCBI lineage: Eukaryota > Metazoa > Chordata > Lepidosauria > Squamata > Eublepharidae > Eublepharis > Eublepharis macularius. Next base: position 190,503,836 of record NC_072790.1, read on the forward strand.
CCATTTTTTCTCAAAATGTCTGAAACAACATAAATAGGAAAAAAATAAAAACCACACATGAGATCAGTAATCAAAACAATACTGTTTTGCAGTATGGAGAACGTAAAAGATATGTATTTTAGTACTGAAGTTACTGCCTGAGGTATGAATGCACAATAAGTGTAACAGTACTGTCAGAAGTTATAATTCTAATGATTCGGTTTCGTTTTCTCAGCCATGTCGGACGCTCCTCTTCGCAGGTCCGAGAGGAAGCGCCCGAGCACCCTGTCCGGGCGGCTGATCTGCGAAGATTAGCCCCCAAAACTCCCAGTGAGGGAGGCTGGGTCCGGGACGCTGCGGGAAGAGCCCCCCGGAATCAATGTGGGGGGTTAATTGCCCGTTTGTCCCTACGGAGGCCGGCAGACGTGCGCGGCGCCTCGAGTGCTGCCGGGCCATGGAAAACGGCAAAGAGCAGAATTAGGCGAAAGCCTGCAAGTAAGCGAATCCCTTCTGTTATTACAAGCGTACGCGAAGGAGTGGTGGGATCTGAAGCTAAGAAGGCTCGTTCTTCCCCTTCGCTGAGTTTCAGAATCTGGTTGGCGGTTTCCCCCCCCCCCCAAAAAAATGGCAACAAAAAAACAAAGTCCCGCTTTGGGCAAGTCAGTTTCGGCTGCCCTGAAGGGAGAGTCGTTGGAGGAAGTAGTGCGGAGGGCGGTTGGTGAAGCCATAAAACCCTTTGTTGACAAGCTGAACGAAACAGATCAAAGGGTGGGCTTAATTGAGAGCGAAGTGAAAACCATTAAGGAAGCAGCGGGGGGGGGCAGAGAAGTCTGCTCGGGAAAGTGCGTCACTCGTGAAGGCTACGAATAAAGAGCTTAAGCTGGTGGAGAACCAGCTGATCAGGCTACAAGTGGAACGAACACAGACAATTTTGCGCCTCCAGAATGTGAAAGAGGAGGAAAATGAGGATTTACGGGGTCTGGTCTCGGAACTACTGGCGACACCCGCGAGGGCAACTAAAGAAGAAGTAAAAAGCGCCATTTTGGAAGTCCGTCGGGCTACTTCAAAATATGCAATGAAGCGTCAGCTGCCTCGCGAGATCATCATTGATTTTTCATCTAAGAGGATCCGGGACACTATCCTATATAATTCATACAATGCAGATTTGGACTTTCTGGTTAATAAAGTTAAGATATTGAAAGACGTCCCATTTCTAGTTCGGAAAAGACGTTTTAAGTATAAAAAGTTCGCAGCTCTTCTGAGAGAACGTGGAATAAAGTACAAATGGTTATTTCCGGAAGGAATCTGGTTCAGTCACAAAGATCAAGCTTTCAAGATATTATCAGAAGATCAACTAAGGGATTTTGAGGATAAAAATCCGGAATTTCAGTGCACCAAGCAAGACGAAAAGGAGAAGTCTGAGGGGGGGGGAGGAAACGAGCACTGCGGCTGCAGTTGCTCAGAGAGAATTGCGTCCGGGACCCAGGAGGGGAAGGAAAATTTAATTTGAATTTAAATTGTAATTTGCATTTAGTAAGGTCAACCACTCCATCAATATAACATAAAGCTTTAACTTTTGAATAATGGCAGTATGAAGGGAAAACATTTTGTGTAGCATAGTGGTTACATGTTGTAGTTGTTGTGTTTTTTTTTTCCTTCCTCCCCTTGTTCCCTTTCTTCCCTTTGTATTGTTAGTTAATGTAGTTAATAAAAAATAAAAATATTATTATTAAAAAAAGAAGTTATAATTCTAATAAAATATTTAGAGTTTTATAATAACCATGACATTATGATTTTTTAAGTTGTGTTTAGAGGATGGATGTTACAAACCATTGTTGTGTTTCTAGGTCAAGTGTTTGACTCATAAATCATAACTCCTTGTAAAACTGGAGTAAAATCAACAGCTGCCCTCTCATGTGCTTTCTTTGTGGTGGCCCCCACTTTATGGAATGTCCTGCCTGAGGAAGTCAGGAAAGCTCCCACACCCCTGGCTTTTCACAAATTATGCAAAACTGAATTATTCAGGAGAATCTTTCTACCAAAATTACAGAGCTCTGTCATAAGTAGTAGCTCAAGAGATTGGTACAGACAGGAACTATATGCTACGCTGTTAGGTACTATCTGCTGAAGCAGATGAGCACCACTAGGGTTGCTTAATATGCCATGTAAATTAGTGATGTATTGTTTCAGAAGATTTTATCTCTATGCTTGACTTTATGGTTGTTTTCAGTTTTCCTACTATCATACCCAATTGCTTCTGTTCACTGCATATCCTAAATATTGTTCGTTATGGTACTTGCTCAGTGAATGTCCTACCTGTTGATTATATTGTATCTCACACTGTGTAATCTACCTTTGATATCAGTGAGAAAGGTGGACTATAAATTAACAAAACCTCCAAAAGGTGCCACCACTAAGATGCACAGCTCATTGATATCCAAGTTCAGCTGTCAATCTGCTTGCATCATAGCTGAATTTTCAATGCACTAATTGCCTGTGAATAGATCAAATATATCGGGGGGGGGGGGGAGCTGACTCTGCATGCAAGATCATGTCTTGCTTCACTGCAGCTGCCCTCCCTTCCCCCAACTTCTGCCTCCTTCCCTGAGGATGGTCGTCACATAATTTACACTATTTTTTTTAATCTTTCACATTTTATAACTACCCTATGGGTGAGGCCAGGTGAGCTGAATCATAGTTATGGCAGCGTCATTTGGTGTCCACTAGAGGCTGATGATATCCCAGGATCTGCATGGCCTGTAGTTTTCTCCTTCCCCGTGTATCCCGGGAAATCTTTTTACTGTTTGACTAATGAAAGATGTGTCTCGGTGCTTGTCTTTGCAGTATTCCTTGCAGACTATGCATGCACTAACCTGGAATTTTGTTAGGGGGAAAGGCAAATAAATTCTCTTGATGTTGTGATCAATTCTGCATATTCAGTAACTTGATACATGCCAACGCAGTTGCAAAAAAGCAGCATATACTCTATTTATGTATCTGACTGCACAGGCACAAAGTAGGTGAACTACAAGTAATGTAAAAATGCGGTATCTCATGTGGGATGTTAAGATAAAGTGGGCAAATGTTTAAAAATGTTGAATTATGCCTAGGGACTTACAGACTGAAGAAAGTATGGTCTGGATGTGGAATTACAGAATTTCTCTGCCTTTCCCTCCTGCAGTGAGTATTTGGCAGTACCATTTTAAGCAGAGTTAACACCCTTCTAAGCTAGGGATGCCAGACCCCTGGCGGGGGTAGGGGATCCCCAGCCCCCACTCCCCACAACCCACCCCCACTTACCTAACCAGTGTGTGGGGAGGGTGCAGCTTCTCTGCGCGCTCCCGTGTGTAGCCGCCAGGATTGGGCCCATTTTGGCCTGGATTGGGGCCACTGCGAGTGCGGAAGCGCTCCTGTGCTCCACAGCACCTCAAAACGGGCCTGATCCATGGCAAAACAGGCCCATTTTTGGGCACAGTGGAGCACAGGACCACTCCTGCACACCACAGCGCCTCAAAATGGGCCCGACCCACACCCAAATGGGCCTGTGGAGCGCAGGAGTGCTCCTACGCTCCACAGCACCTCAAAATGGGCCTGATCCATGCCAAAATGGGCCCGTTTTGGGGCGCTGTAGAGCGTAGGAGCTCTCCTGTGCTCTGCAGTGCCTGAAAATAGGCCCGTTTCAGTGTGGATCGGGCCCATTTTGAGCTCCTGCAGAGCCTGGGTGAGCTCCCAGGGACCACGTGATGACGTCACTCCTGAAGTGACGTCATCACGCTTTGGGGGGGCACGCGTGTGCTTGGCGCACGCACACACCCCTCTCCCCCAAGGTAAGTGCCAGGCCTCTATCCCCCACCGGGAGGTTGAGGGGGCCTTGTAACCCTATTCTAAGCCTATAGACTTCAATAAGTTTGGAAGTATGTAGCGCTTAGGACTGCACTCCTAGACCTCCTCTGCTTTTCTCCCTGTCCTGTTTCATTGCCACTGGCAGAGGTTCCAACTATTTTTAACCTCAAGATTTGGCCCATGTGTTAGAATATAGAACACATTTAAACTCCTGTAAAAAAGACACATGAATTGAATGTGATCTGTTTTCAGAGAGCACAATGATAACTTCCAGTGCTATTTCCTGAATGCTGGTTTGCCAATGCAATCTGGGAATCAGGAATAGTTTTCAGCATCTTTTTGAGAATTTCACTAGAAATACAACTCAATATAAGTCAGCCTTCCCAGATATTTTCTGCTGAAGGCTAATGCTTTAACTAATTTATCCTGGAGTTGTAATGAAGTACAACTAGGGTTGCCATCTCTGGTTCAGAAAATTCCTCAATATTTGAGGGCAGAGCCTGAGGAGGGCATATTTTGGAGAGTGGAGAGAACTCAGGAGGGATGTGATGCCATAAAGTCCACCCTCCAAAACTGCTATTTCCTCCAGGGGAACTAATCTTTGTAGTCTGGAGATCAGTTGTTATTCCAGGAGAAATCCAGGCTCTGCCTGGAGGCTGTCAGCCCAAATGTTTTCACGCAGACATTAAAAAATATTATTCATTATCTCCCCCCCCCCCCCAATCTCCAGGCTGGATTACTGTATGAGGCCAGATATGCTGTGTGCCAAGATTTCCCTCTCTAAGCAGGGATATTATAGGCTTATCATACTCCCTCTTTTGGAAGAAGATATCCCACCCCCCAACAACACTGCCCAACACTAATCAGCTGGGCAGCAGGTGGAAACTGTCCAAAGAAATGGGAGGCATGATTGCTGCCCCCAATGAAATGACACAACTTCTGCCATGTCCCAGAAGTGACATCATCATGCCCAGGGCAATGCTCTGGCACTTGTCCAAAATACTATGGCTTAATCATAGAGTTTTGGGAGAGTGCTAGAGTGTTCTCCCCCTTCGCTAGCACCCCTTTTGTAAAAACTTTAAATTATTCTGCAACTCTGGGGTATTCCTCAAATTTGCAAAAAAAAAAACCTTACTTCAGTTTAAGTGGTACCAGTTCTCAGATTTAAGCATATGCATGTCAGGGCCACTTGAGAATTATGTCTATGATAGCTATGAGACTCACACTAACTTGATTCTTATGGATTGTGCCTGTCCTTTGTAGAGTTTGCCTTTTGCAGCAGATAACTTTATTTTGTTTGACTCACTTCAATATTATGATGTAGTTCAGTTTATAAGGTAATCATTGTAGATCCATTCTCCATTAAAAATTAGGATTATCTGTCTTTCTTACAAAAGAAATGTCACACTGAGGTCTTTTCAGCATTGGGCTTTTTCATTACTTTTAGCCCTAGGGGTGTGCACAATGGGGAAAATGAGCCAAAATTACACACAGCTCATTAAAGCAGCTTCTAGAAAGCTGAACCAAAACCATGAAACTGAATTGAAATGAATCCCTTTAGCCAAAAAGTGTGTGTTTTGTTTCAGTTTATACCTTGCAACAGCAGGCAGGCAGGCATTGGGTTTACCTCACACAGCAGCATCTTGTTTTCTCTGCCAATTAGGTCCTGACAAGGGGAGACCCCTCCCTGCCTGTAAGTTTGGACCTCAATCATAGGCTGCAATCCAAAAGGCAATTCCCTGGTAGTAAGCACTATTGACTAACATGGGACTTATATCTGAGTAGATCTGCTGGGGTGCATCTTCATTTGTTGTGCAGCTCTATTCATCCACTGGTCTGTCTTCCCCACCAGCAGGGCACTGAATGATCACTGTGAGGAAAAGTGCTACAGGTGCGGGGGGTGGTTGCCAGTGAAGTCAAACCACAGCTTTTTTGACATACAGAATGCTTTCTTCGGTCCTTTTGTCCTCCCTTTTATCCCTCTGCATCCTGATTGGTTGAACAGCAACCAATCCAGTTTTTTCTTTTAATGTTTTTTAAAAAAACAACATTGCAATGTTGCAATGTTGGTGCATAAAAAAAAACCTTTTAAGTTTCCTCAGCCTTTCAGCTGTAATATGGCTAACAAATTTTAAGAATGAACTAAAAACTGTATTGTATGTGTATGCTAAACTAGGCAGTAAAAAGTAAACCTCTTGAAAAAATTTAAGCAACAATGTTGCAACATTGCAATCTTGAAGCATTAAAAAAAAACTTTGCAAGTTTCATCAGCAGATCAACTGATGAAACTGATGAGTCCTCAGCTGATCCCCTGACAAAACAGAAAGCCCACAGCAGAAACGGGGCATTTTTCTAGAGCAGAAAAAATATATAGACTTCACTTCCTCATGTGAAGAATTACAGAGGCCCCAAATGGATCCAGTCCTCGTAGACATTGTTCTCTTCAGTTGTGCTGCTTGAAATGATCATCTGCATTTATTCAAGTTTATTTGTAAATTAGCTCTCCATGCAGCCTTTTTAAAGATAATTTAGATTCTAGAACACCTACATGTGAATAAACTTTCTTGCAAGCAGGTGACTTGAGCCTTCCTTTTAAGCATTTACATTAAAGTACATTTCTTGCAATCAGGCAATACGTTCTAACAGCAGGCTTTAATTCTTTCCTGTAGTATGTATACTTATGAGTAGGTGTCTCAATCTAAAGTTTGAAAAAAGTAGGCTGGGAAATTACTTCCCACAAATTACTTCACTATTAATCTGATGGTCTTGGTATATGTGTATAACAAATATTTGTAGAATAAGATAGCAACCAAGAGGGAGAACAACACGATACTGATGTGCAAGGTAGGCTTGCCACCCATTCCTTATTTTGAATAACTGTTCCGTATTTAGTAATGAACTGTAATATTATTGTAGATGGGATAAACTGCAAATCTCATCTGTGCAAATAGCAACTTTAATTTAATTCAATGTATTCAAGCAAGGTATATTCTCATAAAGCAGAAGTAATTTTCTGGCACACATAAGGCAGCATTTTCTTATGGTCTAACAATGCATTCCTTACTTTGGCATTCTTTGAGTAGTGGAGTAAGGAAAAAGAATAAATAAAAATAAATGTGAGAAGGAATGCTAAGATGAGAACAACTTTAGTCAAGTTCCAGACAGCAGGGGGGGGGGCGTCATGTCGCTTTGGAGGAAGACAGACTCAGAAACCGGAGCTCCGCTCTCCTCCGAACCAAATTTAAATATCATTAAATCCTACATTGATAAAAATACCCAAATTATGGGTAAGCAGAACGCAGAAAAGAAAAAAGCAAACAAATTATCTAAAACACTCCAAGACTATTTCCCCATGCCCCTGCTGACTGAAACCCAGGTCAGCATTGGAGAAGAAGCAGTTAAAATGGCATTGGAGGAAAATTTAGCAGGTAAAGCTTCGCCTGAAATCGATCTGCATTTATTTTTACAAAATACGGAGCAAACAATTCTAAGTAAAATTACAAATCTAACTGACTAGATTGCAGATATAAAGCTTGATATCAATAAATCTATTCAAAAAGCAGACTCCACAATGGACCTTAGCATTACATTGCAAAATGAAATCCAAGCCCTACAAAAAGAAAAAGACATAATGCAAAACAGCATTCAATCCCTAAAACTTTCAAATCGTAACCTAAATCTTAAATTTAGAGGGATTGAAGAAGATGAATCAATAAATGCAGACCCAACAGCATTTCTTTCAAAATGGCTAATAAAAAACCTAAAGTTAAAAGACAGTACTACTCCACTAATTCAGAAAGCATATCGGCTTGGTTCTTCAAACAACCCACAGAGGAAAGGAGACATTTTGGCAGAGTTCACAGAGTGGAGGATAAGAAAGCAGATTTTGGAAACAGCTAAACTACAGAACTCATTTAAGCATAATGGAACCCCTATTGCAGTCCTTACTAGAGATGGGCACGAACAGCAATATGAACTAAAAAAAGCCACAAACAGCCCAATCAGCTGTTCGCAAACAAGCTGTTTGTGAGGCCCCATTCTAAACAAACAGGTGGTTGTTGCAAGCCTTGTTTGTTGCTGTTCGTTAAGCCCCTGCAATCAATTCCCTTGGCAACCGGAGGCAGGAACTGCCTGAACTCTGTCTGAACTCCTGCTGTTGCCCTGGAAACCCCAATCTAAGCCCAATTTAGCTTGATAGGCAGGTCTTCCTTTCAAGTGTGGAGCTCCAAATTTGTTACAAGGAAGCAAAGAGCAGGGGGTAGGGGGGCTCTCAGTTCTGGTTTTGCAGGCAGTGAGGGAGAAACAGTTTCTGTTGGCATATTGAGAGAGAGACAGGGGGAGTGCATTGGAGCTTGAATTTTCTTTGTGTGTGGTGGGATAGGGATCTACCTCTTCAAGTTCCAGGGCTGCTGCCAGGCTCTGGGCCAAGCTATTATTTATTACTGGTACCTTTCCTGCTGCCTGCTCAGGTAAGGTTTCTGGGAGTGGTGCGGTAGGGATCTACCCCTTCAGGTTCCAGGGCTGCTGCCAGGCTCTGGGGCCAAGCTATTATTTATTATTGGTACATTTCCTGCTGTCTGCTCAGGTAGGGTTTCTGAGAGTGGTGTGGTAGGGATCTTGATGGCTGAACGAGAACCTGGTGGTCCCCATGAACAACGAACCATGAACGTGTTCATGAACAGGTCATGTTCGTCAGTGTTCATTGTTCGTGGATGGCAACGAACATTTTCATTTTTTTTCTGTTCGTGCTTATGTCTAGTCCTTACTGATCTGCCTAAAGAGATTATCAATAAAGAAGAGAACTTAAGGTGATTACAGAAACCCTTAGGAATGCTAGAATTGACTATAGATGGTCAAACTTTACAAAGTTTCAAGTTAAGCATAAAGGGAAAATCTATCAGGCAGAGGATCAAGAATCAGGTTTGAACCTGCTGCAAAACATCGAGCTGAAATTACCTATGGATTCTGAAATCACATCCCACAAGAGGAAAATATCTCAACCATCTACTCCCCAAAAGAGTAGCAAAATTTCAATCAGACAGCTTTAAAATTTATTTTTCTCACTTTCTTTTTCTCTCACTTTTCTGCACAGAAATAGCTAGATGTAAACTAATAAGTATAGCGTTCAATAGCAAACCAAAGAAGGTTTGGGGGAGGGGAAAGAAAAGCATAATTTTATTTTTGGTTTAGCTCCCAAAGGTAGTACAGCTCTTCTACCTTGGTAAGTAGACCAACTGCCTGGGTGAGGTATTAACTAACATGGCACAGAGAGCTGTTTACACTGTGTGGTTAAATGTTTGAATCCTAGAATCTTTACTTATTCGTCTTTGGTTAGCAATAGGTTATAGCATTTGACTACTGATAATATCAAAGTTAATCTCTTTACATAGGGGAAATGGGGAGGGATTGGGAAAGTTATACAAATCATATTGGGGGAAGACTATTATAAATCACTAAGTTGGGTGACGGGGGAGGAGGGGGGGCTAATTTCAATAAGAGGGAAGACAGTGGATTGTTAGTAAAATTAAGAAGGCACACTGAAAATTCAAAACTACTGTTACATATATCTTTAATTGATGTTAATTTCTGGAATTGTAAATCTTGCAATAAGCAATCCTAAAATTAAGATCTTCTGTAACTATCATATTTGTGTTTAATGAATATCATCCCTTTTATTGTTATTGTTATTGAAAATTTTGAAATTCAAAAAAAAAGTTCCAGACAGCAAACCTAACACTGATGGTGGTTGGAGATAATCCTAGCAGGGTTTGCTTCCCTCTGCTCACCCCAACTAGGAGGTATGTATAACCAAGTAATGTATTACGTTACACACAAATAAACACACCCTAGTAATTCAGCACTGCTTTCCTATGCCCTGCTCCATGAAGTTCGCTTAGCTTAAAAATTGTATGAAGTCTTTAATTCACATCCAAGAACATTATACACCACATTGACAATGACTGAATGCTAACTATGAATAATTTCACATACAAGTGGAGGCATAACCTTAACGATAAGGTCTACTTGCAGTGCATTTTAGAAATATTGTACCTGCTTTATTGGTTGGTATTAAAAGTCAAATGGCTGACATTATACTTTTCTGTATCCCTGGCATTTAATCTGCTGCAGTGCAGTTTGAGTATGGGAATCCAGCATTAACTAAGAAAGGGTAATTAGCTCATTTACTATGTGCAAGCTGCCACCAGTATAGCATCGACCTACAAGATTGCAATAGAATATTTCCCTTAATTTCCTGCTCCCCACTTGACAATTTTGGTAAAGTACATAAGGCCTGTTTCTCACTGAGAAAGTAAACCTAGGCTGTACTGTTTCAAACATCAGGTAAAGGCACACAAATGATTAAATCCTTCTCTAAACAAATGAATTTTCTCTATAACTCAGGGGAAAGCTAGGCTATAACCCCCACACCTCATTTTCTGTGTACAGGGAAGGTTTTGTTTGAAGAAAGATTCATACATGTGAACTTCCTCAGTCTCTACAGTCTGATATCGGGTCATTAACATTAAGGATCAAGTAAAATTTGCACATTACCAAGCTAGGAGGAAAAGATACCATCTAAACGTACTAATATTAGACAACTGAACAGTTATACTGTGATATGCATTACCTGAAGCAGCTGGGAACCCTATAGATGTTGTTTGGAAAGGACAAGTTCTACTGTACTTTTGACAAAACTGAAAATAATCCTGGACAGTTCAGTAAACAGCTATATGAAGACCCATTACTGGACAATGCATGGTTTGTTTCATCTTTAAACAATTGTTTCCTTGCTTGACTTTACAGCCTCAACTTTTCTAAAGTGCTTCATGCCCTTTCATTGATTTTTATGAGCTTCAAATGAGACTCAAAATGGAATTATTGTGCTAATAACATGTACAATTTAATATCATAGGATGGAAACAAGAATTAGTCTGCTAAATTTGATATCAGTTCCTTTCTGAATTTAAGGTCAAAGCAAGTTGTTTGTCTCAGACATTGTCAGGCTATAGCCAAGAGATACGGAAAGAGAACAACCAATTCTGAGGCACCTGAAAGACTACCGGTGCAATTCAATGCAGAACTGCACCCTGCAGGTTTGCAATCCTATGAATACAGACTTAGCAGTTAAGCCTCTTTCAGTTCTGCAGCTTGGTTCTTAATTATGTTTCTGCAGACAGAAGGCACTCTTGTAGCAGACAAGGACAGTCTTAGTGATTCGGGGGCCCTCGACAAGGCTCCAGGATGGAGTCCCAGAATCACTGCAACCCCCACTGGCCCCTCTGCTGTGACCAAGCAAGAGGTGGACCTGTGTGAAGTGGTGGGAGACACCACTGGCACTGGAAGCAACTGAAGCTGGACAAATGCAGCAGCAGGTGACTGAAGCCTCCCAGCACAGTACCTGAGGCAGCTGCCTGGGGCCCATTGGCTAAGACCACCCCTAGTAGCAGAAGGTGGTTTCCCAAAAAAAACCCTTTCACCCTGCAGACAAGCAGCACTTTACCCTTCATCCTATTCCTAGGGGGCACAAATTCCCAGGGAGAAGAATTCAGGGAACATGGCAAGCTGCAGAAGAGTACTTTAGAGTTTCCCTGACTGCAGCAGTTCCATTGCAGTGTTCTGTGAGTTGCCAGTGTACATTTTATGCTAGGAGGGCCTATATGATATCAAGTTGGGAGCAGGTAGTCGGGAAAGGGAAGGATAGGAAAAAGAAGAATCGTAATGCGTGAATCAGATTAGACTTTTGTGGTACAAGCTTTGATAGGCAAAACTCTAGTTTATCAGACGCATTATGTGGACATAAATGGTGGAAAGAATAGACAATATGGACTGAAGTACAGTGGAAGATATCCAAATTATATAAGTTAAAAGCAAAAGGCAAGTGGAATGCTAGCAACATATCCTGATACCTTAGATGCTTAATGTGAATACAATGTATATTATGTTGCTGTGATTGAATTTTTTTAAATAAGAAAAGTCTCTTCCTAACATTTCCTATTTGATGGATGTTGCCTTTCTCCACTAAGAAAGAGGACAACTGAGCCTGCTTTAAACAGTTTGTCACTTGCTTCTTTATAAAAAGAACTTAAGTCTCTTGTAAAATGAAAGACGACAGCTAATCCTCAACAGAAGAAAATAATGTAGTCCATGAAGAAATTGTTTTAAAATTCTGTGTCCTGAATATCAGAATTACAATAAATGGCTGAAGTCTTTATCCACTTATTTTTGAATGGTAAAAGGAAATAATACCATTCTGCCACATATTGTGAGGTACACCTGGGGGACCATAGAATATTAACTCAAAATTAAGACAATGCTCCTCCCATAACTGGATATAAAATAGTTGGCAGGCCGTAGTATGCTTGGAATTTCCTCAGCCATCTGCCAGTGAAGAGAGGCCTGCAGAATAGCCTATGTATATGATTCACAAGCTGTTTTCTTGTCAGGATCCTTCTAGACTCTCAGACATCAGATCTTTCACTGTCAACCTCTAGCCCCGCCCCACCCTCACATCCTACTGCTTCTGTCCTTCTTCCCATCTCCCATAGGGAATATTTAAAGCAATCATGGCAGTCACGATGACTTCACCTCTCTTTGCCTCCATTTCTGAGCATTTGTTCCTTTATTTGCCTGCTTAAGTTTTTTAAAGAAGGAAATGATACTGATAATTATTTTCTCTAGAATCTCAGAGCGTAATAATTGCATCAAATCATGTCATCTTTTTATGCATTTGTCATGTACTCCCTGAGACTATCAAATTCAATATCCTTGGTCTGTTAATAACCTATAATAATGTATTTAAGTCAGGCATATTGTTTTATTTTTGTACCAAAGGGCAAAAAAATAATGGTAATGATAGGATGAAATTCATGACAGCTCGATGCATCTTGCTGTGGTTGTTTTTAAGTTATTAAGCAACAACTTTGTTATTGCTGTATGTTTGTTGGCTTAAGGATGACTCAGAGAAGCAGGCTCAGTATGCAAAGTAATTTACTAATTTATGGCCTTGATTACATGCCAAATAAGGATGACCAGATGCAAAGGAAGATAAGTTGCAAGTCTAATAGTAATAAAGAAGACTTTTCAGCAAGTGTAGCTTTTCTTGCTGCTGTATGACATCTTCCACCTGCCAAGTCTCCCTCTTCTGCACCACCATTACAAGAAATTAGGCTATATTATCTGGAACATGTTATCCAAAATTTCAGACTCAGTAATAGTTAAGGATGCCAGGTTCCCTTAACGTCCTGATGAAAGGAAGGACCCAGGGCTTACCTTTTGTTGCTTCCCAGGTGGTTCCCGGTCAGGCGCAAAGCATGTACACACCACCACGCCTCTGCAATGACATAACTTCCCGAAAGTGATGTTATTGCAGGGCACATGCACACTTCACAGTGGGCTGATTTGGGCCCCAAACCAGACCAGTTTGGGCCATTTGGGGCCCAAATTGGCCCACTGCAAAGAGCAGGACCACTTTCTGGGCAATGCGATTGCATCACTTCCAGGAGGTGTTGGCATCATGCTACTCTTGGAGCGCGCCCTGGAGGCCCATTCCTGCTAGGTAAGTGCAGGGGGGAGGAAGATGGAAGCAGGAAATCCCCCACCCCCACTGGGGGATGGGATCCCTAGTAATAGTTTCAATATGCTCAATATTGGGAGAAATTTTGCCTGTAGGGAACATGTTTAATTCCAGATAGTTAAAAAAATCGCTGACAGGTTGGAAGGGGTTCAGTGAACAGCTACAAGTATCTCAGAGAGCACAGAAGGCAACTTGTAGATGGATAGGCTGATGTTCCAGAAAGTTATAGTCAGGTAGGTGTATGCATCACCTGGGCAGCTGCTGAGGCCCCATAGTGAGAGATGGACCTACCACGATGCTGCAGCAACATCTGTAGTTTCACCCCTCTCTCTAGTGGCTGTGGCAGCACTGGGCCATGCTGGAAAGCTCTTCTCTCCTTGGCATGCACACCCATAGGCAGAGACAGTAGCTGCTTTTCTGCTGCCAGATGTTAACTGGCAGCAGCTGCCAAGCCACTGTTAACTGTTCATCTATTCACAGAGTACCTATGCTGGAGAAGTCAGGAGTCGGACACTGAACTCATTAACAGTAACAAAAGCTTTATTTATGGAACTAACATACTGGATCAGAAAGAGAATAAAATAAACTTGCTAGTTGAGAGAGCATGTGCAGAGTTCTAGAAGAAAGCCCTAAAATATCATTCTGCAGACCGATAAGGAACAACTCCTTTTGAAAGAAAGTACTCCTCCTATAGTCCTGTCTAGCTAGAGCTTGCTGCTCCCTTCAGGGTCTTTTCTCTTTTCCTTTGTACACAAGGCAGTGCTTACTCCAACACATTAACCTGCCTAAGTGAGAAGTGATGCCAGTTAAAGTAACCAACAATTACTGTCAATGCTACTGTCAATCAGAGTGGGAAGACAAGTGAGCAAGGATCAGCTGATGCACATTTGCTTGGGAGGTGAATTATAAACAATGATGATAACTAGGAACAATATCTGTCATTCTCTTGCCCACACTCTCCATCTCTCTATCATTGGGGTAGCGACTCACTGGGCATCTTGTCTAAGGTTTCCAAAACCTGGAATCACTGGGGCTCTGATCCACTGCATCTAACTAAAGGGTTACATCACAATAATTAAACAAGCCAATACTGTTTCAAATGTTTCTGCCAGAGCCATTAACCCCTGTAAATTAACATGAACCATTTCAATTTACATTTACAAAATGAATGATGACATTTTCAACTTTCTGTAGTTCGATGGTTGTTGGGGGTTTTCCGGGCTGTATTGCCGTGGTCTTGGCATTGTAGTTCCTGACGTTTCGCCAGCAGCTGTGGCTGGCATCTTCAGAGGTGTAGCACCAAAAGACAGAGATCTCTCAGTGAGAGATCTCTGTCTTTTGGTGCTACACCTCTGAAGATGCCAGCCACAGCTGCTGGCGAAACGTCAGGAACTACAATGCCAAGACCACGGCAATACAGCCCGGAAAACCCCCAACAACCATCGTTCTCCGGCCGTGAAAGCCTTCGACAATTTCTGTAGTTCTTTTTTGCACCCCAAAACTAAGTTGGCTATTCAAGCTACCGAAAGGAGGAGCTGAAAATCTGAGCATGGGCCTGAAAGGCAGCTCAAGACAGTTCATCTAAAGGCTGAAAAAACTATGATGGTAAATAAAACATCTAATATGCCCCACTTAAAGAATTACTCTTTACCTCTGCCCTGCTGTTCCATTACATTAGTAAGAATTCTCAAATGTGTTCTGTACAATTTAAATAATCATTCCCAAATCCTTATGTAATGAAGCAAGGGAAAGCCACCAATGGCTATTAAGTGCAGCACTGTAGCCCTACCATTTTTTTAAAAAATTCTTGTATACCCAGAACATCTCTTTGAACCACCATCTCAGAACCTTAATCATTGATAGCTTCTTGCTTAGGGTTTGAACTTGCACAATTTAGCTGAGCTAAACTCCAAATGTCTACTCATGCCAGAGCATTTCTGGCCCCTACCTTGATATATATATATATAACACACACTCATTCAATAGCCACTAGTCATGGCTGTGGTTATTTACTGCAAAGAGGCAGCACTGTTAGACTGTCATAGCAAAATAAATCAAAAGTCCAGTGGCACTTTAAAGACTAACAACATTGATTTATGCTCATGTTGAAATAAATAATGTTAGTCTTTAAGGTACCATTGTACTTTAGTTTTGTGTGGTTAAGCAAGAAGTATTTACAGATTTTAAAAGCCTTATATTGAAGATTATATTCTGATGAGCATCCTTAACAATGTAGCATGTGAAGCATTCCTTGCCCACAAGCTTTCAAATGGTTAGGCCATTTCCCTGGGAAAAGACTGTGGAAGTGATTACCCACAGAACAATAAATGGGAATGAGATTTTTTTAAGCCATCATTGTCTTTATGTAATCTTGTTAATGTTTAAGACAGGTCTTGACATTCCATCTTAAAAGCTATAGATGAGCTGGAAAAGGTAAAGAAATACATGAAGGTTCCAAAGGCATGGAATGGCATTTATTTTTAGGAAAAAATCCAAAGAAGTGTAATACACAAAGACACTTCAGCTTAGCTAGACTACTAAAGATGGAGCCTAATGAACAGTATAGAAAAAGCAAAATTAGCAGTATTATTACTCTTTCAGATTTGGCAATGGCTTCATCATGACGCTCTGGAGCTAATTTTACCAGGTGAAATATTAGTGGTACTAAAAAGATCTAGTTATATCTTTTAGACTAATTTTTTACTCAAAGAGTATAGGTGTTCATAGGTTATTACCTACTTCACTAGTGGAACCATTAGGTTGAAGCTAGGGAACCTGGTGAAATTTTTATTCAAGAATTCTTAAAGGGAAATTCAGTAATTAGAATTATACATGAAAAAGTCATTTTCTGAAACAATTTTACTCTCAGTTCATATAATGTGAAAATAAACTATAATATAGGCTATGGATATGATCAATTTTTAAATAAGTTTCTGTTCCATATGTCTTTTCAAATATGAGATGGCTACTCTGGAGTCTCTCATGGAATAACGAAGCAGGTTAGGTTAAAAGTTGAATCCTTCTCATTTTATTTATTTAGTTAATGTAGGTAAATTTGTATCTTTCCTTTCTCTCATACAAATAGCTCACAGGCAGCTCACAACACTTAATGAAAACATTATAAAATTATAAAATAGATTTAAAAAAAACTAAAAGATCCAAAACAGTAGCAAGCAGTAGAATAAAAGCAATAATAAAACAGCAAAAATGGTAATAAAATATCAAGCATAAAAAGATAATACTGTCAGTGATTCATAAAATTAATAGTTGGCCATAGAATCTACATTTTCAGGGAATAAAAATCTCAACTGCCATCTTGAATAAAATCATTTCCCAAGTCTCTAGAGAGCTAAAAGGTGTGGTGTCTGATCAGTCTCCTGGGGCAGGGGATCCCACTGCCTGGGGACGCACAGCTGAAAAGATCCCATCCTCCATATCCATTAATGTCATCTCTTGTTAATTCAGTCATACAGAGCAGGGCACCAGTAGCTGATCTGAGATCAAAAGCAGGCCCCTCTCATACACCCACCTACGATGGAGAGGGATGCAGTTTTCCATTTGCTGGAGTAACTCTAGAGAGAAAGATAATAACAGAAGGGGAGGACAGAAAGGTAGAAGAGAACAGCTGTCATGGGAACAACACCGATATATTTGTAAAAGCTAAGGTATTTGTCCACAGTTTGAATCACAGTTTGGTCCACTGTGACTTTGCCTTTGAGTTGGTAGCTTTATAGTCTGGAAGTGTTTAGTTATATACATGTCCTAGTTCTTTTATTATCATTATTTCACAGAACTGGCCAGTTGGGGAATTACAGGAATGAGACCTCAGTTCTCTTCTTACAAGGAAGTTAGGCAAAAAAAATCCCAACCTGCTTTGAACAAGCATAACACTTGCTGAGCAAACCCTCATTGTTACCATAAAGCTGTTTTGGGTTCTGCAAGGCTGCCAGTTTCACGTTGTGGATTTGATATGTTCTTGCTTTGATCATGCTCACATGCTGGCGAACCCCTGACAGTGAGCCAAAGCAGCAAAGGAAATAGTAGAACAGCAAAGATGGACACACTGCTCTTTGAACTGAGGCTTGAGCCAATAAGATTCTAGCTGTTCAGGTAAAAAGTTTTTACTTGGTTCCATCTTTAAACCAGAGTGTGCCTCTGAAAAGAGCTGCTGCTTTGGTAACTAATGTCAAATGAAAATAAATTAGGATTTCTCAAAAGTGTTATTTGCGATACTACTGGACTTCTGCAATTATCCAAATAATTTTTACCAATATGAAGGAAGTCATCACAACAAGATTTTGAATTATGCCGGATGAAAATGTCAAGTTCACCTGGCAATTTGATAAAAGTTCGATTAATTTTTTAGATGTAGTCACCTACACTGATGCATCCCGTAGTGTGAAAATAAGAACTTATATTAAGCACACTGATTGTAATTCCTATTTGGAATACGGGTCATATCACCCAAGTCACCTTAAAAAGAACATTCCATCTGGACAATTTTTAAGGATTAAACGTAATTCTACTATGGAGAGTGATTTCTCTAGGGATAGTAAGCGGTTAGGTTCTGCATTTATTAATAGGAACTACCCACCGGGGGGTGGTGTCTTTGGCTCTGCAGAAAGCTAAAATGAAAGAGAGGGCATCATTGTTTCACTCTGAAACGCGCCAATCTAACCAGAGAATTAAATGGGCGTTGGATTTCACATCACTAGCTAATAATATTAAACGTATTGTGAACCGCTATTGGCACATCATTACAGAGTTGGAGGGGTGTGAAGAACGTCCACTTTGTGGTTTCCGTAGAGGACGAAGTCTCAGAGATCATCTAGTTCATTCCAGGATTAGACCCCAACGGGAACTAGTGACTTTACCTAGGGGTAACTTTAAATGTGGTCACTGTAATATGTGTAAATTGATGTGGGAGGGAGAAGATATTCAAGTTAGATCCAAAACGTTGTCTTTTAGCCATTTTGCTACATGCCAGACAGCAGGTCTTGTATATTTGATACAATGCACATGCCCCTTGAATATGTTGGCTGCACGAGTAGACCCCTTAAGACTCGCATATCTGAACATTCATCATGTATAAGGAGTAGAAACATTGAAGCTCCATTGGTTCAACATTTTTTGGAAAAAGATCATAGTGATACTTCCTTTCGGGTGGCAGTTTTGGAAACTATGAAGCAGGATAGATCTGATATAACTGCCCTGTTACGACGGGAGGGTTTCTGGATACAGTTTCTGCAAACTGTTAAGCCCTCCGGTCTAAATAATGAGCTAGTTTTAAGTTGTTTTTTGTAAATAATGAGCTAGTTTCAAGTTGTTTTGTGTAAATATGGATTGCCTTGCACAAAGGTCCCTTTAATACGAATACTAATTGGTTGATTAGTAAGACATCTTAAGCTGAATTTTCTTTGAGTGGGTGTGGACATGAGAATTCACTGCCGCCAATATCAAGGTCTCAGAAGTGTATGTTTACAAATTGAAGAGGTTGCTTGCATATATTGCAGAGGTTAGTACTATAAGAAAGGAAACAGATATTTAGCTTATAGAAACCTTGTTTGGGTTTCCTTTAAATGTATGTTTTTTGTTCTAGAAATGTACGTGAAGGAAAAACGGCATACATGCAACAGATGTTGGGAATAGGTTGCACTAGATTTCAGGTCAGTGCACATGTGTGCATGTTGTTAAATTTTATTCTATATGAAGCTTTTTATGAGATAGTTGTTATTAGAGAGATATTTTTATTTTTACAATTAATGTCATCTTCAAGAATCACGCCCCTGAGGAAGCAAGGGCACGAAATCTGCGGTAATTAACCGGCCCCGGATCGGGTGTGATCTGATGATTCCTGTTGAACTATTGAAGAATCTACCTGTGGAACATCCACTTTGCATGGTTTCATTTCTGAGACATCCTGTACCTTTAAGAATCTACTCATGTAAATTCATTTACTGGACACTCAAAGTATACAAGAAAACACGGAGCATATTGTACTTTGTTGTACATATTTTGTTTACAGATAGGACCTGCCTGTGGCAATTGTGTTATGCATGATTTATTGTAACCTTTATAAGTTTTGGAGCGTAATGCCATTGTAAATACCTGTGATATAGAGTTTATAGAACAACCTTTAATTTTTGTTCCTCCCGTATATTTCTCATTTCGTCACACACTGTTTCCGGGAGTTGTCTATTTTTGTTACATAAGTACATTGGGTCAGTCATTATTATCTGACTCAGTATGGTGCAGTAGCTAATGAATGCATGCTTGGACTATGAACTGGATCAACCACCTTAGGAAAATCATTACTTCTATTTCAGCTTTCATGGGGTTGTGAGAATAAGATTAAGAAAGCAAAGTGATAAATAAATTCTAAACAATAATTGTCACGTTTTCCTCAGTGTTAGCTACTAAACATAAGTATCATCCAGTAATACAGAAAGTGTCTCCAGAGATTATTGTTGACACCAACATTCAGATCAATGCCCTTGCTTTTCAAAATAAGAATGCTCTTGAATCCTTAAAACACATACTTGGGTAGCCTGTTGTATACAGGACCTGATTTTTTTAAGTTGATGTGCCCTACATCCAATAACAATACAGCACCATAATTCTGACCATACAAGGAGACAGCAAGCACAAATCCAAAGCTTGATCCAACAGATCAAGAAGCTGAACTCAAGGTCACCGGACCCTGCCCAACCTGGAGCTGGAGACCAGGGGGGTGGGGACGTTAAAGACAGCCATAGAGTTTTCAGCAGTTCCTAGAGAAGATTCCAGTTATTCCCAGGAAAAAACATCAGTCCTCTCTAGGAATATCATGTTCTGCTTTAGAAATCTCACATCAGCCCTCTCTAGAAACCATTTAAAACTGTATGATTTTATTATAGAAGTTTCCAGCAATTCCTAGAGAGGTGTTAACATTACTTCATGGTTTTCCCTGGAAGTGACATGACATCATCAGCTCGGCAGCCATTTTTTAAAAACCTTAGCTCAGACTTTAAGGCCTTTGCACCATGTTGCATCATTCTTGGCAGTGCTGACATATTGCTTTGATCTTGATATCTTGGTGTCGGCATTGCCATTTTCCGCTCACTCTGCATGAAACCAAGACTGTGTCTTGTCCTTGCACCTGACCCCCACAATGTAAAGAGGAAATGTCACCTCTTGTGCAGTCTGCTGGTGAATGCCCACCTCTTTTCCAGGTAATTTTTTCAATTCCTTCCAGAGTTCAAAACAATTTAAAAATATGGTGGACATGATTGATTATTAGAATTATTTCCTGCCACACTGCTTTACAAATTCTCTTTCACATCCCAGTGATCCAACTTTATTATTCCTTCCTCACCTGTACCTCATGCAGTCCAGCTCTCTCTCCAAAGGCTCACTTTACATTCACTCCTTTAGCCTCTGATCATCTGAAACCCTCATCAAAGTTTCTCCCCTACAAGCTCTGTCTACTGCTTCCTAAAAGCCTCCTTATCCCATAGACCCTCCCACCTACCCATTTGTGTCTAAACTAGAGATAGGCACGAACCAGAAAAAAACAGAACCATGTCGTTCATGGTTCGTCAAATTTCACAAACCACGAATCTGCACAAACCTGCCCCTGGTTCGCTAACCGGTTTATTTGGTTCGTGAAAACGTCACATCCAGGGCAGAAAATCATCACTTCTGGGTCAACAGAAGGTCACTTCCAGGCCAGCAGTTCACTTCCAGGTCAGCAGAAGGTCTGCAAGAAGTCCATCCCCTGTTGCCTAGGAAACTGATTGATCGGCACCAGGCTGTCTGCTGTGACGAACCAAAAAATGAACCAAACGAACCTACCTAAAAGTTCATGGCGGTTCATCAGAAATGGGATCTGATGAACCGTGGTTCGCAAACCACGAACTGGCCTGGTTCGTGCTTAATTTTGGTTCGTATTTCAGTTCGTGCCCATCTCTAGTCTAAACTCCCAACTTAACCCCTTTCAAGCCCCACCCTTGACTTCAACATGCAGTCTGTCCCATATTATTGAGTTCTGTCAGAGGCACTCTAAAAGTTACCTAATTTCCTCCTCTGAATCATTAAACTCATAATCAGGTTGAAAAAAGAATTCTCACCTTTTCAGTACTGAAGTGTGGATTTAATTCACTTCCGTTGTTACACTTATAGAGCTGAGGATGAGAGTTCTTCCTGTTAAGTACTGCATGTGGATGCAAAAATATAATCTTGCCTATGTGGTGACAAGGGCTGTCCCGCAAACTGGGTAACAATTTACAAGTGGTGGCTTAAATTGTATGAGAAATACATTTCCTTGCAAGGTATTTTCACAAGTGATATGAAGATGACTTTTTAATTTAGAATGCCTTCAATTACCATGAAATTAGACTATGACTGTTGTTAATGTGATATCAGTGGAAAGTAGTCATTTTTAAATTCAATCCACATTCAAGGCAATGTAGGTTTTATAGATTATTTGAAGCAACAGTAAATGTGATAACTAATTTAACTGGCTCTTGCCTCAACTTCAATTATGCAAGACCTTCCAGGTTTCAAACAGCATGAGAATGGATGTTCTTAGTAACTCTGAAATATCCATATATACTAGATGGGGAGGGGGGAATCCCATTCATTCTCTTCAATTATTTTCAGGGCCGTCTATTTGCCAGGCCACCCACCTGTTAGCCAACCAGCCTATCTACAGTGCCTCCATCTGCCTGACTCATGTGGTAGGGGGGTAGGGTTGCAAACTCCATGTTGAGAAATTCCTGGAGATTTGGGGGAGAAACTTGGGGAGATGGGGTTTGGGGAGGGAAGGGACTTCACTGGTCTATAATGTCATAGAGTCCACCCTCCAAAGCAGCCATTTTCTCCAGGGGACCTGATCTCTGTAGTCTGGAGAGTAGTTATAATCTCTAGACCCAACTGGAGATTAGCTATTTTAGTACAGGCAGTGGTGGCTCCTGCTGCCCCTCCTTGTCCCTCCCCTCCCCTCCCCTACTGTCTCACACAGGCACCCTCCCTCCAGCCAGCAACAGTGCCAAACATGGCCATATAAAGGGACACAGAAATATTGGCAGTCACTCATATCCTAGTCTGAAATTCTTATTAGGGATGTGCAAAATGAAACAAAGAGCCAGAAACATATCCAAAAATTTCTGTTTCAGTTTGTTAAATAGCTTCCAGAATGGCAAACCAAATCAGGAAACCACAGTATAACAGCATGCTCCCACTAAAAAGTGTGTGTGTTTTGGTTTGGTTTGTACCTTACAACAGTAGCAGACAGGCACTGTGTTCACATGGCAACATCTTGTTTTTCTTAACACATTCACCAATTGGATCCCAAGGGGAGACAGCACTTAGGTTATTAATAAATTTTGCTCGTGAGAAGCAGAAATATGCACAATGCTCATGAGTGCACCTTTTTTTCCCCATCACTACCCAGGCAACGGAATTGTCTCCCTGCCAATCAGGAGACCCCTTCCCACCTATCAGTTTTGGAAATGTTTGGAAGGGGGAACATACAGACTTCAATCATAGACTGCAATTCAGAAGATACTTCCCTGGGAGTGAGCACAAAGAAACATGGCACCAAAGGTAATAATTTACTGGCACCATAGAAAAAGAAAAAAGTGAACATAAAGAAAGATTGTTTTTAATTCTGCCTGTGCCACCAACCTACTACCCGTTTGCCAGTTTCTTGCCATAGTGTGCACTTGTTGACACTCACCTTCTTCAGGGTCCGTTGTTGTTGTTGTTGTTGATGATGATGTTGTTGTTTTTGTTGTTGGTGGTGGTGGTGTGTGTATGTGTGTACTGTAACTGAACTGTGGAAAAACTCAGTGAATCAGTGGTTTAGAGGCTGTCCTGTGTTCTATGCGATTTTGGTGCTGTTAAGTGCAAAAAACAGCTGCCCCAAAGCTCTTATAGCAAAGAACAGAGATGAAATTAATGATAATTTTAAAAACCCCAGTCAGATTACATTCAAGCCAGCAACACTCCAGCCAGAAAAAAACAATAATGGTGCATAGT
Source organism: Eublepharis macularius (assembly GCF_028583425.1). Classification (NCBI taxonomy): domain Eukaryota; kingdom Metazoa; phylum Chordata; class Lepidosauria; order Squamata; family Eublepharidae; genus Eublepharis; species Eublepharis macularius. The sequence goes on from NC_072790.1 coordinate 190,527,252, forward strand.
TGGTTCAGAACCAACCAAGTGGAATTTTTTTTAGCGCACACTACTATACCGCACTGACTTTTATGCAGATACCACACTGTCAGATAGTAGTCACCAGGAGGTCACTGATGGGCCTGGATGAGTCATTCAGGTCATGTGGTAGTGAGTCACCTACTGGTCACTGGCAGATGTGACCCCAACGAGTCCATCTTCCACAGCAGGGAGGATGAGCCTGTGAGTCCAAAACAGCCCTGTAAAAAATCCTGCCCTGTCACGCTGCCTTTTACTGACAGAAACAAAGGTTTGAAGGTTGGCTAGCAACTCCCACAGTAATCACTGAGATCTCAGAGGACATCCATTTCTTAAAGCTACAGCACTGTTTCTATTATAACTCCCATTGTGTTTTAGTTTTAGGTTTCAGGTTTTTCTGCAAACCTGGGGCATTTCTCAGGTTTATACATAGATCTGGCTTGTTTGTTCAGGTCCCAATCTCTGCGTTTAATTATACACAGATGGGGACATGGGGAGAGAAATAGAGTCTTTGATTTTTTTCTTTTCTGTTTATAAAACATACTCAAGGTGGTTTTCAAAAATTAAAATGTATAAAATAATGTATTATATAAAAACAGATCAACAGCCCCAAAATTTTAAAAAACACAGTGCTACCCAAGGAGAAAGCAAATCCTATTTCAAGGCCTTGCAGAACATGTTTTTTTTTAAAAAAACTGCAATGGGGGGAAGTACAGTGAAGTCCTAGGAAAATGGTGATATCATGGGTTCACACCAAATATACCCACAAAAGTACAGGTTCCTGTAGCTGATACCTTCATCTCTGGGCTGCCATCTGACCATACACAGGAACATATGGGCAGAGTAAGCCTTCCCTAGTCCAGTCTCTGAAACGTCTCCCTTCTTAATCATACAAACACATGAGAAGCTTCTTATGGTCTCTATCACCTGACCTGTATCACTTTCTCAGCTGTGACTTCCATTCAAGTAGACCTGGTCACCTGAAAAAAGTATATTCATATCCTTGCTTTTCATGAGTTAATGTGGCAATGATAAGAACAGCCATAGTCCATGTAAATGATGCTCTGAGTGGGCAATTCATATCTCTAGAGTTCATTTAGTTGACGTAGAAAGTGAAATATAAAGAAACAATATTTGTTTCTCTAAACATCATGTTTGCTTTGAGACTACACTGGAGCTACCTCAGATACATTTTAGTGACAAATTCTAATGGAGTTAGCAGGTCCGAAGCAACAAGGGAACATGCTAATTAAAGCTGAGAAGAAATAGCTGGGTCAGGGAAAATGGCTGCCATGTGGGCTAGAAAAACCAAGTTTAGCCACCCACATAACAGTCATCTAGTTTTTAACTACAATCTTAATTTCAGAGCAAAGAAAGTTTGAGAAAGATGGGGGAAACCAAGAGAACCCCCAGAGGTGCACAAATGCACCACAACTCTTTGAGGAAGCAGGGGGGGGGCCACTTCTCCAAAGCATTGAATACAGGACAGATAACCCATGTTGAAGACCCTCTAGTCAGAGGCTGCCCCTGGGCTTTGGAGCTTTCTCCCCACCCACCCTCCACACTGCAGACCATTCTTAGAAGCATCCGTGGAGAACTTTTTTAATTCAAGAAGGCTTTTTAAAAAGTTAAATCTGTTGATGATACTTGTACTTTTTAATGGATGCTCTTTATTTCAGACAGTTTTATGTCCGTTTTAATATTGTAGGTCACCTTGCATATTTATTTTTTTAGATATAAATAATCTTTGAGGCATCCCATTATGCAGATTGAACCAATGCATGCTTAAATTTACACATGTCCCAGTGAGTTAAATGGAACATGCTCCTAAGTAGAGATGGGCACGATCCGCATTACGATCGGAAAAAAACCATGATAATGGTGATCGCGCGATCATGACCCGGCGGATCGTGATCGTGATCGTCCACGGCCAACGATCCAGCGATCGGGAGAGGCCTGGATCGTTGCGTTCAGGCTCGGATAGGGGATCCAGACACTCAGGCGCCAGCAATCTATTCCCCTGGCAACGGAGCCAGGGGAAAGCTGAGCTCTGTTTGCCCTCCTTCTGTCGCCCTGGAAATCCGAATGGAAGCCCAGCTTTCCTTGATCAGCAGGGCTTCCTTCCAACCATGGAGCAGCAAAGCAGTCACAAGTTGGGAGAAGACAGCCAGGGGAGGAAGGAGGAAGGGGGTGTTCTGTAGCCATGGGCACTTCAATCTCATCCCTGCAAACCCTGATAGGCAGCTCTGACAGCCAAACACAGACCTCCTGTGTTGCTGAATGGGACCTGAGGGGAGGCGGCTCATCGCCGCCTCCCTGTGCCTGCCAGGCCCGGCAGCTGCCGCCACCACCCACCTTCCCACATAGCTGGGAATAGCAGCGCTGCCAGCTTTGGCCTCCACCATCCATGATCCACAGCTCGGGAACGGGAGATGATTGGTGTGGATCGTTAATTCAGGATCGTCGCTGGCGCCAATCCACGATCAGCTGGATCATTATTATTTTTTTTTATCGTGCCCATCTCTACTCCTAAGTAAATTTCTTAAAGGACATTTTTAAACATTAAGTTACAAAGTTAACCAATTTGAGAAGTGAATTTTCACTGTGGATACCAATATCCAGGGCTCATTTCGAGAGGGAACGCACAAGAACGCAGTTCCGGCAGTTCCCCAAAGAGGTCACATGGCAGGTGGCCCTGCCCACCTGAGTCTCGGCCATTTTGGGCCCATTTCGGCCTGGATTGGGGCCAAAATGGCCTGGATCGGGCCTCTGACAGGTGGTGGATCACTCTCCCACTCATCAGCAGCCTGATCTTGACCATTTTGGGTCCCCTTTCAGCCATTTTCAGCCCCTTTTTGCCATTTTGGGCCCAATTTTGCCCCTGAATGGCCAGGATTGGGTCCAAAACAGCCAGAATAGGTGATGTCAGGGGGTGTGGCATATGCAAATCAGTCAGTCAGATTTATTTACAGTTAAAAACCAATATGCAAATCAGTTATACTAATAGATCCAGAGGAGTTAGCCGTGTTAGTCTGTAGTAGCAAAATCAAAAAGAGTCCAGTAGCACCTTTAAGACTAACCAATTTTATTTTATTGTAGCATAAGCTTTCGAGAATCAAGTTCTCTTCATCAGATGCCTGATCCGAACTCATGACATACTAATGACACACTTCCAGTGATAATGAGTTATGCTAATGTGTTCCTCCAGCTCTTTTTCTACGAAATGACCCCTGCCAATATCACATGAACCAGGATTCAGTTGCAATTCAGAGAATGTATCACAACCTCTCTCCCCAAACCTATTTTGAGCTAACATTCTTCTGTGGGCCATTTATAACTGGGATTGAAATCTGATCAACATTAAAGGCCAGACTAGAAATGAATCATGAATGGGAGTGTCAGTTTATGATTCAACTGGTCTGTGTAGTTCAGTTGCATATAAAATGTGCGGTAGTATTTGTTGTATGGGAATATCCCATTCATTCAGAATCCCCTGACAGATTCCACATAGTCGCTATATTTATTTGGAATTTGAAATATACAAACATGTAATTGATTATCAAGCTGTGTAAAATAGATGAATTCAGAAATCAATAGAGTTGAAAATTACTGATTTACTTACCCCATTTACAGGCCACCTTTCTCGTTGAGACTCAAGGTGTATTAGAGATTTAGATAACGTAAAACAGGTCTGTTCAGAATCCTACTCAGGCCGAATCAACAGGGCTCAATCCCAGGAAAACGTTCTTCAGATTGCACTGTTTGAACACAATGTAATAAAACCAGTATGCATACAACAACACTTGTCTGCTCTCCTTTGATTAGCAACTTCAACCTCTGGGTTTGTGGGTGGACTCAATGAGGTATACTATAACTGTTAACTGTTTCCTCACATTTATTATATTCCCTGGTTAAAAGACACAGAAGCTAGTGTGGGACTGGATGGCCCTGACCCTGAGCCCTAATTTGGATGCCTTATCCTCCTCATCCAATCCACTTTATCAATGAACCATAGCACTTCCCCCACAGTAGAGGTCATAGGTTACAGAACTGTTTGCCATGTATACTTTTTCTGCTTTTTGCACACTGTTATGGCTTTAATAGATTACAGTTTTGCGTCTGGGTATGCAACTGAAAGTCTAGAGACATTAAATCTTCTTGCACTGTCACAGGAAAACTACTATAGTATTTGTGCTGTCTCCTCTGGCATTGTCCAGCAGCAGTCTAGTTCAGGGGTTAACACCTTGTTTCCATGGAGAAAGGGATAGTAAATGAAGCTGTAAAAATCAAGCCAGGAAATATCCCAAGAGATACAGGATCAAACAATACAGGACAAGCTGTACAATATGCTGATATACATTGTAGCTGAAATTTGCATTAAAAATACTATATGCCAACAAGTTATTTGAAGCTTTTTTCATTGTCTATATCCTTCCTGCTAGTTCATCTTTCTAGGTCATTACTTTAAACTGATGTTTTAAATACTAACAAATTAGGTTTCCTGGCTAAATATACACATTTTGTATGCATGTTTTAACAATTCATTGCATGATGGATACAATTTATCTACATGGTCAATACAAGGACAGATGTTTCTGATCAAATTTCAGTCAAACTGATAGCTCCTGTTGCTTTCATAAAAGCTTATATACATGAGTCAAATAAATAAATGATAGTAAAATGTGTGTAGTTAGATAGTCACACATGTACGGAAGTGGTAGGTTTGTATCCATGAGTAAAGCAATAGATCATCACACACTATAGGAGAAGATAATGGGCCCTGGGACTTGTTCATTGCAGAACTGGGCATTCCACAACTGGGTACTGTATGTCTGACACTTGGTCTTTGGAAATACTCCATAGTGCTGGAGTGCTGGCCAGGCCAGGCGATGCAGAGGCAATTATGCTGTTGAAATTCATAGTCACATTGAATGCTGCAGCATGTGTGTGTTTGCCTTAGTGGTCTAGAGATTTTAGTCTAGGTGACCAGAGGATAGTGGATGAATGCTAGCCTTGTGCGTTTTGTGTGGGTGGGGAGTGGGGGAGGGAATATGGTCCCAATGTTACCCAGATGGGAGTCTTCTTGTGAGTTGGGGGAATTAGCATTCAAGGAGACGTAGCGAGAGGGGGTAACTGGGATCTCCACCAATGTATACCAGGACTGTTCCATTAGAGAACTCTCAAATGAACAGGCAAATGTTCTAAAGGAAAGGTTTCTTTATTAACAGAGCAATAAAAAGCAAACACAGAAAATCTCAAAGTATACACACAGAGCTAATTAGGAAAACAGTGAAGAAATGGGAAAGCAGTTTCGGGGAAAGGGTGATATTTACCAGTCTCAGAGGGGAGGAGGAGAAGGAGCAGCAAAACAACCAGTGCTTCAGTGAGTGTGCATGAGTAGGTACCAAGGCACACACACACACACCGAGCATGGGGCTGGACAGCCCAGTTATAGGGCAAAACATGCTTAGGAGCAAAACTCCTATCTTTGCTCCCAGAAACAATACCTTAATGGATTGTCCAGAGGTAGGATAATAAGTTGTGATATGGCTATCTTGGGATGAACTATAGGTAAAAATATAGCTTGATGATCTGATAAGGGTTGGATAGGAAGGCTATCAGGTTCGCTGGATTGCCTGATTAGGTTAGAAAGGTAAAGGGGAAGCATTGAAGGGTATTAATAGGATTAAGCTGGGAGTCTCCTCAGGAAGCCTCATTATTTCTGCTTCTCTCCGGGGTGTTATCACTATGACTTATGACTTGGCAACTTTCCTGCCTCCAGGCTGGCTGGCATCCACTCTGCCTGGGGCCAGGCAGTGTCTGGGACTTCTGGCAAGGGGTTTATGATATTCCATATCCATAAACTGCCCTTTTAGAGTGAAGGAGAGGTCTGACTGCTAACATCAACTTTTTTGCGAGCCGTGGATACCCTCATCTTAGTTTACTGCGTTATCTGTGAAATCTGGGGAGGTGGGATTTGATTTTTACAGCTCTGACATTAAGAGTATGATCGGCTTCTGAAATTGACAGCATGTTAATACTATGTAGCAAACACGATTTTATTTTATTTTAAATATATTTCTATACTATTATTTTTACATGAAGAGAATAAAAAAGAGAGATGGGTGCAGCATTCCCCATTCCTTCCCTTAGCTCTAGGCCTGGCGTTGTTCATATATACACTAAATCCTAGATACCATTCCTGTGAGCACTATATAATGACACAGAAAGCTTAGCAGACACTTTTCGACTTCTCAAGATAGGATGAACTTTATCAGTATGTGTTTGCTTTTTGAAAAAAAATTCATCCCCAAGAGAGGAAAAATAGCCTACCATTGACTTTCCTTCTGAGAATTCTCATGAATGTGCCATGTCATCATAGCACAGGATATAAAACACAAAAAAACAAAACTAATGGACATAAGCTGTGTTCAAAGCTCTGGCTTGCTGTTCTTCTCAAAAACATTAATCAGTGTTGATCATATGTGTGCTTTTAAAATAAGTAGAAAACAAAGGGAAAAAACTATTAATGTTTACTTTTGTATTTGTTTTTATTTGTGAGTCACTCTGGGAAGAATTTGCATTTGCCAGTGTCCTGCAGTTCAGCCATGTTTGTATTGTTATAGTGCTTAGCAGGGTGTACACCAAGATGATTTTTACTGGGGTGTGTCTTATGAAATGCTTAATTCTTAACAGCTGGTTTAGAATCCTATCTTGTCACCTGATTGAAGTGACATTGGGAATATTCCCTTGATTAATGGACATGGCTGAATCATTTGCAACATGGTTGGATGTGGGACAGGCAGTTACCTAAGACCCAGGCCTGAGGGGACCATCAAGCAAGACACTTGCTGGGTCCTTCTGGTGCAGCCCCTGGTTTCTCCATTACTTCTAGGAAAGAGAGTGGAAGTGGGTGATCACAAGGTATGCATTTGAGCGTCATGCCTGAATCACTGCTTAATAGGGTTGCCAACCTCCAGGTGGTATCTGGAGATCTCCCATACTTATAACTGTTCTCCAGGCATAGACAGCAGTTCCCCTGGAAAATGGCTGCTTTGGAAAGTGGACTCTATGACATTATATCCTGTTGAGGTCACTTCCCTAACTAAATCCTAATTCTGCCAATACTCATAATCTGAAAACCCCGTTGTGCCTATTGTGGAGAACGGGAAAAGCAAGGATATCTGATACACAACAGTGGGTACGAGGCCAGATTTACAAACACAAGATACAATGTAGGGCCTCAGATTATGAAGAGCATTTTAAAAAATACTGGTAATGCTATTACTGAAAATACTGGTCCTGCCTCAGCATGACTGATTCTGTTCCTGGAGGAAATGGGGGAAAATGGTACCATGCCTACATTTCTATGGTTTTAAATTCTTCCTAATCACAGGAAGTTCCCTTTAAAGGATCCAATTTTATTTGCTTTGGGTACCCTTTGGGGACAAAAGAAGGGTATAAATAACAAAATATTTAAGCCTGAGTTTCTGCCTTATGTAAATACACAAGTTTTGACAAGAAAAGCCGAAACACCAGTGTCACTATGTCATTGCTTATGAGGAAAGCAAAAAAAAAAAAACTGGCTAGTTTAATGTGGATTTCCATAAACATTCAATCCAGTCCTAGCTAACTGCTAGTCAAGAAAAACAACAAGTTTCAGGTAGAGCTACCCAAAAAATGTAACCCAGGATGAATGGGTATGGGTGGCAATGTGACCAGATACAGCAGCCATGCCTGGCCCCTTTTAACTCTAGAATTGATTATTTAAGACTATTTTGAAGACCTAATCAGATTTATTGCATTACAGTAATATGGTGAAATATAAATATGCTAATGTACTATTATCTATCTTAAGATCATCCATCTCTTGGATAACTTCTTTGAAGATGAGAATTATTAAGACTGTGTGGCTCTGAGTCCTAATGCAGGTTGACTTCTCTTCCCTTTCTAAATATGTAATACTCCCTCTTGTACTTTCATTAATTTCTTGCAGTGCCCATGAATAATGATATTTTATTGTGTTGTCTCAACTCAAGCAAGCTGAAGTTTTCTTCTGATGGTCAAACCCCAAGGCTTGCTACAGCCTATTGGAAACAATTCCACACTCTGAAAAGAAAAAAAAAAAGCTTCCTATAGGCCTAACAGCTGTATCTAAACTAATTCCATATAGAACTCATAAGATTCCCCAAAGACTTTCAGAAGGTGAGTGATTGGATGGCTGGAAGACAAAAGCAAAGGGTACTATGGAAAGTCACTTTCTCTTTTTCTACCCTATGCTTTTTGCTTAGTGTAAATCACCATCAGTTTTAACTTATATTTTCTATTCACAGTTTTAAAGTTCTCGTAATGTAGACTTTTAATCAAGTGGAGAAGGGATACACTGACAGTTTTTTTTAATCATGGAAGGCTTGCTAATTGCATATTCAAAGTCCTTTGAGTTTTCTCTCAGACGTGAAGAGCTATAAAGGAAGATTGATTTCTTCCTAACCTGCTGCAACTGGGCATACTTTCCTAGCCTTTGTTGTAGGAATGTGAGACTAAGGGCTAAAAATAAAAAAGAGTTTCTATAAATAGAGATAATTAAAGTAGCTTTTAAATCTCCTAGATAAACATGGCTACTTTGAAATAAAAATGCATTATTTATGAAGATCTCAGTAGGATTACAAAATTACTTATGGGGAAGAAAATGTCTCCTAAACTAGCACAGATATTGTACAGATATGCATCCTGTAATACAGAAACGATGATGTCACAAAAGCTCCAAATTTGTTTGGAAATTCTACTGATATAAAAAAAATACTCAGCAAGCACTTTTCAATGATGTTGAAGTGCTACTTTCTGATCTCTGACACCTGTTTGCATGAATACTTGTAAATGACAAATACAACCGCACTGGGAAACCTGACAGTAAGCAAATGAATTTTCAAGAAGCTGTAGAGAAAGGAATTCTGGCTGCTGACGTGCATAACTCCCTTTTTACAGGTATGTCAAATCCATATTTGTAAAATGTTTTGGGAAGGCATTATAGAGTTAGGTAGAAATATAAGGTCAAAGAATAGACTTATTCCAAACATACTAGGTTGGCATTATTTTATCTGAAAGGCTAATTTTCCTGTAAAGCAATCAATTGGGGCAGCAAATTCCACAGAGGGCATCATTTTATTGCCTTCAACATCATTTTTGTGTAACATTAAACTACCACAAGGGATGGATGTTATTTTAATTTTTTGCTTCTGGTGCAAAAATGTCTAAAGACAGCACCACGGTCTAGCATAGAAGTAAACAATATAAGGAGTAGCTAAATGCACAGGAATATACAATCCTATATTACATCAAGTTTATTTTCACTAACAGATTTAGAAGAAATTATTAAACTGAGAGGTATGTAACGGACATCGTAGAAAACTGTCTGCTGAACAACTAGGACTCCCCCAACCTCCCAGCATTGGACGATAAGAGGCATCCTTCCTTTGAATCTGGAAGTCCCATTCAGCCCTCATGAAAGACCTATCTTCCACAGAGAGAGAGACAGAGAGACAGAGACAGAGAGAGGCTTATATCACTTTGCACTTATTTAAATTGAATTTCATCTTGGGGGGATTTCTTTTTCCAAAATTTTCTTTTTTTAGATACAGCAATTGACTCCTTCTCTTTTCCTCTTTTGAAAGAGGAATTCTCTTTAGTGTCTCATTAATTTATCTTTGAATTTATCTTTGAAACTACATGTGATAATGTAGATTTTTTTTCATCTGTGGATTTCTGCCTGTTGTTCCACTGTAATATGATAGGAAGAGTAAAAGCAGTCTAATGAAGTAGGGATATGTTCAGATAAGTCCTGGTTTGTGTTTAATTGTTTCTTTAATGGCTCACCTTGTTCTTAACTATGCTCATTATAAACAAACAAACCAATAATGTCTTAGAGATCTAAATCACATCTTCAGCTTTGTGAAAGAAGAATTGATTTGAAACTGACTCAAATTCCTAAAAAAAAGAGGAACAGAAAAGAATTGCTGGATTTCAGGAAGGAATTAGACAAAGAAGAATTAAGAGAATTCCATTTAACAAGCCTAATTTCATCTGTCATTTGGTTGCCCATTCAGCCGGTTTGGAGAGGTCCTTTCAGATCTCCTCATGATATTGTATTGTATTTTTCTTATTACTGAAAGCTTTGGCAAGGCTCTTTCTTCAGTGTGTTTAACAGTTCTGTCTTTAGTAACACTTTCTAGCAATGTGCCCAGGAGAGACATTTAGTTGACTGATCTGTCATCTGTGGTTTCTTGGGGGTCCCCCTGAATCCTTTTTATTAAAAAAAAAAATCACTGTGGCATTGTCTGTTTTCCAATCTTTCGACATGGCTGCTGAAGTTAATGATAAATTACACATTTTTATTAGAAGCTCATCAATGTTATTTTTAAAGTTCGTTAAGATCTTGTCTGTGTACATAAAGGAAAACTGGAACCAAATATGCTGTGGTTAACAATGGCACCTGTCTCAGCAGAACCATTTGAAGTTGCCATATTCCTGCTTTGACAACGCAATATCTCAGTGTCCTGTTGCCCATTCAGAGGTCTAGTAACACCATCACTCCACATTCTGGCAACCCATTTCTTCAACCATTTAATTCCTTATAAGGGGTTTGGGTTTGTCTATGGCTGTTCCAATCCAATGTGAGTAATTTTGCAAAATCTCCATTTCCCCACCACGCCTCCCCAGCTATTTAAAATAAAGCAATTCCATGTACACTAAAAAGAAAAAGCTTGAAGTTGATGCCTGGAGGGAAAAGGCAGAGAACCTGGTCCAAGATTACCCATACAGTGTGGTTTCCAGGCAGGGTATGTTTGCCCTGAACTGTTCATTGCTCCCAGGGTGACAGGCTTGTGGTTCCTGTTGTTATGGGAATAATCACACAGCTCACTAACACCTTCCTATAGCCTTTGCAGACTTCCTGAGAAAACACTGAGAAAAAAGCGTGTCTTCCCTTGGGGTCTGGGACTGAGCCACGTTAGCAATTTCGGCAGTCACAGTGGGTAAGAAAAAATCTGAATGTGTTCCTCTTTCCTCCTCCCTCCCCACTTCCCCAGAAGCCTGTTTGTTCAGGGAACAAGGAAAGAAATCCTGTTTTAAGAGCTCCAATATTACTTTCTGCTTTTTCTTCTTGGTTTTCAGTCCTCTGGCATAATATTGTAGAGGGTTAGAGAAAGAAACAGAGACTTGAGGACCCCAGGCAGGAAAACCTTTTCTTTATCTCATAAAAGTACTGATTATAGCTTGGTTTTATTTTCCCATGAATCATATTTTATTATTACATGTGCTTTCCTCATAAGGGTGCCAATTCCAGGTTGGAAAATTCCTGGATATTTGGGAGAGTGAAGCCAGGAGAGGGCAGGGTTGGGGAGGGGAAGGAACTCAGTGGGGTATAATTCCATAGAATCAACCCTCCAAAGCAGCCATTTTCTCCAGGGGAATAGATCTCTGTGGCCTGGAGATTGGTTTTAACTCTGAGAGATCTCCAGCCACTACATAGAAGCTCTGCTCTCCCCATTACAGCAATGCTATGGCTGAGAGAAAGTGAGTGGCCCAAGGTCCCCCAGAGATCTATGTTAGAGTAGGGATTTGTACCTGCGTCTCCCAGATCCTAGTCGGACACTAACCAGTCATGTGTTAAAAAGCCTGCTTAGCTATCCCTTGAGAATATTCTCTGGGCAAAATATCTCATTTCAAGGTTTCTAACAATTCCTATCCTGTCCCTAACGGAAACAACAAATTGTGCTAAATTTGAAATGTGCAGACATAAAGAATGCACAAGATTTGAATTGTTCAGGAATGCACATCAATTGAACTCCTAAAGCTCACTTAATATACCCTGACTGAACATCATGGCTCATGAATATTGTACCAGGGATATTAATCAACACAGAACATCCCAACCATGTAGCTTGGGAAAGCACTCAGCAGCTCCCATTGTCAGATGTACCATTGCTAGCATTGCACATTCACATGGCACAGTGGAGAATGGAGGGAAATGTGGGTTTGACAAAGGTAGAATGATAAACATGATGATTACTAGTGTATGTGGTAGAATTATTGTATAAGGCAAAAGGAACTCTGGTAGCAAGTCCCAGGTGCTTGACTCTTTGCACTAGCCTGATGGTTTCCCTCAAGGAATCATAGAATCATAGAGTTGGAAGGGGCCATACAGACCATCTAGTCCAACCCCCTGCCCAGTGCAGGATCAGCCTAAAGCATCTCTGACAAGTATTCATCCAGCCTCTTCTTGAAAACTGTGAGTGAAGGGGAGCTCACCACCTCCCTAGGCAGCTGATTCCACTTTTGAACTACTCTGACCGTGAAAATTTTTCTCCTAATATCCAGCCGGTACCTTTGTGCATGTAATTTAAGCCCATTGCTTCGCGTCCTACCCTCTGCTGCCAACTGGAACAGCTCCTTGCCCTCCTCCAAATGACAGCCTTTCAAATATTTAAAGAGAGTAATCATGTCCCCCCTTCAACCTCCTCTTCTCCAAAGTAAACATTCCCAAGGCCCTCAGCCTTTCATCGTAGGGCTCAGTCTCCAGACCCCTGATCATCCTCGTCGCTCTCCTCTGCACCCTCTCAATTTTGTCCACATCCTTTTTGAAGTGAGGCCTCCAGAACTGCACACAATACTCCAGGTGTGGCCTGACCAAGGCAGTATAGAGAGGGGCTATGACCTCCTGTGATTTCAACGCTATGGCCCCTTTGATACAACCCAGGATTGAATTAGCCTTTTTTGCCACCGCATCACACTGACTGCTCATATTTAGTTTACAGTCCACTCCTACCCCAAGATCCCTTTCACATATACTACTGCCCAGAAGTGTATCCCCCATCCAGTATTTGTAATACTGTGCACTTGTCTTTGTTGAATTGCATCCTATTCACAGCTTCCCACTTCTCCAGAGTATTCAGGTCTTGTTGAATTTTAATTCTATCTTCTTGGGTGTTTGCTACTCCTCCCAATTTGGTATCATCAGCAAATTTAATGAGCAGCCCTTCCACTCCTTCATCCAGATCATTGATAAAAATATTGAAAAGCACCGGGCCCAAAACCGAGCCCTGAGGCACCCCACTGGACACCTCCCTCCAATCTGATGAAATACCATTGACCACCACTCTTTGAGTGCAGTCCTCTAACCAGTTCCCTATCCACCGAACTGTCCTATAGTCCACTGCACAGTCTTCTAGTTTGCCCATCAGAATGTCATGGGGGACCTTATCAAAAGCGTTACTGAAATCCAGATAAATCATGTCAACAGAGTTCCCCCGATCCAGTAAGCTGGTCACTCGATCAAAGAAGGAAACCAGGTTGGTCTGGCAAGATGTGTTAGGGACAAAACCATGCTGACTTTGCCGGATCACTGAGCGGTCCTTCAGATGCTTACAGATTGATCCCTTTAAAATCTGTTCTACACTGCTGATCTGCCACACTTCAGCAACATCAGTGTGAATGGATAGGAGGTGGTTTGTACTCGCTCAGCAGGGATCATAGTGTGACATGGGACCAAAGGAGTTCTGCTGAGATCTATAAAGATGCTGACACTGGTATGATTTCTCAGTCTGATTAATATTTTGCTTAAGAGCAGACTGAGTTGGCTTCAGATTGCCCACTAACCAGTCTGACAGGCCCCTGGCTTCCCACGTCAGTTACCTGGCTGGTTGCTCATTAACTGCTTACCTTCTCTGATAGGATCAGTGACTGAACACATCGGCTATTTCTAAAAAGTTGTTGGTCCTGAGGTTCCCTAAGAGCCAATGATAATAGGCTGGATCCAGTGGAGTGCCAATAGAATGATTTCCACCTGCAGAGTGCAACTGTATCACTTCCCCTCTCCTGCTGCATCCCAAGATGCCCTCCAAAATGCTGTCCATGAAGAGCAGCATTTGGGGCTGCAATGGGAGAAGGGGGACACAAGAAAGTCGCATTCCACAAGCAGAAGCTGTTCAATTGGAGGAAATGTTCTGTTGAATCCAAGCCAATACTTTTTAGGTTTTATCTAAAAATACAGTTTAAAAGTGTCATCATAAGCTTGAGCATGATATGTTTTTGTTGGAAACTTTTAAGGGCATCTAATGGGAAAGGGGGGAAGTCCACCAACTATTCATGAATGGTATAATAAGCTGTGACCTTTGTAAAAATGTATGTGTATGAAACAAAACAGAAACAGTAGATGACTTCTGTTTACATTGGAGTCTGTTCATTATTTTCTGGCTGGAAAGATGATGATTAACACAAATATATATTTGCTGTAACTGTCATCATTAATGTAGTCAATAGTGTGTTCAAATCAATACATGGAAAGTAGGAGAGGATCATGCCCCACCCCACCCCCCACCAGAAAGATCTACATACATACATACCTCCATGTGCATAAAACACCCTCCATGCAACAGGAACATTGCTTTTTCCCGGTTTGTAACAAAATGAAGATAGCTCTGCACATTTACAGCTAAATGTATACAAGTTCCATGCAGATAATTTGACTGAATATGGGGAGGTCAGGACTGGAGATGGGCACAAACTGAAATACGAACCAAAATTAAGCACGAACCAGGCCAGTTTGTGGTTCGCAAACCAGTGGTTCGTCAGATCCCATTTCTGACAAACTGCCACGAACTTTAGGCTGGTTCGATTGGTTTGTTTTTTGGTTCATCACTGCAGGCAGCCTGGTGCCAATCAATCAGTTTCCTAGGAAACAGGGGATGGACTTCCTGCAGACCTTCTGCTGACCCGGAAGTGAACTTCTGCTGACCCGGAAGTGAGCTTCTGCTGACCCGGAAGTGGTGATTTTCTGGCCTGGATGTGATATTTTCATGAACCAAATGAACTGGTTCACGAACCAGTTCATGGTTTGTGGTTCATGAAATTTGATGAACCACAAACCACATGGTTTGGGTTTTTTCTGGTTCATGCCCATCTCTAGTCAGGACTAGGGAAAGCAGATGCAGTCATGTACACACTCCCCTTTCTGTGTTCATCTCAATATCTGAAAGAGGCTCTGATAAAAAATTATGTTCTATGTTCTCTTTGCAATACTCAATAGGGGGGCAGGGGGACACACAACTGGGATTGGTTCACCAATATGATCATCCACATTGAGCCAACTACACATCAGCACAGCCCTACTGCTTCTGATTATTAGTAGCAGTCTTTTCTAATGAGATTACAGTTTACAGACAAATATAATAGAATTGTTCTATTAGCCAGCTTGAAGTCCTGCTGCATCTGTGTTGCTACAAGCCACTCTTCAATGCCATTAAGATGCCTGCTGATAAATATTGGTCTGAACAAGAGTGTTTACACTTCTTGTGTCATAATTAGTTGGGAGGGAGGGGAGAAGCTTGTATTGTACAACTAGTAATAACCTAATAGCCATTATTGCCTTTTTGAGATGGTAGATTCTGCTGCCTAGCTAGTTGCCAATCTCCAGATGAGCCCTGGAAACTACAGAGAACAGTTCTGCTGGAGAAAATGGCTGTTTTGGAGGGCATTGTAACATTACACCCTTCCAAAGTCCTTCCCTCCCCTCCCCTAGCCCTGCCTTCTCCAAGTTCCACTCTCATATCTCCAGGAATTTCCCAACCTGTAGTTGGCAACCATATTCTGCTTCTTTGATACTTTGGGGCTTAAGTGTGAGTGACTATAGGTGGAGATAGCAGGACTCCAACCAGTTGCCCCCGACCTGACACATCAAATCAAGAGCCATGATTTAGCATCTTGTGGGTATTCTTATTTGTGTAGGGCACTGGAAACCAGTTATTTTATTGAACACCAACCCATAGGGTAATACACCTTCTTCTCTACTTTATCATCATCATCATCATCATCATCATTATTATTAACTTTATTAAAACTGTAAAACACACACACAAATTGCAAAATACACAAGAAGTCAATATTAATAACAAATAACAATTATACAAAATATAGCTTATTAGAGTATAAGAAGTTATAACTGTTCAAATACAGGGAGAGAGTTCTTATAAAATCCAACATGTATAGGTTTATGTAGTAATGCAATATACTATGAAAACATGAATTTATATATTTGTATATGTATGCAATAATTTTAGGCCAGGTAGGGAACTGTTACTTGATAAAATGAGAGGGCTCTGTAACTCTTTTATAGACAGCGTTGACTGATGCTTATGTCCTCAGCTCTCATTAACACAATATTTGAATGGCAGTACTGTAATTAAACTTCTCGCCTATCTTTAAAATGAAAAAAAAGTTTAATTAGTGGAAACTTCAGGTGTTAATAAAAGAGTGAACAGTGAAGTAAATACTGCTGATCCACAAAGTGAATCTTTATTTGTTTCTTTGTTAACTTACAGTAGACATCATCAGGTAGCGACCCTCAAACTCACTGACAAGTAACATGGGCAAGTCTATTGTCCACACGGCCTCTAGGCCCCCCTGCTCCCTGCCATTCATTTCTCTTTCCTAAGACTTCTGCACGCACAAAAAGAGGGGGAAGCAGGTCCTCAATACAGACTGAACAAAAGAAAAAGGACTAAAGAAAAACTAAAAACATGTATTAGTGATATATAATACCTATGTACTTTGTACATAAAAATATTAAAACCTACAATATCTGATAAATGACAACCATAAACTCCATGGGGGAAAAATGCTAGGGTCTAAGATTAGGAAATTCTACTTGCCAAAAATAATGGGATGCAACATTTTGAGATCCTTCCTTTGTTGCCCAGCTCATAACATAAGGGAAAACAAAAGGAAGCATGATCATTTTACATTTGGAGAGGAGGGACAGCTAGCAAGTGTGTGAAACATAAAAAGCACAGAGCATATTCTTTTGCATTTAATTTTTAAGTTGTCTTATCCTTTTACCTTAACTCCACTGAATCTGTACACTGCTAACTGCAGCAAGACAGCCACTTGGCTCTGATGAATTGCTGCTCTATTTTTAAACTGCAATCAAGCCATTAATCGGTCGATCACCTCAATTAACCAATAAGTGCTTGTAGCTCCTTAAACTGCAAATACATCTAAGAACCAGTAAGCCTTGAATCACAACATGAGATCTGATTGAGACTTTATGGAGACATTGTTTGGGAAAGGGAATAGATAACTGAAGGGAAACAGCTGTGTGTGTAGTAACTACTGCCTACTACTTTCCAGAAAGGTCAAGTAACAGTAGCAATATCTGGCAAGTAAAATTTAAAAGCATAGATTTCCATAAAATTAATTGTCCGGGTGGATAGATCTGCCAAAAACAAATCTTGAAAAGCATTGAAACTTAACATTTTGGATTAGTTTTCAAAACTGCTTCAGAAAACTGGTATTCTGGAAAACCATATTTGTTCTTCGGGTGTCTCTATCAAATTATCTGTAAAAAATGTGTTTTCAAGCAGCCATACTTGAGTGTGACCAGGAAGCAGGAAGGAAATATGCAGAGGAAAAGGCTGCTTCTCAGTGACTAAGGTCAATTTTACAGGTTGGAAGTTAAACTGTAATCTTATGTTTGTCCTTGAATTACCTTTTGCAATCTTCCAAACACATTTATGTCTTTATCTAAATCTTTCTATCTTGTATTTCTGCTTTTTTAAAAAAAAGCACCCAAGATGGCTTACAAATGAAAATAGCACTTTGTATCCTATCAACTGCCAATGGAAGGCGTACTGCTTTCCCCTTATTCCTCCCCTAAACACACTCACTCCCTTTTGAGCGCACCTGAAAGATCCTGGGGTCACTCATAACAATGAGTGAAGGGCTGTGTGTGTGTGCTGGTAAGGAGAGTTGCAGTGAGGAGGGGGAAAGGATGAATTTACTTTGCCTCCATGTTCTGTCAGCAAAGCTGTGCTAAAGGAAGAGGCAAGAAGGCCAATTTCTCTCCCTTTCCCCTCCTTTAAAAAAGTGATAACATTCTAATTAAATTTTATGGTCTTGTGCCTGAGGCATAGTGAAGGAGATGCCCAGTGAATTTGACTAGGGAGGGTTTCCATAGCTGGGTTGCCACTGCAAATAGGTTTTCATTGAAAACAAAAGCTGCCTTCTACAACCAGTGCAGAGAAACTTGACCTTTCATTTTTTAAAAAAATCTTATTTTTATTAAGAATTTTTCAGAACAAAAAATAAAACTAGCAAGAAATTGAACAGAAGGAGAAAGGGAAAAAAGAAAAAGATGCAAAATATATGAAAAAGAAGTAGAAAGGAATATAAAGTGGTGATTTGTGACAAATATAATAAATACAAGTAAAATCACAAACTTAACGCTTACAAACAATAAGGCTGCTTCCACATGTCCTTAATGGGACGGCCTGCCAACGGAACTCTGGTGGGTATCTCCCTCATTACACACATCATCGTTCCCCATGCATGAGCGGGTCATGATGATCCCGGTTTTTAAGCGTTTTTTGTGACACCTGTTTTGGTCCGTGATTATTTTTGATGCGGGTTTTCCATGTGATTATCCTATCGTATCAATGCATGAGGAGGATTTTGTTGTGCTTCAGAAGAGCTCTCCCACAAATCTCCAACTCTCCTCTCACCATTATCCCTCCTTTAAACATCTCACGTGTGTCTGGCTTGCATGAGCGATCATATAATTCCCCCCCTTTAAAACTTTTTTTAACGGTCCTTGTGCCGTAATGATATCTACTTATACAAAGGGAATCATACTTTAATTTAATTTAATTTAATTTATTACATTTGTATTCCGCCCTCCCCGCTTTCGCAGGCTCAGGGCGGATACTGCAGTGCTGGCTACATTGGATCACTCAGCAATCGGACTATCAGTCTAGGAACAACACTGAGAACAGAATGCCATTTCTGATTTTATTTTAAACTAGCAATAAGGCCCATTGTTTGGGAAAATACAATGGGTCCTAGCAGTGCTCCCCCCTCCCATGCCGAGGCTGGAGGGGATCAGGGAAGAGATTGGGGGCTCCCTCCTCCTCCAGCCCCTCGGCCACTGCTCAGCTTGTGCATGGCCTTTCCAAGGCCCTGTGAAGACAATGGGGAGCCCCACCCCCTGGCCTCTGCAGGACCCTGGGAGGGCCTTGCCGCCATGCTGGAACCCCCAAGGAGGCAGTGGGGAGGCAAACTGTTCTGTCCCCAACTTGCTTCTTATCCCTGCATACTGTGCCTGTATCCCTGCATAACATGCCTGCAGTATGCAGGGAACACAGTTTGCCTTTCATATAGTAGGATATGGAATTGCACAATTGCGCTACTTTACTGATCGCATATTTATTTATTTTATTTATTTTATTCAACATACCCCGCCCTTCCCACAAGCAGGCTCAGGGTGGCTTCCAACAAATATACTGTTAAAATACAATAAAAACTTATTAATGCATTAACACATTAAAATTCAGGTGCCATCAGACAGATCGGCTACTGCAAAATCATCATAAGCTCCGGCACCACCATGATTTAACTCAAGGGCAGCTGCAAAAAGAGAGTGTGACGGTCAGGAGGGGGACAAAAACACTTTTGCATTTAAAACTTTGAGCAGGAAATCAACAGTAGAGAACAGAGCACTATGCATGCCCAGTTTCTACAGAAGCTGAAAGACAGGACAATGGTATAATGCAATCCCACATGTGCTCCCCCCCACCAAAAAAGGAAAGTTGAGTGGGAATGCACCAACGTCATTTGTGATGAGGCACAGATAAAGACAGTGTTTTCTGTTTGGGGACCGTGGCAAACACTCACAAAACATACATGAGGATGATGCACGTGAAAAGTGAGTTCTCAAAGCGGGTTGGGAAGATGTGGCTTTGAGATAGGGAAAATCTGAAAAAATTGGAACTTGTAGGAGCAGCCTAAGTCTCTCCTTTTTCTATTATTCACTTTCTTCCCTCCCCTTAATAATTAAATCCACAAATTATCAGTTCATTTTTTTCTGTTTCCTGCAAAAACTCTATAAAGGGTTTCTAGGTAACAATAAATGTAGACAATGGCTGATTCCGCACACGTTGAATAATGCACTTCCAATCCTCCTTATAGATCATTTGGAACAGATTTTTTCATGTGCAGAACAAAAAATCCACCTCAAACGATTGATAAAGTGCATTGAAAGTGCATTATCCAACGTGTGCGGAATCAGCCAATGTCTTTTCTCTAATCAAAGAAGTAGCCGTCTCTACAAATCCCATCATCTTCACTAACCATTTCTCTATTGTGGATAGTGTAGAACTCTTCCATTTTTGTGCATATAATCTCACTGCTGTTGTCATATATAAAAATAAAGTTCCATGACTTTTTTCTGTCTGTCCATCAATCCCAAAAGAAAAACCTCTGGTTTCATTTGAACATTAATCTTTAATGTCTTCTGGATTAATGGATGAATTTGAGTCAAAATTTATTTGTTTTTGTTTGTTTGTTTGTTTGTTTGTTTTGTTTGATTTATAGCCCGCCCTCCCCACAAGTGGGCTCAGGGCAGGTCACAACATCATAAAATCATAAAAACCACAATTAAATACAATAAATATTTAAAATAATTAAAAATAATAAAATCCACATATCTTATTAAAAATTGGAGCAAAACAAAGGAAAACAGGCAAGGGACCAGCAGGATAGTCCGCCAGTTCCTCAACCACTCTCATAGGCCTGGCAGAACATCTCCATTTTATAGGCTCAGCAGAAGTATGATAAGTCCTGCAGGGCCCGAGTCTCAACTGAGAGAGCATTCCACCAGGTCGGAGCCAGAGCCAAAAAGGCTCTGGCCCTGTTTGAGGCCAAGCAAACATCCTTGGGGCCAGGGACCACCAGTACATGTTTATGTACAGCGCATAATGCCCTCTGGAGAACATACAGGGAGAGACGGTCCCAGGCCATTAAGGGCCTTAAAGGTTAACACCAATACTTTGAACTTGACGCAGAATTCAACCAGAAGCCAGTGCAGCTGGCGCAGTGCAGGTTGGATATGTGTCCTAAATGGGGTTCCCATGAGGACAAACACTGCCACATTCTGGACCAGTTGCAGTTTTTGGGTCAGTTTCAACAGTATCCCTGCGTAGAGTGAGTTACAGTAGTCCAATCTGGAGGTGACTGTTGAGTGGATCACTGTACCTGCCGAAGACAGAAAAACACAGTTCTGGCAACTGAAGAGACCTGCGCCTCCACAGACAAGAAGACATTCAGAATCACACCCAGGCTCCTCACCATCAACGCAGGCATCAAATGCGCTCCATCTAAGGCTGGGAGCTGGATTCCTGAGCTCAACATCCTCCAACCCAGATACAGGACCTCCATCTTCACAGGGTTCAACTTCAACCAAATCTGCTTCAAATCCCTGGCCAAAACATCCAGGGCAGTATCCAGCTGGCTGTCCATCAGCAGATACAACTGGGTGTCATCAGCATATTGATGGCATCCCAGTCCAAAACTTCAGGCTAACTGGGCAAGGGGGCGCATATAGATATTAAATGGCATTGGGGAGAGAATTGCCCCTTGAGGAACACCACATACCAGTGGGTACCTTGTCGACATCTGCTCCCCAAACACCACCTTCTGTCCCTTACCATGGAGAAAAGAGACTAGCCATTGCAAGGCGGCCCCACGTATCCCCACATCAGGGAGGCGGTGGGTCAGGAGGTCATAATCAACCATGTCAAACTCTGCCATCAGATCCAATAACAGCAGCAGCTCCAGCCTGCCTCGATCCAGATGCCAATGAAGATCATCTGTGAGGGCGACCAGCACCATCTTCATCCTGTGGCCAGGGCGGAAGCCAGACTGAAATGGATCCAGAACTGAGGTGTCATTCAGGAATACCTGCAGCTGCTCTGCCACCACTCATTCAATCAACTTACCCAGGAAAGGGAGATTCAAAACCGGGTGGTAACTGGATGGATCGGTAGAGTCCAAAGATGGCTTCTTCAGAAGGGGCCTTACCACTTTTGGCTTTAGTACATGTATAAATGATAGAATACCCCTTAATTTTATTCACATTTCCAACAAATATTCAAAACATTTTTATGGATTTTAGCTAATTTCTCTAGTGTCATATACTATCGATATACCATTTTATATAAAAAAATGGAATTTAGCATGAATTTAAGACCCTTTATCCACATATTTTCCCATTGTTCCATTTGTATATTATATCCAAAATTTTAACACATTTTGCTAGTTACAGAATACAATCCTACGAACACTTACGTAGGAGTAAGCAGCACTAAATAAAATAAGACTTACTTTTGAGTAAACATGCATAGGATTGCACTGTTTGTCAATGTTTTGGCTGTCATTGCAGACATATACCCGTCCCACATGTAGCGCTTTACTTTTCCTGGAGGAGCTGAATGGTGACTATAGGTCATGCCAGCTTATACTGTTTTTATACTGTTTATATATAAGTGTATTCTACTTAGAACTACTATCTGATGTGATTTGCTTGAACCATGCTATACCTTCTTTTTAGGTCTAAAATTTTACTTTTGCTATTCTTGAAATAGATGTTTAATTCTTCTTTTCTGCACAGTCTGTAATGAGGTCACAGCAGGGATGCTTGTTGGAGAGGTTCATTGACAATGACAGAAGGCAATCAGTTTCTCTGGTCCTGCTGCCATGTGCAGGTCAAATACTGATGAATGGACTTCCTAGTGTGTATAGCCCTGCCTAAGTCTTCTGCACTGCAGGTGGAAATGTTCACAGTGTATATTTTAATATGCCAAAAGTGGTATAAAATATAATCATTATTCAAACAGAAGGAAGGAAAAGAGAGCAAGATAAGGATTTCCTAACACTTTGCAAATGTAGAAAGACCTCCTTAAGCCTGGTGGTTGAAAGAACAGCTTGTGGGAGGGTTCCAGAGAGGGGCCTGCAGCTCTGGAGTTTTTGTTGTTACAAGGTTCATGTCAGGACACAAGGCACTCTGGCTATTTAATTGAAATCCTGAATAGCAGAATTTTCAGGATACGGATATCTGGAGAGCCAGTTTGGTGTAGTGGTTAAAAGCGCAGGACTCTAATCTGGAGAGCAACGTTTGATTCCCTACTCCTCCACTTGAAGCCAGCTGGGTGACCTTGGGTCAGTCACAGCTCTCTGGAGTTTTCTCAGCCTCACCCACCTCACAAGGTGTTTGTTGTGGGGATAATAATAACATCCTTTGTAACCCGCTCTGAGTGGGCATTAAGTTGTCCTGAACGGTGGTATATAAATCGAATGTTGTTGTTGTTGTTATTGTTATTATTATTAGGATCTCATTCCCTGGTGGGGGTGGGGAATCCCTCGCTCCCAGTCTCTGCTCCTCCCCCATCTCTCACCTGGCTAATAGGGAGGAAGGGCATGGGAACAGGTCAGGAACCCCCGGAGCATGCTCCCACATACTCTGGAATGCTTCCATGTCAGACCAGGAATGATGTCATTCTAGCAAGATGCAGAAGCACAGGGTGGTGCCAGGGGGCGATTTGGTAAAAATTGGCTCCCAACACTAGATTGGGAGCCAATTTTTACAAAATTGCCTCCCTATGTCACCCTCCCCTCCCCCATACCCCAGTTTGAGCCCCAGTGGAATGGCAACTCCAACCTCAAGTAAAATTCAGCCCGTGTGCCGCAACCTAGCTATGTCCAAATGCAGAAACTGCAGGGACATCAGCCATATTGGTGCCATAATCCGAAACTAGTCTGTTGATATTCCTTGACTCTTCATGGCCTAGTGATGCCTTAAGGAAAAGTTTTGCGAGAATTAGTTTTCTTGCCTGAGTTCAAATCCCATGAAGTGATGCCATCCTTCTTTTTTGTACTAAGAGAGACCAGACATGTTTAAACTCATGGAAATCTTAAAAGTGAGGACTCTCATCAGCTGGAGCCTTCCACTTTTTGATTGTTTTTTAGTTTAATTTTTATTTTACTTCATTTTTATTCAGAACCAGAAGATCCTTTGACCAAATACCATTTTTACTGGTATGAAACTGGTGGGATTTAAGCAAATCATTACAGAGGAGAACAGAACTGATTGATAAGTTTTCAAACAATTTAGAGGCATGCCATCAGTTATCATGGCTAGATTTTCAGCCAGACCCTTCGATGGCTTCCCAAGTTGTTGCTATTTGTTGCAGGTAGAGTTGAAAGTCCTGCCTGGAAACTAATTAAATGTCTCAGGCCACAGAGCATGGTAGTTTTTCTACTTTCAGGCTAGCATTACTTGAGCACCAGTTCAGAGAAGTCTTTAGCTGCTTCTTTGACTGAGTCAAATAAGGAGTTCAGAGTACAATAGAACCAAGAAAATAACCATAATCTCCTCATTGTTCCAGAGTCTTTGGGAAAGTAGAGATTTCCTACATTGATACATGAACATTTTACAATGGGAGGTCAGAAGAGATGTGTACCATAAAGATGTATATGTGTAAATATGGTCAATTTTCCAACTGAAGTTTAAAATATGCCAGTGCAAAGAATTAACCTTCCTTACACCATCCTTTGCTCTTTGCCTAGGGAACAGCAAGCTTATATTTAGCACTGGCAAAGGAAATCCTCTGTTAAGAACTTAAGAAGAGCCCTGCTGGATCAGACCAGTGGTCTGTCCAACATCACCAACCTGTTGCTCTGAAGGACCAACAAATAGGGCATAGAGGCCAAGGCTTTCCTTTGAAGCTTCCTCCTAGCACTGGTATTCAAAGACTTTCTGCCTCTGACAATGGAAGCCCTCTTCAGTCACTGTGACTGGTAGCCATGGATGAAGCTCTCCTCCATGAATCTGTCTAACCCTCTTTTAAAGCCATCTATGTTTGTGGCCATCACTACATCCACAGGCAGTGAATTCTACCATTTAATTAATCATTGGGTAAAGAAGTTGTAAAGTTTTTCCTGTAAAACAGCTTCTGCATTTTATTTCACCTGGTTAATGTGGGTTTTTTAAATATTTGTTACTGAGGGTTTAAATACAGGCCTCTGAGGAAAGAGGGAGGAGGGCTGGAGGGGTGAGTGAAGTTTGCTATAATTGGATGGTGGCTGTACCCTATGAGGTGAAGTGAACTGCATTTTTAGTCTGTGTTGAGGGGAAATGTTCATTCTTTCTAAGCCAGGCAAACTGTGTGTAGTTCTGAGAAATTATGCCTAAGTCAGGCAAACTAAGTGCGAATCTGGCTCAGTTTGTATGTATATCAGAGAGAGGTTATTCTATCTAGGTCAGGCAAGCTGTATGAAAAAGCCTGAATGAATCTATGTCTGTGTGGAGGAGAGGAGTGTTTGTTTTGTGAATGAAGATCTGTGTGGAAAATTAGACTTTGTGACTTGGTCTGTGAATAACTCTTTAACACCTGAAGCTCTGTGTGTGGAGGAAAAAGGAATACTGGTTATGACTAGAGATGGCCACGAACCAAAATACGAACCAAAGTTCATTACAAATCAGGTTGGTTCATGGTTCGTGGACCAGCAGTTCATCAGAGCCCATTTCTGATGAACTGCCATGAACTTTAGGGCGGTTCGTTCAGTTCATTTTTTGGTTCGTCACTGCAGACAGCCTGGTGCCAATCAATCAGTTTCCTAGGCAACGGGGGGTTGGGCTTTCTGCAAACCTTCTGCTGACCCAGAAGTGGTGATTTGCTGGCCCAGAAGTGATGTTTTCACAAACCAAACAAACCGGTTCATGAACTGGGGCAGGTTCATGAAAGTTCATGGTTTGTGAAATGTGGCAAACCACAAACCGCATAGTTTGTTTTTTTTTCTGGTTCATGCCCATCTCTAGTTATGACTTCCTGAGGTAAAAGTTTAAGTTAACACAAGGAGAATCTGAATTAAAGATTCAAGGCAGATTTCAAACAAAACCTTAAGAGAAGTTTTTCCTCTTTTCTGTTCTGAATCTATTCTCTATCAACATTATTGGGTGCCTCTAAGTTCTAGAATTTTGGTGGTGGTGGAAATTCTCTCTATCTACTTTTTGTACCTTGTGCATAATTTTTATAAAACTCTGCCATTCCCCTCTTCATTTGTCTTTTTTCTACATTCAAAAATTCTAAGCAATGACCCACACACCAGCACTCTGGAGCTATGAGTAAGCAGGAAAGCACCATTATGCATTTTGAAGGGACACTGAGACCAAGGCAGAATAAAATCAGAAATGATTTTCTTGAAAGAAATAATACAGTCTTAAGACAAGGAAATTAACCAATGTAACCAGTAAAAAGAATATCAGCTATCCAATCCATACAACGAACAGTGCAAAAGTCTTGGACTTGGTGTGGTGGGGGGGGGGCTGCATTCAGATTCTCACAGCCTATTCTGATTTACAGGGGGGGGGGGTTGCAGATAAAATCGAAGAGAGAACTATGAAGCTCCTTGGAAAGGGATGGGAGTGAAATGCAATTAAATAAAAAAATAGTGATATTAATGATGACAAGTATGGCATTTTACAAAGTAATAAAAGCAAAACAGAAGGGTCTCTATTAGAGATGGGCACGATCCGTATTACGATCGAAAAACCCCCACGATAATGGCGATCGTGTGATCGTGACCCGGCGGATCGTGATTGTCCACAGCCAACGATCCAGCGATCGGGCCTGGATCCAGCCTGGATCATTGCGTTCAGGCTTGGATCAGGGATCCAGATACTCTTTTTTTAAAAAAAAATTATTGGATTAGAAATCACTATAATATCCATTTCAATCAATTTCCTTTAAATATTCCCGTTCTAACCCCCTCCCTTTCCCCCCCTTTTGTTGACTTCCAACAGTTTTCCAACCCCTTGTCCATTTTTTCCCCCTACTCATTTCAAACTTATTTTATTCTATTAAACATATACTTTCACTCTCTTCTAAGCTTCTCTATTATAACACAGTGCTATCTCTATTCCCTTTCCCACTTAACTTATCAACTAAATATTACATTCCTGGCATATATTCTTTAATAATAACAATCATTTGTTTAATTTTGTACTCTATATTCTATCTTATTCATTCTTGTCTCGTCAATATGGGACAAACAATTTGTCCCTTATTCTACATAACTTTAAGTACTTCTATAAGCATTGTATACATTCACTATAAGTCAATCAATTTAACTTGTACTCTATATGTTGCTCTTTACTTCGTTCTGTCTTATATTCATTCTATTTTAGTTATATAGTTTCTCCATTATACAATTATCTGCCAGAAATAAAATTAGTTAGTTTCTATCCTTATAATTCTTATAATAACACCTCTATTACTTAATACTATGTATAGTAGTCAAATAAAATATTTGCTTAGAATTTCTCATTTAACTCTCCTCCCCTCGGTAAAGTCACTTCCCTCTTCTTTTGTTGTATTTCAGTAATTTTCAAACTGCCACAGTTCTCCTCCCACCTCCCATTTTTTCACCAAGTATTGCTTCAACTTTTCCCAATCCATGTTGAACTGTCCTGGATCAAGGTCTCTCAGTTTCCTTGTCATTTTGTCCATTTCCGCCATGTACAGCAATTTGTAAATCCAGTCCTCAATAGTTGGCACTTCTTGTACTTTCCACTTTTGCGCATACAAAAGTCTAGCCGCTGCTGTCATGTAAAATAACAATGTCCTGTATTGTGCTGGAATATCCTCCATTCCCAAGTTCAGTAGTAGGAGTTCTGGGTTCTTATTAACTTGAAATTGTAAAATCTCACTTATCACTCTTATTATTTCCCCCCAGTACTGCCTAGCTACCTCACAGGTCCACCACATGTGGTACAAAGATCCTTCATGCTTTTTACATTTCCAACATTTATTAGACATGTTCAAATTCCCTAACGCAATTTTCTTTGGTGTCAAATACCAACGATAAATCATTTTGTAGACGTTCTCTTTAATATTAGTGCATGTCGTAATCTTCAACGTATTTTTCCACAACTATTCCCACGCCTCCATTGTTATTTCTTTATTAAAAGGGATCCAGATACTCAGGCACCAGCAATCTATTCCCCTGGCAATGGAGCCAGGGGAAAGCCTGAGCTCTATTTGCCCTCCTTCTGTCGCCCTGGAAACCCAAATGGAAGCCCAGCTTTCCTTGATCAGCAGGGCTTCCTTCCAACCACGGAGCAGCAAAGTAGTCACAAGTTGGGAGAAGACAGCCAGGGGAGGGAGGGGGAAGGGGGTGTTCTGTATAGCACTCCAATCTCATCCCTGCAAACCCTGATAGCTCTGATGGCCAAACACAGGCCTCCTGTGTTGCTGAATGGGACCTGAGGGGAGGGGGCTCATCACCGCCTCCCCATGCCCTCCAGGCCCGGTGGCCGCCGCCACCACCCACCTTCCCACATAGCTGGGAATAGCAGCGCTGCCCGCTTTGGCCTCCACAATACACGATCCAAGGATCAGGAATGGGAGATGCTCGGTGTGGATTGTTAATTCGAGATCGGCGCCGATCCACAATCAGCTGGATTGTTATTTTTTTTTGGATTGTGCCCATCTCTAGTCTCTATCCTTACAGAGGTCACAAATTTAACAGGGGCCTTCTGTCTGCAAAACATGCAGTCTATCATTGAGCTTTAGTCTTCCTTAAGGATGTAAAGGCTAGCAAGGCTGAAAGGATGGAGCTGTTTATTAATTGAGCAGCTGAAGATGGCAAGGGGCTGTGCCTTAGTGGTCCCAGGTTCAATCCCTGGCCTCTTCAGCTAAAAGAATTAGGTGGTAGGTTATTTAAAGACTGCTGCTTGGGACACTGGAGAACTACTGCCAGTCTCAATACATAATACTGACCTTGATGGACCAATGGTCTGATTCAGTATAAGGCAGTTTCATGAGTATTCATGGTAGAACAAAGGTCACAAGCTTTATCTCTGTACAGTTTGTTTGTAAGTCATGGAAGTGCTATGATTCTCTGAAACATGCAGATCATTAGTCTTTTGAGATTCTTCATCTATATTACATAGGCCCCATTTCACAGTTATGGTTGCTAACAGGCCTGGAGAAAAGTGCCTTTTCCTTTTAATTGAGGATTAATGTGTAGAAATGGGCAACTGAAGCTTTTCATAGCAGAGAGGTAAATAACATAACCTAGTAAAAAACATCCCTTTAAGCCACCATTAAAGGGGCAAGGCATTTTTCTTTTAGATAGTTAGCATCTCTATTCACAGTTCAAACATGAACACTGCCTAAATTTTTTTCCAAGGATGAGCTTCAGTAACTGGACCGTAAGTGCATCTTCTTGTGGATTGCACCTATTACAGAGAATGATGGAGATGGATGGGGATCAAGACTGAACTATACATCCAAACCGTCTGTGTAACACAACCATGACATAAAAGTAAGCCCTATTAATTTCAAAAAGATACACTTCAATTAGGGCATGCATAGGATTATTTTCTTAACTAACAACAGAAGGCAGCAGAGCCTACTGGGTAGATATTAATGAATTCCCTTGCTATATATACACATTCCATTAGTGTGTACTGTTGTCCTGAATCTTATCCATTATCCAAACAAAATTATTAAAATATTATTTTTAACATATCCTGTTCATCAGTCATCTTTTTTTCCTTCAGCGGCCCTGGAAAGCCATGATCCCCAAGTATTCATTGATGGGGCCTTTCAGAGGACACATGAGTATCAAAAGTAGCCGTAAGTATTAAAACATTCAGTGGAAGAAGCACCATGCATTCTGTTTAAAGTTAAGAGTATACCGGTCAAATGTGCACAAATGGTTACTGTTAGCCTAGCATACCTGGGATGTTTATCATGGCTATGGATAATTATGATCTTTAGTACCAAAGATCTTATCAACTGGCAATATCTCAACTTAAGTACTTTTGCTTGAAGCAGCTTTAAAACAGTTTTCTAGCTAAGATTTGGTTTGTAATTGCTATAGCCTTTCATAGGTGTTATTTATTACATAACTGAAAGCTTGTGATAGTGTGAGAATGAGCAGGGAGAGCTTAGGGAAGCTTTAAAATGGAGCTTGGAGTATATATAGAGCATGCTGAAATGACTCGTCCAGAGCAATTGCTTCGTTAAAAATCTACACTCGAGGAGTAATTGCCTCATATTTCAGTGTAATATATACAATGTAATTATTACAGGTTTTGAATGTTACTTTGAAAGAATGTTAGAGCTATTGTGGTGTAGCATTTACAGTTTGGGATGAAGAACAATGATGAGGTTGAAATCCCCGCTTTGCCATGAAGCTCAGTGGATGACCTAGGGCCAGTCATCCTTTCTCAGCCCAAAGTATCTCAGAGGGTTGTTGTGAGGGTAAAATGGAGGAGAAGAGATGACTTAGGTCTCCCCTGGATAGGAAAAGGGGGAGGGGCTGTGGCTCAGTGGTCAAACATCAGCTTGGCATGCAGAAGGTCTCAGGGACAATCCCCAGCACCTTCAGTTAAAAAGATCAGTAGTAGGTGATGTGAAATTCCTCCATCTGAAACCCTGGAGAGCTGCTGCCAGTCTTAAGTAGACAATATTGACCTTGAAGGACCAATGGTCTGATTCAGCATAAGGCAGCTTCATGTGTGTTCATGAATATCTAACTAACTAACTAAAGCTTTCAGGACTGTAAATGACATGCCAAGGATACTGATATGATGAACTTCCTGAAAAACAATCAATAGGGATCTAGATGACTCACACGTTCTGCAATGGTTCCCTGTTGCCACTGGGCTTAATTCATAATGACTCTAAACTCTCTTTTGACTTAAGATCAACTGGGAACATTTTCTTAAGGATTGCATTCATGCATGATGTCAGTCTGTACAAGGAAATATGCTTACGGTCTCCTGATCTGGGGTAGGCTGAGATCCTCAGGAGTACTGGTAAGGCAAAGCAAAGCAGGGAAGAGTGCATACAAGTAGAGCAGAACTAATGATATCCAGAGACTGATTCATCTGTAGCAAGATCACTTGGGGGGAATATAGGCAAGCAGGAAGCTTTCAGCAATGGCTGGAGGCTGCCTGAGAGGCCTCATCTCTCTGAATGAAACTGTACATACTTCTATCTCTAATAAGGAAAAACTGCTTTCAAAGAATCACTGGGAAAGTATTCTATACTGGGATGATTTTTTTTATGAGAGGAAAATTGATCTTACCACTATCAGGGGTTATTCTCATCTGCATTTATTTCACCCAATTTCTATTTAAAATGGAAGTAGAGATATTGAAGGAAATGTTGGTTCATACACAGGAAGTTTCATTTTGCATGTTACTGCTGATAATTTTTGAAGTCCTTTCAGAGACATTCTAAATTAGGGCCTAGGCAAGTGGTGGAACTGTAAGATCACTATTTCATCACCTCTACATTTATTTATTTATTTATTTATTTATGTCATTTATAGTCTGCCTTTCTCATTGAGACTCAAGGTGGATTACATAGTATGAGATTAGTACAATCAGTATCAAGGACATTTCCATACAGTGTCAAGGACATTTCCATAAACAATGTCATAGGATTTTATAAAGACATAGCATTAGCAAGGATCCAATACAGATTTGAGGAACTGCTGAAACAGAACATAGGACTGACATTGGATAACATGACTGACATTAGATAACATGAAGTACAGGTGGTCTATAGGAGTACATATTCAAAGCAACAGATAATATGCAAGGCAACATAGTGGTGAAGTCTATGGTCCCTAACTCATTCACGAAGCATCTGAAACTGCCCCCCCGCTCTACAATACTTCCCTCCTATCTGAGTAAAAAGCCTTTTTGAATAACTGAGTTTTGCATCATTTGCAGAAAGCCAGGAGAGAGGAGGCTCTCCTGATCTCCTCAGGCAGGCCTTTCCACAGGGTAGGGGCCGCCACAGAGAAAGCCCATGTGTGGGCTGCTGTTGATTTCACCCATGTGCAGTCTGGCACCTGCAGGAGACCCTGTTCAGATGAGTGAAGGTGTCGTGGAGGCACATAGGGAGGGAGGTGGTCCTGTAGGTAAGCTGGGCCAAGGCCATGAAGAGCTTTGTATGTAATAACCAATACCTTGAACTGAGCACCATAACTGATAGGAAGCCAATGGAGTGACTATAGGATGCGAGTGATGTTCATGCTCCTGCTAACAGTTGAGCTGCAGCATTTTGCACCAATTGGAGCCTCCTAGTTAACTTAGATGGGTGACCAATGTATAGTGCATTACAATAGTCAAGTTTTTATTGTTACCATAGCATGGATCCAGGTGGCTAGGTTGGCCGTGTCAAGCTAAGAAGCCATCTTCCAGGCTAGAGTGAGGTTGTAGTAAGCATTTTTTGTGGCTGCCTGAAGTTGCTTTTCTAGTAGTAGTGCTGGATCCAGTATAACCCCTAGGCTCTTAACCGAGTCTGCAAGAGTCAGATAAACTCTGTCAAAAGTGCGGAGTACAATGTCTTTCAAGATCTCTGCCTTCCCAACAAGCAATATTCAATTTGGGATTTGCACGTAACTCCCCTTCCCAGCAAACGTAGTTGCCTTCTCATGAAAATAGAAATTAATTTTTTCTCAACAAGTTTGAGCTAGGAAAGCTTACTTATGTAATCTGCCATAATTATATCTTGTCTGGGACCATGCTGAGAACAATGGGGTGATGAGTGGACAGTAATATTTCTCAACTGAGAAATCCACTAGAGTGGATTTATTACATTTTTAAAAAATTATACCCTCCTTCTCTCAGTCCAAAGTGGCTTACACTAGATTAAAGTTAATATTATAGTAAAGAAATTTAAAAAGCACAATAAAATTACACTAAAGAACAACTAAACAAGAATTACAAATTATCTAATCGATATTAAGTCGAATGCCATCTGATACAAAACAGACATGAAAACTGTCTGGTATGATAGAAGAGAAGGAGCAACCTCAGCTTCCTTCTAAGTCAGGGATGAAAAAACAAAAACTGGCATGTTCAGGGCCGGATCGAGGGGGGGCAGGGGGTAGCCTGCCCCCAGTGCTGCCAAAGAGGGGGCACCAGGCACGGCTGCCAGCTGCCCAGGAGGCTGAGCGCAGGGTTGGGAGACCCTCACCAGCCCCGCCGATGGGGCGGCTGGCTGGCTTGCCACACGCGCAGGACCTCCCAGCCCTGTGCTCAGCCACCAGCGTGGCAAGCCAGCTGCCCCAGCGCACACCCTCGCTGCCGCCAGCTCCGTGGCTCACTGTGGGCTGGGGCGGCCAGCTTGCCGCTCGGGCGGCACAGGGCAGTGGGGAGGGCCAGAGGGCTGCGCGGAGGGCCTCCTAGCCCTGCGCTCTGCTGGCCGCGCGGCAAGCCTGCCACCCCAGCACCTGGTGAGCCGCAGAGCTGTTGATAGCGAGAGCGTGCACTGGGGCAGGTGGCTTGTTGCACGGGTGGCTGAGCACAGGGCTGGGAGTTCCTGCGCGCGCGGCAAGCCAGCCAGCTGCCCCAGCGCATGCCGGCGCCGCCGCCAGTTCCATGGCTCACCGGGTGCTGGAGCGGCCGGCTTGCCGTGCGGCCAGGCATGGCTCCCGCCCTGCATGATGATGTCACAAAAGTGACGTCATTATGCAGCGCCAGGAGCGTGTGCATGCTGCGCGCACATGGAGCACCCGAGCAAGGTTTGCCCCAGGCGCCCGCACGCCTGGATCCGGCGCTGGGCATGTTATAGGCAGAATGTGGATTTTACTGTTTTTTCACACTCCGATACTGGTTACACATCAAAACTCAATGTTACTCTGTGGATCAGTAGGACTTGTCGGCAACCATAAGTATAGAATGGTATGGCTCTGAGTGTGCAGGACAGCACTGGTATAATTTATTCAGAAAATATTTTTCTAATTTTACATCTTTTGGGCTTCTTATGTATTGCTAAAATTCTGAATCCAGCTCACAAAAAGCTCCATACAGACAGGTCTTCAGATATCATTGAGACTTTGTGCTATTGCACTGTTCTAGGGTGGTACCAACAGATCATATAGCTAAAGTACAAACAAAATGCAACTGTCTGATCAGGTTGTCTGAAATGGACTCAGTCTTGGGTGAAGACTGCAAACAACCTATTTAAACTGAAAAATGGCAGCATGTTTATAGCTAAAGACAGCATGGCAGTGAACAAAGGATTTTCTCTGTTTGCCGCTTTTCAAGTCATACATTTTGGCTCATCTGCCAAACAGAAGAAGAATGCTTTATTGCTGTTCTTGTCCATTCATCAAACACTATTATTGCATCTTTCAGATTTATGATGGGAAATTGATAGCTTCAGATGTGATTTATTCAAGGCATAATCTGCTGAAGGAATTTATTCCAGTTTGCTCTGCAGATACTGGGTAAATTAGTAATTACAAAACTAGTGCTCTAACAGCACAATATATTATTTTTGGAATGTAAAAAGTATCCCTGCAGAGATGACTATTGATACTTTTTACTGCTGCCAATTTTCCACTCTCTGCTCTCTCTAAAGCTTCTTTTAAATGTTCTGTCCATTTTTTTTTTTACTGAACGTGTAAAAAGGACCGCAGCTAAATACAGCATGAAAGATCTCAGGTACAAGAGTGAGGGTGTGCCATCCTCTAAAACTTTAGAAAACTGATGTGTGTCCAATTGGACAATACTTGACTAAAATGGACCATCAGGACTGACTCTGTATAAGATGTATTGTTTTCTGCCTAAAGGAATGACGACAATTCCCACTGGGCTAAAAGGAAGAGCAGAACATATTTATTAAAATGTCTGGCTTGAAATGTACTTGTGGTTTACAGCCTCCTCCTGCACAGCCACAGTTAATGAATAAATTCATCAGAAATCATAAACATTTCTCTTAAAGAGGGCAGACATCATATTGCTGGTTAATCATGCATACATCACTAGAAGTGTACACTGAAAAATGTCCATCTCACTTTCGGATCCAGGAGTTCCAAAGCAACTATGTACTATTACTGTTTTTTCCTGGATGGGGCATTGCCAGCTCGGATCTAATCCATTTGGTTTGTTTTCATTAGCATGAGTATCAGACCCATTCTTTGCAATGGGGCCTTCCAGACAGTTAAAGGCACCAACATTGCACAGAACAGAGACATTCCTCTCAACCATCAACCCACCAAGCTTGAGCACACACAACAAGAGGTTCAGTGTTTACAGACCCCAAAGAATGCTTGGGGAAGACATCAAGGCAAGAGCTGGGCAGCTACATATGCACATTAGCACATGCTGTTCTTTTGGAGGGGGGGGGGATGAGGCTCTGGGGCAGCTGTTTCCCCTCTTAACCAAAAACCTCATCAACCATTAGAGCCCTTCCTTGTCTAAACCATTGATCCACTAAATTTTTCCTCAAGCACAATAACACACATGCACAACAATGGACCCCACAGAAGGTGAGTGTCTGCAGGTGTACACTAAGGCAAGAAACTGACTGGCAGAGGGGTAGTGTGGCAGCAGCGGTGAGTTGAGTCCAAAGCAGGAGAGCACTCCAACCAGTGCAGTGCAGTTACATTAAAAACAATTCTGCTTCATGTTCACTTTTTTCTGTTCTTCAGGGCCCATAAATTATTACCTTTGCATTCTGCTGTTGCCTGTTGCTGCTGTGTTTCCTTGTGCTCTGTAGTTTTGTTCCCACAATGAGGAGCGAGTTCAAATCCTTCCTCTAGATGCTCAGCTTTTTGCTGCAAAACAGGGCATTCTTGCTGCCAATCTTCTCTATCGCCCAAGTGCAGGCAGGCAGGTAGGCAAGCAGAATGATTGTCTGAATCCACCACCACCCCTCAAAAAAACCCCATACCTGTATTTTTCCCATAGGTTTTTCTTTTACTATAGGAGCAGGCAGGATTGTTTTTTAAAGGGCAGAGAAGGTACATGTTTACCATTTGACTCAGAAAAAGAGAGAGACCTGAAAGACCATGGAAACAATACTAAACTGGTCTACTCAGATATAAATCCCATGTTATTCAATAGAGCTTATTCCCAGGAAAGTGTCTTTAGAATTGCAGCCTATGATTGCACATTCTCCCTTTCAAACATTTCCAAAGCTGCTAGGTAGAGAAGGAAGGGGTATCCCCTTGTGAGGACCTGATTGGCAAAGAGACAATGCTGTTTCCCAGGTAGCCATGGGAAAAAAGGATTTACTCATGCGCATTGTATCCATTTCTCTTTCCCATCAGCAGAGTTAATTAATAATGTAAGGGTTCTCTCCCCTTGAGATCTGATCGGTGAAAGCTGTTAGGAAAACAAGATGCTGCTGTGCAAGCCCAGTGCCTCATGCTTCTGCTGTTGCAAGATCCAAAGCAAAACAAAACACACAAACTTTTTGGTGGTAGTGTGCCATTATAACTTGGTTTCCTGAATTTAGTTCACTGTTCTAGAAGCTGCTTTAACAAAATGAAACAGCGACTGTTGGGCATATTTTCATTTTGCACACCCCACCTTCAACAAAGAAACTAAAATTAAAATGTTACTGGAAATTTTTCTGGTGAAAAGCAAAGTTGCACATACTTTATAATTTTCCTTTTCTTTCCCTTGAATTGTAGATAGGAATATTGTTAAGTCATCCTTGCTTCATTCTTTGTATTGCATGCATTCTGTAATTGTATGCACAATGCATCCTCAGTTCTTGGGTGAATTTATGTGGCATAATTACGCTAAGTGTTTGGTTGAGGGCAGTTCATGTATATTTAGTGCAGAGCACAGATCTCTCTGTGTATGCTACACTGCTCACCCTCTGCAGGCCTGGAGAGCCTGATCTTTTGCTGTGTATTATTCTTTTGCTACAGTCCGTAGTAGTTGCAGCATTGCCTCTTTGCTACTCTTGTCACAGTTTGGTTGATGCTGGCAAGCATTTTCCTTTATGCTTTAGATGTTTGTAGGATTACCAGGCCTCCTACTATAGTAGAAAACCTCCCACTAGCAAAAATTGTTGCCTGCTGGTGCTCCAAGCGGTAGTGGGGGGGGGGAAGATTAAATGCTGGGGTCATGTACGCCATGATGTCACTTCCAGCGAAAAAACAGAAGTGATGTCAAAGTACTGATGCAAGCCCAAACTTGTGTGATTATCTATGAACTACATCCTGGTATCACAAAATAACCATAGATAAAATATTGAAGACAACTTTACAAAAAGTGGGAGGGGAAAATTGGAGAAAATTGCCCTCCTTTGTCAGGGGAAGTGTTATTCTTCCAATACAATTGCAAGTATGCCAATGGGGTAGCTCCTTTGGATCAACCCAATAACAATCTGCAGCTATGGAACCCTGTTCCTAACATTCCATCACATTTGAATGTCACCAGGAAACAGAACCCAGGGCAAAGCTGTGCATAGTTATTTTCAGTGCTCTTTTGTTTTTGTTTTTAAAAGTGCCAGTACTCATTTGGATACAAATACGTTCATTAATTCAGAAGATTTAACTATCAATATACAATTGAATCTGGAGGCTTTTCTTTTAGGATTAATGGACAGACTAATAGACAGTTGGAAAAAAGTCATGGAATTTCATTTGTATATGACAACAGCTGTGAGATTATTATATCTGCAAAAGTGGAAAGGTTCAGCAATACCTACAATAGAGGAATGGTTGGTGAAGATGCTTTTTTTTCTACTCAAGATAATCTAGTGCCTCACAACATAGTTTGCAAGGTGACTTGCAAAGTATTACTATTAGGTGGATCTGTAATTAGTTGACAGATCACACCCGAAGAGTGCTTGTTAAGGGTTCCTTGTCCTCTTGGAGAAGAGTGACAAGTGTCCCATGGATTGGTCTTGGGACCTGTTCTGTTCAATATTTTTGTAAATGATTTGGATGAAGAAATAGAAGGATTGCTTATTAAATCTGCAGATGATACTAAATTGGGAGGGGTAGCAGATATGGTCAAAGACAGAGTAAGGATACAGGATGATCCTGACAGGCTGGAAAACTGGGCTAAAACAAATAAAATGAATTTCAAAAGAGATAAATGTAAAGTTCTGCATTTAGATAGGAAAAATCAAATATATAATTATAGGATGGGGGAGACTTGTCTTGGCAATAGTACGTGCAAAAAGGATGTAGGGGTCTTCATAGACCATGCACTGAACATGAGTCAGCAGTGTGATGTGGTAGCTAAAAAGGCAAATGCGATTTTAGGCTGTATCAACAGAAGTATAGTGTCCAGATCACTCGAAGTGGTGGTATCATTCTACTCTACTCTGGTTAGACCTCACCTAGAGTATTGTGTTCAGTTTTGGGCTCTGCAACGAAAGAAGGATATAGAAAAACTGGAGCTAGTCCAGAGGAGGGCAACGAAGATGGTGAGAGGTCTGGAGATCAAGTCCTATGAGGAAAGGTTGAAGGAGCTCAGTATGTTTAGCCTGGAGAGGAGACAACTGAGAGGTGATGTGATAACCATCTTCAAGTACTTGAAGGGCTGTCATATAGAGGATGGTGCAGAGTTGTTTTCCATTGCCCCAGAAGGTCAGATCAGAACCAATGGGTTGAAATGAAATCAAAAGAATTTTCGGCTAAACATTAGGAAGAACTTCCGGACAGAGCAGTCCCTCAGTGGAACAGGCTTCCTTGGAAGGTGGTGGGCTCTCCTTTGAAGGTTTTTAAGCACAGGCTAGATGACCATCTTACAGCAATGCTGATTCTGTGAACCTAGGCAGGTCATGAGAAGGAGGGCAGGAAGGGTTACATCAGTGCTTAGTTCTTGTGGCCCCTTCTTACATGCTCAGGGTAATGCCAATCACCACCTTGGGGGTCAGGTAGCAATTTTCCCCAGGCCAGTTTGGCTAGGGATCCTGGCAGTGTTTTACTATCTTCTGGGCATGGAGCAAGGGTCACTGGGTGTGTGTGTTGGGGGGAAGGGTAAGTAATTGTGAATTTCCTGCATTGTGCAGGGTGTTGGACTAGATGACCCTGGAGGTACCTTCCAGCCCTATGCTTCTATGATGTATGATGTATGACTTACACAGAGACTGAGAGGAAAGCACAGTGCTGGTAAAAGGCCCCTGCTTTTCAGATTGCTGAGGCCTCACTCCCACAATGGAGAAAGGGAAGGAGGGAGGAAGAAAGCCATCCCCACAGCTGTTCTGGGCCCTGAAGCCTTGTTTGTTCAGACTAGGAGTCACCTTCTACTCTTCTACCCTAGGCTGGACTGGCCCACAGTCCCAGGTGGCTATCATGACCAACCCACCCCAAACTTACATAATCTTATATACTAATAGCCAAGTTCCCTTGTATGAATAGTTAACTCTGTGGATTGGAGGCACTATGCTGAAACTAGATGCTTCTGCAACCTTGAGGAACACCCACCCACCCCAGGTTCCAGAAAAATCTTAAACAAAGAAACACAAATATGTGTTTTAAATTCCCCTCCAAATTACTTATTGGACTGCTGTGCATGCACAGTCCTCCAACATGACTGGGTCGAAGCAGCACATTGTGGCAGAAGTGGGAACCATCCCACTCTCTCGCCCACACCTTTCCCTGGCTTGGACAAGGTGGCAGCAAGCCGCCTCAGAAAGCAGCGTGCTCGGCAAGCGCAGGGACATGCAAAGAGCCTATGGAGAGTGTTTTGGAGGGAGGGGGCAAAGGCAAAGGGCATTTGAGCAGGAATAGGAATGGTAAGGGTATTGGGAGGGAGCCAGGGAGGAAGGAGGGAAAGGGGATTTGCCAATGGGGGAGGGTATGGGTATTTGCTGGGGGGGGGATTAGGTAAGGGTGTTTGGAAGAGCCAAGGAGGGAGGGGCTGTAGGGTATTTGCCTGGAAAGGAGAGGGAAGGGGAAGGAGATTTGCCAGGGAGATAGGGGGAGGGAAAGGGGGAGAAAAGGGGGAGGATCCTTTGGAAGGGAAAAGCAAAGACAGGGGATTACCCTTCCATGCAACTGCCCTGCCCCATCCCATCACAATCCACAACATTTGGTTGCAGGCCCCCACTTGTAAAATATAGAAACCTTGGATTAGATCCAAAGAGGACTCCCTTCTGCTAAATCTTCTGATGGAGGGAATTGTTATTTCCATCCCAATATTTTTTTTAAAAAAATCCAACTATACATAATTAATCATCATCAGCAAAACAACAATAATCTTGAATCAACTATCATCTATCACAGAATGGCTTTATCTGGTGACCCAAGAGAGAAGCGTCAGGTGAAAATGCAGGAACCACAACCAAGGTGCCACTATTTAAAAAAAGTTTACTGTCTTCTCAGTGCCTCCTATTAAGTTCTATGGGGCAAAGTAAATGAGCTTCTATTTGACAAACGTCTGCACAGTTCAACAGACATTTGACCTTCCTTAATTTCTTTTTCATGTTTTAGTATTCTGGGTTGGATGCTATGTTAATACATTATTATGCTACTATACAGGGGTTTTTTTCTGGGAAAAGAGGTGGCGGAACTCTTGAGAGGGAAATGAGGAAGAAACACATGGGATTCTTTGAAGTAATATTATTTTCACGCACTATTGCTGAGTATTTTCAAGAGGTGCTGGAACTCCATTCCATTGCATTCCTGCTGAAAAAAAGCCCTGCTACTACACCATGTTAATATTCTGAGGTCAGCCAAATTTGAAAAAGGCCAAAACATATTTTTTAAATGTGATGCTGGATTTCTTTTCACAATGATACACTGCCAAAAGGTGGGTCCATGGATGCTCTGCCTTCTATTTGTCCAGACTAATTCTATACATGTTTCCTTGCAAATCATCCTCTGGTAACTTCAGTGGGATTTAGTTTTAGGCAAGTATGCACAGGCTACCTTAGTGACATATGAAGCAGTGCTTTCTACTTGGCAATGCATGTGCTGTTCATTCTCTAAGCCAGCATATCCACTACGTTTCAGAGCCCTAGGCTAATATACTTTTTATAGATTGCAATATTTAACTCTGCTTCTTTAGCTCTGGCCCACCAAAACAACATTAAGATAAGGCAACACTTACGTACTTAATACCAGCAAGTAAAATTACAACTTCAAGATATTCACCATTTGTTCTTATGTAGCAGTAAGAATATTATATACATTTGTGCTGTAAGGTCACACATGGTTATGCATATAGTCAGACTCAATGTCTGACTATACATTGCTGGCTGCATACTAGGTTCTTTGTATACTCATTGTTGCTTTCAATCTTTAATGTAAGAGGATAGCCCTTCTTTTCCTCTTTCTCCTTCTCCTCTTCCTCTTTTTTAGTATTGGCACTCTTTAAAGTATGTTATAGCCTGACCTCAGGGTTCCTAACTTAACTGACAAAAATGTGAATACTCAAGAGTTAAGTATCAGATCCAGCATGATAATGCAATATATGACTATCAGTTGTCATTTGCTAGAGAGGCAGATTATGTGTGAGCAAAAGAAATTGACCCCACCAACTCCAAACCTCACCAGCTGTCACTGTGTGCTATGAGTATAATAGCCAATATGGTCACCTGGTAATTACAATAGTTGTGGAATTCTAGTTGTGTCAAGGTTTATAGAATTCTGGTGATGTGTCCTATGCTTCATTAAGTCTAGCATTAAGACTTAGATCCAGTGGGGCATTTCCACAAGCAGAAGGTGTTCAACCTACTCTCATTATAGTCCCACATCCACCTCCCCCATTTCTCCCAAGGAACAGCATTCCAGGGAGTATTTTTGGCCACAGAGGTAGGGGGGAGGCAAGAAAGTCACACTCCACAACAGAAATTCTTCCAGTGGGGGAAACACTCTGCTAAATTTAAGGCACAATCTCAAAGGTGACTCATATTCTCTTGGATGGGCTTTGTATAATAACAGCTATAATGGCTGTACCTATTAAACCTTTCAGCCATGAAGCCTTCTTGAGGTTAATTAGCCTTGTTCATTAAACCAATTAGTCAAACAACTAATTAACTATCTGATAGAACCTCAGTAAATCTGAGCTTCTTACACAGACCCCCTTGTCTCCACCTCAGAGGGAACTTGCTCCTCCTATCCTGTAGACCCACTTGGGGAAAAAACAGCATGCATAATAGATAATTTAGCTTCTCTTTGTTTCAGATACATGAGTCACATCCACCTAAATGGGGATGGGGGCTGAACTGAGTTCTACCCAGCAAAGCACAGCTACCAGGGAAATTTCAGAGATGCAATTTTGATGTCACTATCAGAAGCAGTTTGGGGATTTGGGGGAACTAGAGCAATGTTATAAATTTGGCAGTCTAACATCAGTTCTATTCCCCAAAAAACCAATAGGCATTCTAGCTGACTAAGTAAGAGTAATAATACAACTACAGGTCTCTTGTCCAAGGATCTTACGTTCCAAAAAAATAAAATAAAATTAGATTGAATGACAACTATTCCACAAGATTTGGCAGATATTCACTTCAGTAGTTTGTTAAAATGTGTCTACATGTATTCTTAGCTGGAAATAACTCTAAAATAGAGACATGCTTTACACTGGTGTAGGTTCACAATTACTTCTATCTTCTGCACAGTTCTAAACTAGTAAGGGCTACTAACATGAGCAAAATATGAGTCAGATAGCACTTTAAAGACCAAAAGATTTCCAGAGTATAGGCTTTCAAGAGTCAAGCTCCCTTTGCCAGGTACACGTCCTAACAAGTTTACTTGTTAAGTGAACTCTGTGGGACTTACTTCCAAGTATGTATACATTTTCAGCCTTTGCAAAAGATATAGGATTAAACTCATACCAAAGTGATCACATCCAAGGTGCCAAAATGTCATTCATACCTCAGTTTCTTTAAAGTATTACTCAGGCATACTGATCAGCACGGGTAAATTGCTGCAGACCCAGATTACTGCTAGTATATGGAGTAGGGAATGCATTCAGGAAAATTACTTGAATTATGCTATTGACACTTTGGCTTCAAATTGTGGCACATTTTGGCACATTCTGCCCCACATTGCCTATCAGGAATGAAAGCTGACTAAGGCTGCAGTTACTCTTGCCTTGCTACCGCCAATAAAAGTGCTGGAGACTAACACAATCATTAAAATTGCCTTTCGGGAACACAGAGAATTAAACAGTCAATCACTTCTCAAGCTTCCATTACAAACCCAAATTTGAAATGACCTAGAGAAGTGTTCTTAAACACAAAAGTCAGACAAGAAAGCAGGTTCTGACTTTAAATCTATGTTTAAAAAATGTTAATGTTATTATGCCAAACTTAACTAGCCACAAAACCTCTGTGTCATGCTTGGAAGAAGAATCCTCAAGTGGAAAATTGCACTGTTCATATTGGACAGCTGAAAATATGTGGGGAAAGACATATTTTTAAAAGGATGGAAAACCACTTGCTGAAGTTCCTTGGTAACATCCACCCACCCCTGCCTGAAACAGCTACATAATGTATATTTGTTCTTAAAGTAGAATGCAGCCTACTGTATATTTTGGAAAAGAAACTCTGGGAGCAAACTAACTAGATATGTATTGGGGACCCATGAGTTTGTCCAGTGGGGCAAATTGCAGTCCTGCAGAATTGTTTTGGGGTCAGGAAAATGGTAATTGGGGGAAGGCTTAACCCCCTCCCCCTGGCACATAGTCTTAGCCTGAATAGTGTGTTGGCTATTTAAAAAGAAATGCCAAGAGCTCTATACATGGGACTCCAAGTGTCTTGTGTGGTTTTGCCTGATGAGGAGGAGGAGGAGGAGGAGGAGGAGGAGAATAAAAACAACAATAACAACAACATTCAATTTTTATACCGCCCTTCAGGACAACTTAATGCCCACTCAGAGCAGTTTACAAAGTATGCCATTATTATCCCCACAACAATAATCACCCTGTGAGGTGGGTGGGGTTGAGAGAGCTCCAGAGAACTATGACTGACCCAAGATCACCCAGCTGGCTTCGAGTGGAGGAGCAGGGAATCAAACCCAGCTCTCCAGATTAGAGTCCCGCACTCTTAACTGCTACACCAAACTGGCTTTGATGATTCAGTGTTTAGAATTTCCCACAAGTTTTAAAATAAGATCACTATATTTTTAAAAAAATAGTCTTTGCTTAATATAGAAATTAGTAGCCATCCCATAAACACACGAAGATGCCTTATACTGCCAGACCTTTGTTTTACCTAGTATTGCCTACTCTGATTGGCAGCAGCTGTCCAAGGTCTCAGAGGTGTTTCACATCCCTGAAATCCTGATCATTT
Source organism: Eublepharis macularius (assembly GCF_028583425.1). Taxonomy (NCBI): domain Eukaryota; kingdom Metazoa; phylum Chordata; class Lepidosauria; order Squamata; family Eublepharidae; genus Eublepharis; species Eublepharis macularius. Next base: position 190,571,165 of record NC_072790.1, read on the forward strand.
TAGTGGAGATGGGATGGGATAGAACCTGGGACTGTCAGCATGCAAAGTAGATGCTCTGCAAGTTGCAACTTTACTATGACCCCCATCCCCATCTGGAAATAATGTGCTTGAATCTGCCAACAATGAGCAAAAGCTTGGAATGGCATCTTGTTTCTGCCTGGAGTTCAGCTGCTGACCGCCCCCCCTCTGTCTCTGGCTGCTCTCTGGAAAAAAGGGGGAAGGGATGGAGGATGGTTTCCAGCTTAAAGAAGAGAGAGAAACCTCCCACAATGAAGTGAGGTGGCTGCAAATTTTGTCTCCTTTTGTAAAGTGTACTATTGAAAAAAAGCAACGGCTGAGTGGTAAAAAAACCAGACAAACCCTGGCCTTGCTCTCGTGTTTCTGGCAACTGGCCTAAAGCCAATTTTTTAACATGCAGATTCCTCTACCCACAATTGTCCACACACAGCAGATTTGGTTTGGTTTCTGCTACATGATGTCTTGGTATCTGGAAGAACAAAGATAAGGTCAGAAAGCACTCCAAACTCCAGATCATGATATAAACAGGCAATATGTTTAGGGAATGAGATTGCATCCACTGGCCCTAGCCCCTGCCTAGGCATAATCAGCTTGTGTATGTATGTACGCCGTCAAACATTGGCAGAAAACGTGTGAACTGGATGCCTGCAGGTTTGGTTTTGGCAATAGTCTTTGCTGCTTAGTTTACTAGACTGCATACAATTTGTATATGTGTAGGTTGTTTTCTGGCATTGTGGCAAACGTATATAGTATATACTTGGGTATGGGACAAGCATGTGACCCTATTTATTCATGTTGCCTATACACACTTTTGTTGGCTGTGTGGGACTATAATCTATATCAGTATTGGTATTTGCAGTGAAATAGGCACATGCACATTTCTTTCTGCTTTTTTACCTTGGTTCATTCATTCAAATCTTTTCAGTTGAAGATTTTACTAGAGATTAAGCTACAAATGTAATATACTCCCAAGAGCTGTAATGGCACCGAATATATAAAGCATGGTGATTTAATAAGAATACAGAGACTGCTCTCATACATTATTTATTGCAAACCATAATGACAGAGTAATCAAAGACAAAGAAGCCACGTATTTTATTTTGCTGCTGGTTTCTAATACAAAAAGTGCAAAAAAAAGCCTCCAGTTTGGGGCTTGTATGTGTAAGATTTTTTTAAAAACCCAGTTGACTAAAATACGCACTTTTCCTCTAGCCTTTTCTCCAAGTTCTTCTTGCAAGCTGTCAAGTCAGTTCATCATTGAAGATCACATGGCAACACATTACAGAAAATTGCTATCTGCAAAAGGTATTTGAAAAGGTCTTGTCTGATTGGAGGTTGGGTAGTTTGTTAACTCAGCTGACATTTGTAAACTAGCTTAGAAATTATTTTTGAAACCCCAAAACCAAATAAGTTGTTGAAGAATCTTGCAGTGGAATGTTATATTTACAATATAAGTATAGTTCTAAATTATGAGTTGGATCCAGCTATATGTGAATGGAAACACAAGCTAACTTAGCTTCTGCAAGCAATAGCACTATTGAAACAAAGACCAATAACCAACAATTACTTGCATAATGTCTTGCACAAGTGGAAGTGCAAGCTGGGATGCAATAAGTTTAACTTAGTGCAAGCTGATAGTGTGGTCCCCTTTTAGAACATTTCTGATCGTGCAAGGGCTCTAGTGTGCATGGACATTTTCTGCTGGATTCAAAAGCCAAACAGCCATTAGAACATTACAAGTAACCTTGGGCATAATCCCCTGGGAAATATTCCTGCAAAATCCCACTGAAATGAATAGGAGCTACGAGAAACATTGCAAAGGAAATATGTGAATGCCGGTGCCAAATGAGGCTATTATTAGCCTGGATGTAACCTAGCCTTATTCCTGGTCTTCTTTGTCACCGCCCCTTCAAGACAATTTCCACTGTGCTGCCTGCCTAGCCCCAAATATGCCACAGCACATGGCTCTCTCATACAGGAGATGTGTCACACTGTCTCCTGGTGGTGCCTCTTCCACAAGCTGCATCACAAAGGGTCCTTCTGCTAGAGCCAAAACACCATAGTAGAATAAAGATTTTTTTTATTTTAATGTAATGCTGAGCTGACCCTGAACTGGATGGCCCAGGCTGGCATGATTTTTTCAGATCTTGGAAGCTAAGCAGGGTCAACTAAGGTTAGTATCTGGAGGGGAGACCACCAAGGAAGTCCAGGGTCACTAGTACCCTGGCAAGCACTAGGACACTACCTCCATTCATCTCTTGCACAGAAAACCCTAGAGGTTTGCTATAATTTGGCTGTGACTTGACTGCGCTTTATGCACACAAAGCTGAGCTGAAATGTACCTGGTTGCCCTTTGGTCTACCTCCCCAGCTTTTTTTAAAAAACACGCCATAATTCAAAGGTCTGCCTACCCCGTTTTGACTGCTGTTTGCGTTGGCATATGTCCACCTTTGGCCTAATGCATTTAAATCACATAGCAAAAAAATCTAGGATCACAGAAGAAACGAAAGACGACAATGTCTCCCAAGTGAGAATGCAATGCTCATAAATGTGCAGCAGCATCTGGACTACCTGAGGGGAATGAGGAAGGGGTCATCCATAATTCACACCTGTTACATTCTCTGCTAAGTCAAGCAGCTCTCGCTCTCTCTTTGAGCTATGTCTTGCCATGTCTTGAAAAGGAGCCCAACTGAACATGAAGAAACTAATTCAAGGACATTATGTGACCTTTAGGGGATTGTTTCAGACTCCTGCATTCCTTTGAGCTGAAGTCCACATTTACGGGGACAAAATCTAGGTTCTCAAGTATGACTTCTCATTTGTTCAAATCTAATTTTCAGTTTTCTTTCACTCACACAATGATACTGATCACTGTAGCAAAGTTCCTCTTTAACTATAAGCTGCAAATCATGGCTGCATCTGACAAAAAAATATCCCAAGCATTCGATCCAAGCTAGGTGGAAGAAATACTCCTCAATATTCATTTCCAGGCATTTAAACTCTGTACAGACAGAGCCAGCTTACAGAAAAGACGTAGATGCAATATTAATACATGTAAAATGCTTCTTTCAGTTATTGTATTTTACATATATGGGGAAAACATACTACATGCAATCCTCCTGATATGCCTGACTGCAATTTTGTCTGAAACGGCTGACACATATATTTTCAGCCTCAGTCTATGGATACGAACCCCTGATTGTGTAACTTCCACAAACCTCTGGGATGCAGCCAGGAAGTTTCCTTTCTGCTGGGGAGGCAGCAGAATGCCTGCTATGTGAAAGAACACTTGGGAAGTGGCACTTTGACTAGAGATGGGCACGATCCGCATTACGATCGGAAAAAAACCATGATAATGGCGATCGTGCGATCATGACCCAGCAGATCGTGATCATCCACGGCCAACGATCCAGCGATTGGGAGAGGCCTGGATCGTTGCGTTCAGGCTCAGATCGGGGATCCAGACACTCAGGCGCCAGCAATCTATTCCCCTGGCAACGGAGCTGGGGGAAAGCCTGAGCTCTGTTTGCCCTCCTTCTGTCACCCTGGAAACCCGAATGGAAGCCCAGCTTTCCTTGATCAGCAGGGCTTCCTTCCAACCACGGAGCAGCAAAGCAGTCACAAGTTGGGAGAAGACACCCAGGGGAGGGAGGGGGAAGGGGGTGGTCTGTAGCCATAGGCACTCCAATCTCATCCCTGAAAACCCTGATAGGCAGCTCTGACAGCCAAACACAGATCTGTGTTGCTGAATGGGACCTGAGGGGAGGCGGCTTGTCACCACCTCCCCGTGCCCGCCAGGCCCGGTGGCCGCCACCACCACCCACCTTCCCACATAGCTGGGAATAGCAGCGCAGCCCGCTTTGGCCTCCATGATCCACGATCCACGGCTTGGGAACGGAAGATGATCGGTGTGGATCGTTAATTTGGGATCATTGCCGGCGCCGATTCACGATCAGCTGGATCGTTAATTTTTTTTGGATCGTGCCCATCTCTAATTTTGACCCATTCCTGTGGATGGGGAAACTTCTCCACTATGTGTAGAAGGGTCATGGCAACACAAGCCTCTTAGATTCAGACTGAAGTTTCAGTGCCTTTCCCCCCAACTTTACGGGAGTGGCACTATGAGCCACTCCCATGACCCATAGTGCCATAGTTCATCCACACTGTCAAAAGACATGCAGGCTTGGGTTCTTGAGGAATAGGCAGTGAAACACAATTGTGGGGGGGATATCTTCTTAGGCACTCTTGAGGTCTGAAGATTTTGCACCAGTGTGGTGTTGTTAAGAGGGACTTCTGCTTCATCTCTAGAGACTGTGGTTCACATGCTATTTCCAGTACAGGAATAAGCACTGTTTTTATGCAGCTCAATTTTTCTTGTGGATTTTCTAAGAAAAAATATACTGTTTTCAAAGAACATTCCAATACTCTAAACAGAGATTAGACAGGACAAACCTGTGAATTGCATTTAGAACATCATGGCCTTTCTTCTCCTTTTTTGCTTCCTCCTCTACCAAAAAACAACCAGCCACGCTGGGTGAGTCACCACATGGTAGAAGCACAGACTGCGCATGGGCCAGAGAGGAGGATGCATCGGTAGCCCTCAAGCTTCCTTACCTTCTGCCCGCAGTTATCATAAACTCTGCTAAACCAGCTGCATACTGTTTGTGCAGTCTTGGTAAATCTATCATGTGCATTGGTTTTGTGAGAAACTCTTGAATGAAGAATTATGATGTGCTTAGTAAAACACTTGATACACTTGGAAGAGAATTACTCTCCTCTGCTCATTTTTCAACTGTGCCCAACGAATCAGCTTCTTTTACCATGCAAGTAAAAAGGTAAGATGAATAGAAATATCAGTGACAAATGTTATTCCAGGTTAAATATTCAGTTGATTTTTATCACTAAGAGATCACTGCTATGCAGGTGTACTCAGAAGTGAATCTCATTCAATGGGGCTTACTCCCAGGTTATTGTACATAAGCTTATACAGTTACAGTGCAATCTTAAATAGACCTAAATAGACTTTCTATGTACATTGAGGTCAATGGACTTAGAAGGATGTAACTCTGTTTAGGATTGCACATTGCAAGGATTAAGACCCTGGAATAAAGGATTAACTTCGGAGTAGACCTATTTTGGATTGCTCCCATAGTGACTTGGATGTAACCATGAAGAAGAGAACAACGTGAGTCACAACTGACTCATGACTAGACATGGGCACGAACCAAAAAAAATTACAGAACCAGAGGATCGTGGTTTGGTGCAGGCCATGATCCCGAATTCCCGAACAGCAACTAACATATCCCGTTCCCGAACCCGGATCATGGAGGCCGCATTGGAGGGGCGCCCTGCTGTTCCCAGCGATACAGGACCTCACCAGATCAAGCACTAATGTGAGCCCTCAGCCGAGGTGCCCACTGAGCTTGGCCGCAGAGCCAGGCAGCAGCCCTGGAACCAGAGGAGATAGATCCCTATCCACTAAAGCCAAGCACAATTGTACTCTCTCTCTCTCTCTCTCTCTCTCTCTCTCTCTCTCTCTCTCTCTCTCTCTCTCTCTCTCTCTCCCCAAAGGCTAGCAAGTAGCAAGCAAGAGCTCTGTCCCACTCCACTGCTAGCAGAAAGTGAAACCCAGCCTGGGAGACCATGGCTATTTATAAGCATGGGTCCCATTCAGCAACACAGGAGGTCTGTGTTTGGCCATCAGAGCTGCCTATCAGGGTTTGCAGGGATGAGATTGGAGTGCCTATGGCTACAGAACACCCCCTTCCCCCTCCCTCCCCTGGCTGTCTTCTCCCAACTTGTGACTGCTTTGCTGCTCTGTGGTTGGAAGGAAGCCCTGCTGATCAAGGAAAGCTGGGCTTCCATTCGGGTTTCCAGGGTGACAGAAGGAGGGCAAACAGAGCTCAGGCATTCCCCTGGCTCCATTGCCAGGGGAATAGATTGCTGGCGCCTGAGTGTCTGGATCCCCGAACCGAGCCTGAACACCACGATCCAGGCCTCTCCCGACCGTTGGATCATGGGCCGTGGACAATCACGATCCGCCAGGTCATGATCGTGTGATCACCATTTTCGTGGGTTTTTTTACATTCGTAATGCGGATCGTGCCCATCTCTACTCATGACGTCCACGTCCACAGGTCATTCCAGGCAAGAAATGAGCAGAGGTAGCTTGCTATTGACTTTCTCAGCATAGCAACCCCAGTCTTCCTTGGTGATCTCCCATCCAAGTAGAAACTATGAAACCCTGACCCAAAGTCTTTGACCTGACTAAGGTTCAGACATATCATTTATTGTTGTTTGTTTATAGGTAGGAATCAAAGTGGTAGTTGTATTTCACAGACACCAGACGTATTCCGCTTGCTGTCAGTAAACTTTTTATACCAAATTTTAAAAAAGGATTTGATCTTTGGACCTTGCAATATACTGTTTATTTTTCCAGTGTATTAATGCTGAGGTTATTAATTTGGGAGATTTCCCCCCTCCACAGAATTAACAACTGTGTCTTGGATTTGTTCACGCAGATAGGAAACACCACATCCTTGAACAAATAGTATGTGGATCAATATTACATGGCACAGATTGTAGGATCTGCAACTTTCCTAATCATAATTAGTTACTAATGGAATAATGCCCCAAAGATGCTCTTATTATCTGCAGACTATCCCCATCACTCAGAATTCATTGATATCTCAGCTTTACTGTTTAATTTTGTACTGAAATACAATGTTTAGTCTATTCAGAAAAATAGGAATATGCTCAAAGGCCTTAATGACTTCACCTGCACATCTCAGCATTGACTCAAAAAGGCAGTATTTTTTATTTTATTTAGGATATTTATAGTCTGCTTTCTCACTGAAATGCAAAATAGATTACACGGTGTGAGTCCATACAGTCAATTTCAAAGACATTTCAATAAACAATATAATAGCTTATATACATGCAAATTTGCAAAGATTTAAAACTAGCAATTCGATACAGAGATGAAGAAATGCTAAAACAGAGCAGAAGTGATTCTAAGACTGACATGTTAAAACAACACAGAACTATCCAGTAGGATCATACTTACAGCAACAGTACATAGCAGTAAAATATACAGTCTCTGTCCCTTTATTTATACATCTCTTTGAGACCACTTCCTTGCAGTACAGCCCTCTTGTCTGAGTAAAAAGCCCTCTTGACTAATTCAGTTTTGCATAGTTTCAGAAAGCCAAGAAAGTGGGAGCTTTCTTGACCTCTTCAGATAGGCCATTCTATAAAGCAGGAGCCACTACTCAGGATGCAGCTGTTGATTTTTCCCATGTGCAAGTTGGCACCTGCAGAAGGCCCTGTTCCAATGAGCAAAGCTGCCATGAAGGGACATAGGAAGAGAGGCAGTATCATAGATAAGATAGACCAAGGCCATGAAGAGTTTTTTGTATGTGCTAGCCAATACCTTTAATTGAGCCTGGTAACTGATAGGTAGCCAATAGAATGACTGCAGAATGGGAGTAATATTTATGCTCCTCCTAGCTCCTGATAATAACCATTCTGCACCAACTAGAATCTCTGAGTTAGCTGATATGGGAGACCTATGTACAGTGCTTTACAGTTGCCAAGTCTCAATGTCACCATGGCAAGGATCCAGGTGGCCAGATCCACAGGACTGAGGTAGGGGGTTGTCTCTCAGGCTAGTCTGAGTTTGCAGCTGTCTTAACTTGCTTTTCTTGTAGTTGTGCTGGATCTAGTATAACCCCTAGGCTCTTAACTGAGTCAGCAAGTGTCAGACGAACTCCATCAAAAATGGGGACTTCAATGTCCATCAAGATCTCTGCCTTCCCAACGTGTATCACTTCCATCTTGTCTAGGTTCAGTTTCAATTTTTGCTTTCAGCCATTTGACCACAGCTGTCAGACAGTGACCCAAGGTCTCTACTGCATCCCACAGTGATTTGGATAGTGAGATACAGAGGTGGATTTCATGTGCATATTGATGGCATCCAATTCCATAGCTATGAATGAGTTCTCCTAAAGGCTTTGCATAGAGGTTGAATAACATGGAGGACAAGATTGCGGCCTGTGGAATCCTGCAAGATATTTCCCACTCTGTGGATAGCTGGTCTCCCAACAGCAAACCTTCATATACATTCCATGAGAAACTGTTTAAACCAATCCAAAGCACATACCTTGATCCCACTTCTACCTCCAAATGCCTCAGCAAGATGGCATGGTCTACTGTATCAAATGCTGCAAACAGACCCAAGAGGAACAACAAAGAAGCATGCCATTTGTCTACTACATTCAGGCTAAGATCATCAACTAAAGCCACCTGAGCAGTTTCTGTCCCATAGCCTGGCATGAATCCAGACTGAAATCCAAAGCACCAGAGTTATCCAAAAAGACCTGGAGTTGGTCAGCTACTGTTCTCTCAGTCACTTTGCCCAGATAGGGTTGATTGGAGACTGGGTGATAATTAGCCATCTCATTTTTGTCTAGGGATGGTTTTTTAATTAGTGGGTGGATAAGTGCCTGTTTGTTCATTGATGTGGTCCATACATAATTTTAACAGCCAAGATGGGCAAGGATCCAGCACACTTATATACTTTTCACATATATAATTTAAATAATATAAATCAATCAATGTATTAAAAGGAGATTTCTTCATAGTAGCTGTTTTAATTGATTCCAGAATTCACAATTTCAATAGCCTCAGTATACTATGAGGTGTGCACGGCTATTGATTGCTCTTTTTTATAATCTTAAAATGCAATATTGAGAAATACAGAATTTTTTTTAACTCAGCTGCTGTGGATTCATCTGCTCCAAAAAGCTTGAACATGAGCATCAAATGTAAGTATGACTGTTGTGCTTTCAAATAAATATCTGGCTTCACTTTATTTGGTCTGTAAATAGTTGTTTTGTATAATAACTTTCTTCTCTCCCTCCTTATTTTGGCAATAACCATTTCATTTAGAAAAACAATACTAAGGGAGGAAAAAACCTGATGTCCTACTCCACAGCCATGTCTATTGTGTAAGCATTAAATGACTGGTCCTAGGATTTTCATATCTTTCTTGAGACTTTGGGTCTGATCCCTACAGTCTTGGCAATAAGCAGTAGCCATAAAGCAGGCAACAATATGCAATTGCCAAAGGACAAACATACAGTGACTTTCAGTTTGAGGCTTCATCCCATTGTAAACCAGGGAAGAGATTACTTTGCATGCTAATGCCACCTATAGGCTGAAACTGATTTATTTTGATATGCTGACCTTTCTCTGTGGAAAATTGAGGATTACATGGAGGATAAGACTGATTTTACACATGCCTCTTTAAGCTCTGTTGAGCCTCTGTCCCATTATAGATAAACATGTGTGGAAGACAGTTTGAAAGTAGTTTTGACTGTACTTGTGTCAGGTTTTTAAATCAATTGATGGCCATGCAGGAAGTTGGATTTACAACTGCATTTCATCCTTCCTGTGATTTGTGTGTCAGACTATGAACTGCAATGTCCAAGCATTGCAGTCCTCCTTCTATAGGATTTAGGATCCCCCCCTCCCTATACTCTTAAACTCCTCTCTGTATAAAAATGTTTCTTTGGTCACTATTAATAGAAGGAGGTAAGAGAGAAAAGACAAAGCAGAGAGAGGGAGAAGCCCTGATTCTGAACCTAACTGTTTTCAACCTTAGGTGAAAGAGAGAGGGGAAAGGGGGAGGGAAACAAATCATTGTGGCTGGCAAAAAAAATTGGAAATCACAAAAACAGCAGTACTGACTTTCTCTTCCCACACACGAACACTCACGCTCAGCCCCACAAAGGACACTCTGTCTTCATCTATGAAAAATGAGAACAACCCTGCCGGATTAGATTAAGGATTCATGAAATCTAGCATCTTGTTTTCCACAGCAGCCAGCCTCATGATTATAGTAAACTCATACACAGAGCAAGAAGGCAATACTCTCCCCTGTTGCCTCCCAAGTACTGGTCTTCTACGTCACATTGCCTCTAAAGGATTTATTTATCCATCATAGCAGAATATTTCTTAAATTAATTATGTGTTATGGAAAGAGATGTTTTCTTTTTTCTCTTCTGAATTTCTTGTATAATGAAAGAGGGGGGAGTTCTTTCTATCCACTTTCTCCACAGCATATCATAAAAAGCCAATTGGCATTTTGTTTCGTTCTATGCCAAAATCATTAACACATTCACTGACTGTGTCTGCTATCCTGGCTCCCCCCATGAACCCAATCCCAAACATTTATAGGTTTGTTTAAAAGGCCCCTCCTGGGCAGCAGTGCTGCAGCATATTGCAGCATGTTATTTTTTTTCCAAAATAAGTCTATAAAGCAGTCTGGAGGTGAAATTGACTAGAATGTTGGCCTTGTAGACAAGATGAAATTTACAAGAGTACTTCATGGCTTTTGTGCAGCCCCACATGCATAGGCCAGCTGCAGAGATTACTCTAACAAGAATTCTAGAGCTTTCTAAGGAGCTAGGAGTGCCCCCTGTCCCCTCAGCATGTGCCAGAGATTTCCCACACAAAGGGCATATGATTGTGGGGGAGGGAGGGCTCTTCCTTCAGATCTCTCTTTGCTGCTGTGAACAAAGGATCTTCTCTTCAGCTTTTCATCTCTTAGAAACATAGGATCATAAAGTTGGAAGGTACTTCCAGGGTCATCTAGTCCAACTCCCTGCACAATGCAGGAAATTCACAACTACCTCCTTCCACACACACCCAGTGACCCCTGCTCCATGCCCAGAAGATCGCAAAACACCTCCAGGATCCCTAGCCAAACTGACCTGGAGAAAACTGCTTCCTGACCCCAAAGTGGTAATCAGCATTACCCTGGGCATGTAAGAAAGGGCCACACGAGATGTATGCACTAATGTAACCTTTCCTGCCATCCTTCTCATGATCTGCCTAGGTTCACAAAATTCAGTATTGTTGTCAGATGCCCATCTAGCCTCTGCTTAAAAACCTCCAAAGGAGAGCCCACCACCTCCTGAGGAAGCCTGTTCCACTGAGGGACCGCTCTAACTGTCAGAAAGTTCTTCTTAATGTTTAGCTGAAAACTCTTTTGATTTAATTTCAACCCATTGGTTCTGGTCTGACCTTCTGGGACAGCAGAAAATAACTCCACACCATCCTTTATATGGAAACCCTTCAAGTACTTGAAGATGGTTATCATATCACCTCTCAGTTGTCTCCTCTCCAGGTTAAACATACCAAGCTCCTTCAACCTTTCCTCATACGTCTTGGTCTCCAGACATGTCCTCTGGACATGTTCCAGCTTGTCTACGTCCTCCTTAAATTGTGATGTCCAAAACTGGACACAATACTCCAGAGCAGAGTAGAGCGATACCATCATTTCACATGATCTGAACACTATATGTCTGTTGATACAGCCCAAAATCGCATTTGCCTTTTTAGATACCACATCAGACTGCTGACTCATGTTCAGGGTATGGTCTACTAAGACCCTTAGATCCTTTTCACACATACCATTACCATCCTCTATTTATGCATTTGATTTTTTATTAATTAATTAAATTTAATTTATAGTCTGCTCTCCTCTAAATGCAAAACTTTACATTTATCTCTGTTGAAAATTATTTTATTTATTTTAGCCCAGTTTTCCAGCCTGTCAGGATCATCCTGTATCCTGAGACTCTGTCTTCTGTATTTGCTCCCCCTCCCAATTTAGTATCATCTGCAAATTTAATAAGCATTCCCTCATTCCTTTATCTAAATCATTTATACCTTAGATCTTTCTCTTCACTCTTATACCATTTTCCTCTTCTGTGCTTCATCTCTTGAACTTTTTCTCTGAAAAGTATTTTTAAAAGCATTATAGCCTTATGGCTTTATTTAAAAAATGCACAGAGTATGGAACAAAAATGTTGCAGTCTGATGTCCACAAGCCCTGCCTCATGTGTCTAGGGGAAACTCATGTCAGTACCTGTAATGCCTGCCACCAGTTTACCCCTAAAGCCTGTCATGAAAGGGTTTCCTGCCTAAAGGTACCTGTATGGGAGAAAGCACTGGGACCCCCAAAGCCCACCCTGAAACATGCTCTTCGGACTTTGACAAAGATGCAAAAAACTATTCTTTTTGCACCACTGGGTCCCAGCTCAGATCCCGAGCTCTCTGCCTTCAAGAGATCAGCCTCAGTTCTGAGAAGCGTATTAGAATTACTACAAAAGACAATGAAGGAAAAGAGGAAGCACAAGAAACTGAGACCTACACTGTCAGTGCCCAAAGAACATCAGTGGCAAGAGCACTCCATTCCTCCTCGCACGCCTTCCCCTCAGCAGTGAGCACACTTGCTCTCTTCTTCTGATTACTCTGTTGAGATTTCCAACCTTTCACCAGTTCCATCTACACAGCACCACAAGTCTTGGTCAGCTCCCCATGCTGCCATGCAACAGTCCCCGATGTTTTGGGGCTCCCAACAAGCACCATGATTTGCACACCCTCCATTGCCATTCCCTGCTAATCTGTCACAGTGGGCACCATGGGAACAGCAGTTCCCGCCTCACTCAGGCTGACATCAAGGGCTGACATCATCATCAAAGGATTTTCAACCCTTAGTTCCATGTGGGGATCACATTGATTCCAGTTCTGAAGATGATTTATTTCCTTGGTCTGATCTCGGCTCCAGTGTTGCCTCTGAGCTTTCACCAGATGAAGCAGTCAGCAACAAAACATCTGTCTCCCCTTCCAAGGATCTGTGACTTTACTCTGAACAGTTGCTCAGAATGGCAAACTCTTTGGAACTCAAAGACATTTCTTCAGAACCAAAGCCTTCAGATCCAATATTGAAAGTGTTATACAGCACCAAGATATGACTCATGCTCCAGGGTCTTTTAGGTATACCCCACTCTGTTTGGGCCAAGCCTACTTCAGCCTCTCCCTCCACAAGGAAACTTGAAAATATGTTCAGAGTTTGAGAGGAGGGGTATAAATTCTTATTTGTGCATCCTCAAGCTAATTCTGTAGTGGGGGATGTTATCTCTTCCAGACGAAAAGGAGGCTCCCATACCAGGCTCCTGTTGATCACAAGGGGCATAAACTAGATAGACGTAAAATTTATTCTTCAGGGGCTCTAGGTTTAAAAATAGCTAACTTCAATGCCATAATGGGTAGATACCAAATGTTTTTATGGGAGCACATAATCCAATATATCAAGATCCTTCCTGAGGCTAAGAAGGCCTTAGCAAAGTTGCTACATGCAGAAGGAGTCAGACTAGGAAAGTAGCAGTGAAATGCTGCCAGACATGTTGCCAACTGTTCCAGCAGAACTATTGCCTCAGCAGTTGTTTTAAATGCCACTCTTGGTTATGTAACACTGCTCTGCCTAACAATACCAGAGCAAGACTAGAAGACATGCCTTTTGAGGGGAAAAAACAGTTTTGTTCCCAGAGTGATGACACACTTGATAGGCTTCACAAAAATAAAGTCACTTCAAAATCTCTAGGGATTACTCCTCAAACTGCCCCTACCTATAAACCCAGGTAGTTCCTCAAACATGGATATCAACCAACTTATCAGAGGCCTTATAGAAATCAACCTGCCCACTCTCAGGCTCCCAACTGTCCTCCTTTTGAGTCACAAGGAAGAAACAATAGAAACAAAGAGTGAGGTGTCCCTCTCCGTCCTCTAAGGAGGACACTTCTAATGAGAAACCCTACCAATGACTATCCCAGTTACAGGAAGTTGCTCCTAGTTTGGTCAGTTCTTTCTGGTTTTCAGTTAGTAATGATTCTTGGGTATTATCTATAGTTCATAGAAGATATTACTAAGAATTTTTGTCTTTGCCTCTGGTCTGCCCACCTCAAGCAGTTCCTTCTGCTCCTCTTAGAAACTTAGATGATGGGGTGACTCAGCTCTTGTTTAAGGGACAGTTGAGTTTGTTCCCAGTTCTTAACTGAATCTAAGATTTTATTCTAAATATTTCATAGTCGATAAGAAAGATAGTGGGAAAAGAGAAATCTTGGACCTTCAAGACCGAAATAAATATCTTAAGGTTGTTACGTTCAGAATGGTTGCCTTAAAGGATGTTTTATCGCTGTTGGAAAAAAATGCGTGGTTTGCAGTCCTCAATCTCAAGGATTCTTATTTTCATATTAATAGTCACAGTAATTGCAGACAGTGTCTCCATTTCCAATGCAGTCAGTCCCTTTACCAATACACAATCTGCCCTGGGGGTTGGCCACGGCACCTAGGGTATTTACCAAGTATATGAAAGTTCTAGTTGCATATCTAAGGTTGAAGGGCTGTTTGATTTTCTGGTGTTTGGATGACTAGCTGTTATCAACTCCATCCCAATCCCTTCTAGAACACAATATGCCCCTAACAGTTACCACCCTCTCCTCTCTCGGCCTAGTGATCAACTGGCAAAAATCCCATCTGTACCCTTCCCAGTCAATTGACTTCTCTCATGCTGGGTGATGCTCGCTGTTTAAATTGACCTACTCCACCACTAATGTACCTTACCCTTTGCTGATTGAAGCCCATTCCACCAGGGCACGAGTTTCTTCGGCAACTCTTCAGGGACATATCTCCATCACTGACATTTGCAGAGCTGTGACTTGGTTCACTCTTTGGCCTTCCTGAAATATTACTCTATCGATGTCGATTCTGGGAAAAGCTGTTTTGCAGTCACCATTAAGCTGATTAGCCCACACCCACTTCTTCTAGTAAGTGAGCTTGCTCATGTGGGGCAGCACAGAAGCCATGAAGATGAAAACGGGGCTGCACTTACCTATAACTGTTGTTCATTCAGTAGTCTTAAGGCATACACCCTTCCTTCCTTTCCTGACTGTGGGCTTTATTCTTTTACTTATCTACTGTCCATGGCAGCAAAGGAGGGCCTGGAGGAAGAGTCCTCCTTCCCCTTTGGTCACATGCCCTTTGGGTGGGAAATCTCCAGAGTACACTGAAGGGGAGACCTCCAACTCCTTGGAAAGCTCTAGAGTTCTTGTTAGATTCATCTCTGCAGCTGGCCAGCGCATGTGCAGTCCCATGTGTGCCTGTGTAACCTGTTTTGTTCAAGGGCAATATCAAATAAATACATTTATCTAATTTGAGAACTGGGAGAGTTCATGTCTATGACAGTGTGATCGCACCTCGTGACACTTGCATTTATAAAAGATAACAATGAACAAACTTGAGGAAAAAAACATCTTATTTGGAACAATACAATAATAAAGCATATATAACAACAAATGTAACAAAACAGGCCTGTTTTACTCAAGCAGACCCAGGTCTCAGTCTTTCTGACTTCTGTATGGTGGTCAGTCCCTTGAATTGCGGCAACTTGTAGCTGTGCTCTACATTGAGATGCCTTCTGTTCTTCACAGGAGTCCTATAACATTAATACAGAGTTCATAGAAAGGAGTGCTTCTGAGGAGAGTGCTTCTCCCTGCAACTTCAGACCCTCCAGTCTCTCAGGGAAAATTATACATATAATATCCATTTCAAATAGTCCCAACAATAATCAAATTACAAACTAACAGCCAATTAATATAAACACAATCTTCCCTTCCAATAATAAGTATAAGAAATTCTCATACCTACAACATTAATACAGAGTTCATAGAAAGGAGTGCTTCTGAGGAGAGAGCGCTTCTCCCTGCAGCTTCAGGGCCTCCAGACTCTCAGGGAAAATTGCGCCTTTTTTTCCTTATAAGGAATACCCCAACTGTCTATCTCCCTCTAGTGGGCAAGGGTTACACCTGCACAGAAGACCACTCAATGAGCAACAGTTACAGGTAAGTGCAACCCTCTTTTGCCTGGTAAGAAAGTTAATGGGGCAGAAAGCCAGGTGGGAAGTTAATGCAAAAGGGTACAATTGTGCATCTGAGTGTAGTGACAAATGCCAGTGACAGGGCCAGCATCTGGGGTGGCAAGTGCCAGAATGCCTTATCCTGCATTAACTGGAAGGCCTGTGGTGACATTTACAATAAGAAAAGCATAGCTCGTGAATGGAGGTATATTAAGGAATATTCACTGTAGCAGGGAAGATTCCTGGGTGATCATTAAAACACTTTGAAATATATATGTGATCCATTCTCTGTTTAGGCATAGTGTGTTCCAGTTGCATTTTAACCTGCGGTGAAACTCCCACATCCCTGTTCAAGGCTAATAGTGTTTAGGGGCACCATTGGAAGGAGTGGATGGTGTGTGTGTGTGTATAATCCCTCCCAACACCTTACTTCATACCACAGGTGATCATTCCTGTGAAGCACCTGTATTTCTGCATAACACACTGGTTCTATACAATGAGAAACCATAGTTCCAAACAAATAAATGGGTATATATGCCAGGTACACATGGTAAAGACACTAATCTCTGCTCCCCCAAAAGTGTGACTAACCTGAATTATTCACATTGCTGACATATCAAAGGAAATTGCAATACCTGCTCTTCAAATGAGCTGCTTTTTAGCTGCTTTGTCTTCAGTATATCCAAGAATGGACCTTTCTGTATCCCCCAACGTGTCCACTGAAATATGAAGGTGAGTTCCTGACAGCACTGTAACTTGACAGCATTGTAATCATTGATGCAAAGTGGGGCTTAGCAAGGTGCTTGGAGTACAAGTTTCAGAAGCTTGTAGCATTCACGTTGCTATCTCAGATTCTTCTCTGGCATAGGTTGCATTTTTTAATCAAAGAACAACCTTCTCTGCCTTTTTATCCTCTTCCTCCCTGCTATCCCTGTGGCCTTGAAGTTGGGGCTGCTGTGACTGACAAATCACACGATGCCCCAGCCATACCTTTTCATTTTATTTATTTAAACATTTAAAGCCCACTTTTTATCTTGGGTTAAGGTGAATTAACTAAGGGGCTTTGTCTTTTAAACATTCTATGGTCTCCATCTGCCTTATCATTTTGTCTAGATAATTTTAGGTTGCATGGTGTGTATTTTATGGTGTTGTTATAGGGCTGCCAGACCCCCGGTGGGGGTGGGGGGATCCCCTGCCCCCACCCTCCCACCCCCGCCCCCACCTACCTGGCCAGCGGGGGGGTGCGCAACTTCAATGCGCGCCCCCCTGCGGTGCTGCGCACCCCCACGCACAGCAGCAGCCAGGATCAGGCCTGTTTTGGCCTGGATCGGGGCCCCTGTGGAGCGCGGGAGCATTCCTGCGCTCCACTAGGGCCCACAACGGACCCAATCCACGCCAAAACGGGCGCGATCCACGCCAAAATGGGCGCAGATCGGGCCCGTTTTGGCACAGATCAGGCCCGTTGTGGGCCCCTGCGGAGCGCAGGAAAGCTCCCATGCTCCACAGGGGCCTTAAACGGGCCTGATCTGTGCCAAAACGGACCCGATCCGTGCCAAAATGGGCGTGGATTGCACCCGTTTTGGCGTGGATTGGGCCCGTTGTGGGCCCCTGCAGAGTGCAGGAACGCTCCTGTGCTCCGCAGGGGCCCACAATGGGCCCGATCCGTGCCCAAACAGGCTGCGTGGTGACGTCACTAAGTGACATCATTGCACCAGCAGGAGTGCACGTGCGCGCTCCGCACACGCACCCCCCCCCCCTCAGGTAAGAGCCAGGCCCCAATCTCCTGCTGGGAGATCGAGGGGGCCTGGCAACCCTACGTTGTTACGTCCTGACTTGTTTTAATGGCATTGGCTTGGGTTTAGCCGCTTGTTTGTAAGTTACTTGTATAATGACTTTCATTAAATCATCAGTATTTACCATATGGGAATATTGGTTTCTCTGGGAGAGGTTGGCTATTTTTTTTTACTTTCTACTTGAATGAATGGTTGCTTAAGCCACCAGAGCTATCTTTCTGCTTATCTTTTTTTTGAAAGTATGCAATGGACAAGTTCACCTCATAGCCACAAGTCAGAAGTTAAATCTGGAATAACTCTTGAAACCTGATGCATCATTAGTTTATTAGCCCTTTTAAAGATTTAAATTGGCCATTAGCTCAGTAGAGTTGTAGTCACACTTGGTGAGCCTAATGGGCAAGTAATTCTTTGGATATGAGATAATAGCTACCAAAATAAGTTCCTTCTTAGTATTTCCATTTTGAAAGTACAGGTTAAGCAAGGATATTTTGCCAGCACAGTGTTTTGGAGACACAGCTTTTTTCTGTCTTTGTAGTATTTTCATAGTTCATTTTAAAAACTATAAGGGAGAAGATTTGTTTTCTTATTAATGATGCTACTGCTGAATAAATATAGATTCATTTTTAAAATCCTTGCAGGTTATAAAGATCAGCAGACACTGTAATAAATATATGCCATAATATAATAACCCATCCAGCATAATAAGAACAGATTTGTATCCTTAATCCAAGGGCACTCATAAAAATGTCCCTTTTTCAAAGCATAGCTTGTATTATCACCTATTTCAAAGATGCAAAAAGTACATTCAGGTAATAAAAAACGTTCTCCCAGGGACCTTTCTATCAAATTAACTGATGATTTGCAGCAGTTAAATCCAGATCCTGGATGGATTGAAACTGATACAAGAACATAGTTTCCTTAAAAGCATAAATAGATGTCTCTGCCTCCTTAGGTTCTCAGGTTGGCGTCTGATTTATCATAGCCTTCTTAAAAACTGGTATCTTTTTGTTGCTGGCACTACACTCTTACAAAATCTGTTTGGGGGGATCATTAGGGTGTTTTAAAATGAATATGTGGACTGATAGACAATGATAGCTATAGTATGTTAGTATACTTCATCAACTTATTAAAAGCTGAAATGTAGCAAAACATAGGGTTGGATCTGTAATAAAGAGTACATAAAAGGATTATACAGTTAATCAGGAGCTGATTTTTGGAGAAGAGGCCGCCTGCTTCCTGGTGGAGTCTGGTAGGTGGAAGGCAGCACTGGAATGGTTGTGGTTACAGCCTCTAGGCATAAGTGGGATTTATTTTATTTTATTTGCAAATAAAATAAAAAATAAGCCTCATACATAATAGAAATAAACATATGACAACATTAGTGAGAAATCTACACATTAGCATCCACAAAAGGTTTCCAAATATCTAAAAATAAGTCCATTTACAGATGTCATTTATATGCCATACGTTTGAGTATAGATAGGGGTTCCATTCCCCCGTCCAGGACGGGGGATCCCCTGTTCCCATCTTCTCCCCATCCCCACTTACCTGGCCAGCGGGGGCACCCCCGGGTGGTGCAGTGTACCTTTGGGCAGTGCTGTGTGCTCCCGCACCCACAGTGGCCCAATTCAGGCTGAATCGCGCCTCACAGTGGTCTGTCATGTCTGCATACCATCCATCCATGCCATTCATATGTTCTCTGTTCCCTGTATTGATTTGATCATACTGTGTACCTGTATGCCCTTGGATTATGCTCATGTACAGTAACCATTATATTCATGCCATCTCTGGTTTGAGAGATGGCTTGCCTGAAAACAAAAGTACTATATATATGTTGTTATAATTCAAGTTGGATATACGCTCTGAAAGTTTTTGGTAGAATGTTTCTTGTTGTTCATTTGGGGCATAGATGTTCACTATTAAAGTTTTCCTTTGGCCTTTCTGGAATTCAGTCATTAAGATTCTTCCATGGTCGCAGGCATAGATTAGTTTTGGATTCAATCTTTCCTGTATATATGTTACTAGTCCTCTTTTTTTTACTTTATCAGCTGCTATCAATGGGGATCCCAAATTCTTACAGTTTAACAGCCTACTTTCTTTATCCTTAATGTGTGTTTCTTGAAGACATATTATCTCTGCCTTAGTTTTTTTCAAATATGCAAATGTTCTTCTTCTTTTGGGGGAGGGGAGTTCAATCCATTGACATTCATTGAAAATATTTCCAGGGAGTCCTTGGCCATTATTTCTTATCTCTCTTACTACCCTGTTTATTTTCCTCCTTGCTTTGCGTTCTGGTCATCACACCACCTCTTGCTCCATCTTTTTTTTCCGATTCTGACGATGAGCTTGCATCTTCTTCTTCCCCTTTATTGTCCTCCGGTTTCTGGTCCTGCAGCAAGTTCTTCATAAAGCTTGGGCTTTATGTATTGAATTGATTTTGAATCTTTGACCTTTGAAGTTAAAAAGTAATCCCTCTGGTATCAGCCATCTATATTGTATACCATTTGTGCTTAGTAGGTCTGCCAAGAATCCATATTCCCATCTCTTCATCCGCACTTCCCATGGGATATCTCTTAGACTGTTATCTCTTCATCTTGGTACTTCAGTGGGGTCTCTCGTGTTGCTTTAAGAATTTCATCTCTAGTTCTGTACCTTACAAATCTTACATGGATTTCTCTTGGCTTTTTGTTCTTCTTCGCAAAGGATGAGTTTACTCTATAGGCCACATCTATCTCTGTTTCCATTTCTTCTGTCTGAATATTTAATGCTATTGCTAATATTCCAGCTGCCAACTCTAAGGTGTTTTCTCCTTCTTTTTCTTTTACACTCTGCAAACGCAACAACATTGCCGACTTCTCCATCTGAAGAGTTATCAATTTAGCTTCCATTGTCATTTGACTTTGTGTTATTCTCTCTACCTTATCTTCTGTTTGTTGATTCTTCTCTTCTATTTTTTGAACTTTACTAGTTAGTTCAGCTGCCTCTTTTTTAGCTTCTCTCATCTCAGTCTGGAACCTCTCAAATTTCTCATTCATGGTCTTTATTTGGTCCAATATTTGGGCCAGACATACTTCAATTGTCTGAATTGATGTTTGTGAGGATGCAGGGGCCTGTGCCATAGCTTGTGTCACTAATCTAGAAGTCCCAGGAGATGGTTTTGTGCCCTTTTCCTTCCCTGGCATCATCTTTAGTTAAATGGTCTCCCTTCTTTATTTTGCAATTTTTTCTCAACTCAGTGGCACAAATAATCAAGCCCAACTAGCTCGCCTCTTCTATTGACTAGTTTAAGGAGCAGAGAAGATGTTATTATTTTACAGACCTCAATGTTCCCAAATATTCTCAGCAGATAATGTTATTATTTTACAGACCACAATGTTCCTAAATATTCTCAGCAAATCTAAACAATCAGCCAATGTTTACATATCATATCATTGGGGGGGGAAACACCTGTATACTCTCATTCACCCAGTTATGTCCCAGAAGTTGTTACTTTGAGAAACTTCCCCTTCTTGAAGCTATAGACGACGGGAGAGTCACTACGCAGTTTAAATCAAATTATAATCCATTTTGAGAGTCCAAAGCACCCACATGAACCAAAAAGGAAAAAAGAAAAAGGAACGAGGAAAGAAAAAAAAAGAGGCAATCACTTTATAGTCCCCTCAAAAAAAAAGGAAAAAAATTAATCCAATCCCAAGTTTCTCAGCTTTATGATCCAATCAAACATTAACTATATGAAGGCCAGCAATAATTAAAAACTGAAAAAGAAAAATTGCCTAGATAAATCCAAAAGAAAGAAAAAAGAAACAAAAAAGAAGCCATAGGAAGAAAAATAAAAGAGATATCCAACAAAGAATAAATAAAAGAGATATCCAACAAAGAAAGAAAAATTCTTGATCAGTTCCAGTAATCCAGTAGTCTAGGAATCTTTTTTTTTTTACTATAGATCCAACAACATTCCCAAAGCCATATAAGTAGGACCTGATGTTAGTATGGATAAGGGCCAAGTAGTCATTCACACACAAAAAAGGAAAAAGTCTCTTCTTTCTTCTTTTTTACAAAGTCCAATCTTAATTTCTCATGATATTTGGGATATACTAAATCATGTCTTTTATGGCACCTTAGATCCAATAAACAAGTTTCTTCTCCCCCCCCCCCTTAAGTACTGAAGCCAAATTGTCAGCTTGGAGTATTGCAGATAAAAAACAAGAGAGGCAAAAAGAACAAGGAGAAAGGGGGGGGGGGATTTTAAACATTCCATAAGTTGATAGTCGCTTCATACAGTTTGGTAACGACTGATCTCACCCAGCTGAGGGAAACAAATCAGAAAAGTTCACTTCTGCAGATCTTATCTTTGCAGTGCTTGTCAGACACTGTTTTTTTTCTCGGAGTTCACAGCTAGAGAGCAATTAAAGGCTTCCTCTTCGTCTTCCTGCCAACGAGCTGGTTGGGAGTCAACAAGCCGAGCCGCCGCTCTGCTCGTGGCCCCCTGCCGTGCTTCAGCTTTGCCCCCCTCTCTGGGAGGGGGGGCTTAAAGTCTCGGATCCCCGAGACTCACAGAAGATCAGAGAATCGTGGTCCTGAGCTCTCGCTCAGCAGACCTGACTGCGCTGCGCCATTTCCGGTGTCTCAAAATGAAAGTACTAATGATGAGTCTGTTATCTCCGAAGCCTGCTTACTGACCTTGTACTAAATTGTAACTCTTTGCAAGAGACAGAGAGAGTTGAATTCCTTGTAATCTTCTGGCTTTCTCTGGGCAGACAAAGCTATTGTGTTTCTCATGAGAATTGGGTTCCGCACCTTGTTGCTAACTGCCCCAGGGGAGGGGGGAATCCTGCTACTTATATCAAAGTGCATATGCTTGTATTCTCATTCCTAACCAATCCTATTAATCTTTGGAGGTACCTGTGAACTTATTGGATCTCTATAATAAAACCTTTTCAACCAAGACCCTGGAGTACTTGCTGTGAGGGGTTTGGGGATCTATCTGCCATCCCTATAACTGACATGGGCTTGATCTGGGCTAAATTGCACCCCACAGTGGGCCAATTCAGCCCCCTGGTGACTGCGGGAGTGCTCCCAGGCTGCCCTCTGTCCTGTGCAATGGCATCACTTCCTGGAAGTGACATCATCATGCAAACACAGACACAGGGGCACAGAAAGGTAAGTGCCAGGCTTCTGATCTCCTGCTGGGGGACTCGAGGTACCTAGCAACCCTAAGTACAGATAAAGTTGTAAAGTCATCCATCCACTGAATTATGGAGGTGAGCATTTGTCTCTCCAATTAATTAATCAATGAGTAGAGCATCCTTCCTCCCGTCCTTTTCCCAGCACACTACTCCGGAACTTCTTCCAGTGCTAGGAATCAGTTCTGGAAAATCTGAATGAATGTCAATTAGAAAAGTGGTGTGAACATATGCAGAGTGTTAACACTGAAAAACCATAACAAGCAGCTGTCCTTTGGAAGAAAGGCTCCTCAGCCTGGCACATCTAAGTTAAATGCTTTTCATAAGTGCACTCAAGTCTCTATCCCTCCAAGCTGCTCTCTCCTATGTAATAGGATCCTAAGTTCAGTAAAATTCTGAACTTAGGTACTACTAAAGGATATGAGGCAAATATGGATAAGAATTTTCAGACCAAAATGTCACCGTGAAAAGCTTTCTGAGCAAAGGATTTCAGCAGCAGGTTCTGCACCAATAAAAAGTTGGTTTGACAGTTTTTCTATTGCAGAAAAATGAATTAAATGACCCTTCGGTCATTAGCATCAGACTCTCAGCCGTGGAAAACACCAGAGTTCTGTTACAGTTAATGAAACATAAAGTGCTGTGTCTGTTTATAACAGCAAAAAAAAAGGCACTAGCCAAAGAAAATGTATAATTATAGTGCAGAAAATTAATAAGATTCTAACCCACTTTGGACCTTATACAGTTGATGAAAGAAAGGAGGTCAGCCAAAAGGGAAATTATATTTATTGTATCCCCTGCTTTGCAGGATGACTCTTATGGTAATGTTTTTTAACCCAGACTGCATTTATCCTTATCACAGCATTTTATGTTGGTCAAGAACAAGACAAGTGGATGACCCATTATCATTCTCTAGCACTACTTATTAGGGTGTCAAATGGCTGTGTTTCTGCCACTGAGGATTTCAAACTGGGTTTGGTGAGGAATCTAACTAGGGTTACTGGACTCCAGGTGGAGCTTGGAGTTTCCCTAGAATAACAGCTGATCTCACACTAAAATGATCAGTTCCCCTGAAAGAAATGACAGGTTTGGAGGGTGAATTCTAGGTCCTCACATCCCTACTAGAGTATCCTCCCCCACCCAAATTCTGCCTTCCACAAGCATCACCCCCAGTCTCTAGAAATCTCCCAAGATGGAATTGGAAACCCTTAATCTAAGTCAGATCCCAGTCTACCACCTATTCAGTTCTTTGAAAAACTCCGATTGGTGATACACGTGATTATTGTCATTTAGCATTCTGAAATCATTCCACTCACCAAAATATAAGGACAGATGGACTTCCATTCTAGCTGTATCTGAAGAAGTGAGCTGTGACTCACGAAAGCTCATAACCTACCACAAATTTTGTTAGACATAGGTGCTACTTGACTCTTGCTCTTTTCTACTGCTACAGACAGACTAACATGGCTACCCATCTTGATCTATCTCCAGGAATTAATAAGTGACTGTGTATTTCTTTTCTTTCTCCCTTATGTTCATAGATAAAGAGATGAACATACATTTATACCTATATACAGCCATCCTTACTTAGATGTAAAATTATGCAAAACAGCAGGTCATCTTCTTTAAACAAGTATGAAGTATCTGCCTTCTCAGTTTATATATAGACCTGCTTTGTAAAACTAATCTTTCGGAACAAAAACAATTGTTCAGGGTAGAACTTTTTTTTGTCAGTCTAGTAGTTTAACTTATAGCAAGTAGCATGCTGAGGCTTTTTCACTGCCATAATCTGGGGCAAATATTAAGTTCCGAAAGCAACCTACTTTTTCGTTAAGTTATTAAACTGTTCTGGAACCAACAGAAGTCAAGACTACATTTTCAGTGTCAAGACTCTATGGAATTCATCATTCCATAGAATTAAAAAAAATTGGATGCAAACTTAATCATATTATTTCAGAGCAAGAACTTTAAACATACCACTGGCACCGAAATTTAAAAGATTTAGAAGCAGGTCTGGCATCAGGAGTTTACAGTTGCCAAGGGTGCAGGAGGGCCTACTGCTACTTACTTTCTGGACCCATTGCCATGTAGCAATGGGCTGCAGAGATTACCATTTGCAGGGGCAATGGTAGCATTACCCCCAGAAGGAATTGTGCCCTTTTCTCTTTTGATCTAAGTGGCCTTCTTAGGCTTTCTCCATCTTAGGTTTGCCAAGCCTCCAGCTATGGTGAAATGTTTCCCATAGGTAAGTTATGTTGCCTGCTGCCACCGCAATGGGAGAAAAATAAAATTAAAGACAGCAATGTTGCTGATGTCATTGCATCACTTCGGTGTACAACCTGGAAACCCCATGGTAATCCCATAGAGTTTCTGGCAATTCCTAGAGCTACCCTTTGTCACTTCCAGATTGTATCTAGAAGTGATACAATCATACACACCCTTGTCTCTGCCACCTGGTAACCCACAGTAATTAAAGGGAGGAATGTAATGTGTGTTGTGAAGAGGACCCCAACTACACCATCACCCACTTCTACTTGGTTGTTCTTGGAGCACTTACAGTTTCCTATGCATGTCTTTGAATATTTTCTTGTCATGAGTGAACAATAAAATCTCAAATAAAAACAAACTTTGCTTGTATTAGTGGCTAAAACTTGTGTGAGCAAGGCCAGAATCTAGAGTTCTTTCTGTCTTCATGTATTATAAGAGTTGCTAGGTCCAGGTGGAGAGGGTGGAGTTTGGGGACAGTATAATGTCATAGAGTTCACCCTCCAAAACAGCCATTTCTCTGTAGTTTGGATAACAGTTGTAATTCCAGAAGATCTCCAGGAGGTTGGCAACACTATGTATTGTTATTAATGTAACAATATCAGAGCAGCCGAACAAATTATTTTCCTCCCCAACACAATTTTGCTGCTACCTATTGCAATAGAAAAACTGGGAGTTGAATTCTATTAACTATCTAGAGTCTAGAGGCCTATTTAGGTAGCATGGCAGTATTTGCCTATCTCCACTCATGCCATACAATTTTGGATGGAAACGTGCACCTAGTTATTATGTAGAGCAGCCACAACTTTCTTGAATATATTTCAAGTGGGGCTTTGAAATTTCTATGAATCTCCCTTCTCTTGAAACTACAATAGTCTTGTTGTCTTGGAAAGTTGAAACATCAGGCTTCTCCTAACGTCTATTTGGAAAATGTGTTCTACAGCATATGCCATTATAGAATATAGGAATATCACTATTTAGAATTCCTACTATTTTAGTACAAACTTCCCACAGCACAAAGCTACTTTATTAAAGTAGCATAGAAGCCCCATTCTTCTTTTCTATAGGAGCCAGACCTTCAGGCAATGAAAAATAAATTCATTGCTTTGTGTTGACTGCAACAGGTCAGTCCTCAAAATGTGCTCCTAGCATGACCTCTGGGATATTTACAAATATGGCAGGCATATAGCTTTTCGGACAAGGAATGTGCAGAATTTTTAAACTTCAGATTTCATTATTTAAAACTGAGGACAAAATCTCACTTACCTTGCTCCCAAGAGAATGTTAACTCAGATCAAAGCTATTTAAAATGCTTTCACTTGTGAAACTGAGTAAGATTTGGCTCGGGGTGGAAAACTAGATGCAGAGATGCAGTAAGCAAGTTGCTAAGCAAAAATAAGTTATTATTGTCATGTAGAGGAAAGAGTAGAGTCTAAATATAATCCTACTTCACGTTTGCATCTACTCACACCAAACAGTTTTTATTATAGGTGCCAAGCTGCATACAACTGCCCTTTGCCTATATTCCAGCCACCAAAGAGTGGCAGGATTCTAATCTGGAAAACCGGATTTGATTAGAGATGGGCACAAACAGGAAAAAAACCGAACACGATGTTCGTTGTTCGTTGCCATCTATGAACAGGGAATCACGAACAACCATGAACATGACCCTGTTCACAAACATGTTCATGGTTGGCTGTTCGTGGGAGGGAGGGGGGAGACTTGGAAGGGAAGAAAGTTGCCTGCACCACTTGCAAACGGCGTGGGGAACCTCCTTCCCTTCAAAGTCTCCCTCCTTCCAGCCGGCTGGAGGGAGGGAAGGGAGACTCTGAAGGGAAGAAGGTTCCCCATGCTGTTTGCAAATGGCGTCGGGAACCTCCTTCCCTTCAAAGTCTCCTTCCTTCCAGCCGGCTGGAGGGAGGGGGGAGACTTTTTCAGGAAGCCCCTGACAAGCAGCTGAGTCGGGGGTGAAGTGCCCCTCTCCGTGCTGCTGTGCAGCAGCAGGGAGAAGAGCATTTCACCCCTGCAGGCTGCACTCAGCCACTTGTCAGGGGTTTCCCCGACAAGCAGCTGAGTGGGGGATTTAAATGTCCCTCTTCCTGCACTGCGCAGCAGCAGGGAGAGGGAAATTTAAACCCCGGCAGGCTGCAATCAGCCCTTGTCAGGGTTTTCCCTGACAAGCGGCTGAGTGGGGGATGAAGTGCCCCTGGGCTTAGATTGGGATTTCCAGGGCAACAGGAGTTCAGACAGAGTTCAGAAAGTCTGTGCCTACTGTTGCCAAGGGAATTGATTGAAAGGCGCCAGACTGTCTGGCTTGACGAATGGCTGATGAACACCACGAACAGGGCTTGGAACTAACACATGTTCATCGGGAACAAGGCCTTGTGAACAGCTTGCTCGTGAACAGCTGATCGGGCTGTTCGTGGCTCTTTTTTTGTTTATATTGCTGTTTGTGCACACCTCTAGATTTGATTCCCCACTCTACCGCTTGAAGCCAGCTGGGTAACCTTGGGTCAGTCATAGCTTCTCAGAGATCTCTCAGCCCCACCCACCACACAAGGTGATTGTTGTGGAGATAATAATAACTAGGGTTGCAGGTCCAGGCTGGGAAATTCTGGGATATTTTGGAGGTGGAGCCTGGAGAAGGTGGGGTTTGGGGAGAGGAGAGGCCTCAGTGGGGTATAATACCATAAAGTTCACCCTTCAGAGCAGCCATTTTTTCCAGTGAAACTGGTCTCTGTTGCCTAGAGATCAGTTTTAATTCCAGGAGATCTCCAACTACCACCTGGAGGCTGGCACAAACCACTCTGAGTGGGCGTTTTGTTCTAAAGAGCAGTGTATAAATTGAATGTTTGAAATATAGATTGCCCTGTTTACTATATCCTGACAACCCCAGACACTAACAAATCATCCCATATGTACCCACACCTTATGGACTGGCCTGCCTGAAGAGGTCAGGAAAGCTCTGTCAGGTGCTCAGCATCGCCTCTCATACTTAGCAACACCCTGCTGTCATAATTATGGTCTAATGCTTCATGTTATGGTTATGCTATTCTTTTACTGGCCTGCAAATGTTACTCGTCTTGTCTTTTGAACCCGTGATGTGAAACTATTCAATGCTGTTATCTCTATGAACCTCTGATCTGCACCAGGGCCTCTCTCCTTATTCTGGGAAGAGGCGCCTGCTCAGATGCCACAACCTTGAAAATCCTATACATCAGTCCTGCTGTTTTCCTGCTTAGATGTTTTCCCTCTGACCTTAGCTGATCGTTAGACTGGGGGAGAAGGATCTTAGAATTTGCCTGTGCTCTGGAAACCTATATATGTTTAACACATGCATGTGAACGTCATTCCTGGCAAAGATGGAGTAAGTTCCTGAGACTAGCAGCTTTTCAATAAAGTTCTTTTACTCCCTACAGTGAAGTCTTTTGAGAGTTGCTTAGCAGATCCTTACAAGCTCTCACTCTCCTGGCTTTCTGCAAACTATACAAAACTGAATTACTCAGGAGGGCTTTCAACCCAGATTATAGGGCTGTGTCATAAGAAGTTGGTCAGAGAAATGCCTTTGTAGGGACAGTGACTATACTCTACACAGTTGGATACTATCTGCTGATGTAGACATATGCCTGCTAGGGAGTTTCCACATTGCTAGTCATGCCATGTAAATTAGTTATGCTTTATTTCAGAAAGATTTCATCTCTGTGCTTAGTTTTTGCTTGTTTTCAGATTTTCTGCTCCCATATGCTGTTGCTGGGTTTCCCAACATGGTGCCCATAGGCACCATTATGTCCTTTCCTGGTGCCCACCAAGTGATTTTAGAAAGTGGATGGGGCTAGTTGGGGCTTTTGCCATGTATGGTTTGTCGGATCTCCCCACTGTGAAGTAGATATTTCCACCAAAATTCAATTTCTCTGCTTGGACTGAGCATCCCCAAGCAGCATGTTAATATTTGTGGTTTTGAAAGTCTGTTTGTCCCATCCTGATATGCAAATATAATTATGGCTTTTTAGTGGAGCCCAAGAACTTGATGGGGAAAAGCAGAAGCCCTATTCTCTTTTGTTGGAAATGACACTAGAGACTCTATAACATTCAAAAAGAAATAACAGCTTTATTTAACATGCAGGAATTGTGTTGGTGTAGTCAAGGGATGAACATGTGGAGGTAAAATTTTGTTGGTATTACAGAATACACTTTGTGTAACAGGCAATATAGTATCCTTGAAGCTTATTTTCATATATTCTTGGTTCTTAACGGGGAGAGGTGTTTTACTTAGTAATTTAGGTACAGCAACGTTTCTTCTGAAAGTTTCCTATGACAGTTCAGGTTTTCTGGAGTTAGTCATTTCCTTCGTGCTCCTAACTCACTTCTTTCTTGACACTAGAGAGTATTTCTGTCTCCTGAATAGACTAAACCATTTTCCCCTCACAACAGACTTGGGGTCCTCCTCACAGCCAAACCCCCTTTGAAAAAGTGCCTGAATTAATCTTCTTCTCCTCAGAAGATATAACCCCTCTTTTTTCGCTTGAAAGGGAGACACAACCCACTACCCAATCACTCTAACCAAAATACACTCCCAGTTCCCTGCTGTCTGTGTAAAGCGTACTTCAGCTTATGCTGACACTTAAACTGAATTCTTAGATAAAATTCTTCCTCAGGATTATAATACTACAGTAAAAGCAAAGGAGTCTTTTCCTTTCACTCTAACGGTGAACCTGTCTAACTTTTCTTGTCAGACTGCCTGATTCCAAATCCTGTCAGAAAACCAACTGACTGCCTTCAGACTGGTTCTAACTGACCAGTCAAAAAGGAGGAAGCAGCCTGTCACTCAAGCTCTCCATTCTAGAGAATAGTTAACCCTTCCCCTCCTAGCTCTCTGATTTTGCTGCACTTCATAAACCTGCTGTTAAGTGCAGACTATCACACATGGCTTCTGATAGGCCATTGGGGGTTTGATTGGCTGTGTACATCCTGTAGGTCATGCAGGTTAACCTAGCTGAATATTTTTCTATATTTCAGACTTCACATTCCCACAATTCAATTTCTTTAGTGAACAGGATCTAGTAGGTTCCCTGAAAATTTGGGGGAGTTTGCTTGAAAAATGATCCCTTCATCCCCTCTACCTTGATCGTTTTCCTTATAGGGAATAATAGCCAGATAAATTCAGGATTATATCATTGGATTAGGGAATCTGACCAGGATTTCAAGGATACAGAAATTTTTTTGTATCCTTGAAACTTGGATCTAGATCACCTATTTTTTTGTTGTCACCCCTACACTTGAATATGTCTTGAACATGCATACCTAACTTTGTGTGTGTTATGTTCCGTCAAGTCACCTCTGACCTATGGTGACCCTGTGAATGAAAGTCCTCCAAAACGTCCTATCATTAACAGACTTCTTCAGATCCTGCAAACTGGAGGACATGGTTTCTTTTATTGAGTCAAGCCATCTTGTTTTAGGTCTTCCTCTTTTCCTACTGCCTTCCACAAGTATAATAGCCTCGGTTTTGTCATTTTAACTTCTAGGGAAAATTCAAGCTTGATTTGATCTAGTACCCACTTATTTGTCTTTTTGGCTGTCCATGGTATCCGCAAAACTCTCCTCCAGCACCGCATTTCAAATCTTCCTGTTTGTATATTTAGAATTTGCTTCTTGATCAAATTTTAGTGTGATTAGAACCATCACTGAATATTAGTAACCACCCAGTTTGCCTAAACACTTGGAAACTGTGCCATTTGAATTCAATACTGTTCCTTTGTTTCTTTTCTTTTTTTGCAGCTCAGTCCTACTCCTAAGTAGACTTACAAAGTTCTAAGTTCACTGAAGTCAATGGGCTTAGAAGGGTGTAACTCTGCTTGGAATGGCAGTGTCGGGCTGATGAATGGCCCATATGGAACATTGCATTCCTAAAACAAGGTTGAGAGAGGCATCTATGCCCCTTTTGCAAAATAAATGCTGCCCTTTAGCTCCCACAGCAGAAGCCAGAATTAATGTTGAACCATAGAAATGAGCTACTGTATCTCTATGGACTGTGTGTTAATTTTGGCTTCTGTAGTTTTAGTGCACAGACCAAATTGTTTTATCATATTGTTTGTGCTCAGTTTGACAAAATGGTGGCAAACTGCTCCAGATATGTTCCCAGAAGGGTAATAGTAACAGAGAAGACAGCTGTCATTTATGTCCATGCTGGTAGGAAAAAGGAAAAAAGGGTGGTGATGATGGGCAATCATGGCTATTTAAACAGTCTTGCCAGACACGACTTCTCCTGATATACGTGGATGCCAAATGCTAATGTGCACCACTGATGCCCATGCCCAGAACAAAATGTTAATAAAAATAGTGCTATAGTGAGAGCTTTATGACTGCAACAAATGAGCATCTTCTTATCTGATAAAAAAAGAAGGATGAAATGGAGAAGGGAGGAATGTTGTAGGCCACGTTGGATCCCCATTAGGGAGAAGTACAGTAAGGGAGAAGTGCAACAAAACAAATGAGTAAAATTTGCATTAAGATACTTGAAAGGCAATGATTCTTTCTGAAAACAATTTTTCCACTAGGTTATGCTACATAGCATTTCCCTTAACACTTCTTAATAACCAAAACATAACAGATCATACTGCAAGTAATATAGTATTATCATTACTTATAATTTATACCATAAGTAATCATATTGTTTCATCATCTTCACTTGGAGTAGAGGCAGGTGAGTGTAAGAGTCTGCTCCTGGGGGTGGCCAAGAAGCAGGAGGATGCCAGAGATCAGCTGAGTTACGCGGCAGTTCAGCAGCACTCTGAAACCCAGCTGAGACCTGTGGCAGTAGCTGGAGGATGCTGCAGACCAGTTGAGCCGTGCAGCAGTGCAGCAGCACTCCAAGACCCTGCAGAGCCTCGTGGCAGTGTGGCAGCAGCCGCAGCAGATGCCGCCAGCGCTGACAGGGGCAGGGAGGCCCAGGCAAACATCCACAACTGGCTGGGTACAGTTGGGGCAAAGAGTGGGGCCAGCTGCCTGGGAGGTGGGATCCGGGGATACCAGGAGCTGGCTTCCCATTGGGCACCACCCTGACGGAAGGAGGGACTCCCCTCTGACTGGCAGAAGCTGAACCAGTCCCCAGAGGGAACCACAGGTGCGAGTGGTGGGGTGCACAAGGGACGGGAGAGCAAAGAGGCAAATTGGCTGCCCTGGGAGGGGGCAGGCTGGAAGGGTGCTTGTTATGAGCCCCTTTCTTTTCCAGTTATATTTTCCCTTTAACTCTCTTCTTACACCCACTTGGTAGATTGCTGCCACCAGGAATTATATTCCAAAATAAGTAATTTAAATTTCCCCTTTAATAACATGCCCAAGTGTCAGGCTCCTTCGTGAGTCTGTGGCC
This sequence comes from Eublepharis macularius, assembly GCF_028583425.1. NCBI lineage: Eukaryota > Metazoa > Chordata > Lepidosauria > Squamata > Eublepharidae > Eublepharis > Eublepharis macularius. Next base: position 190,603,552 of record NC_072790.1, read on the forward strand.
CTGAGGATAGGAATGGAATATATAGGAATAACAGATACTCTGGGATTTAAAAAAAACTCAAAATAAACTTATTTTTACAAGAAGCGTATCTGTTTCATACTGTAAATTAAGCTTGATGGTTTCAAAGATAGTTATCAGTTCCTAAAGTTTCTCTTCATAGGCTCAGTCACACAGATATACACAAACTTTCTCAGACACACACACAGTTTGCCTACTTCAGATAAATTAATCTTTCACTCAAATACATATAGACCTTCTCTCCAGCGCCAGCCAAAACCAGAAAGCAGAATGAATGTTCTCTCACAGACACACATAGTTTAGGCTTCCACACAGGTTGCCTAAATGAACTAGAATGAGATCCCCTCAGGCTTCCACACAGGTTGCCTGCTTTGCCCAGACTGAATATTCTCTCAGAATTATATAGACACTCTCAGGCTGCATATAGCTTGCCTGCTTTGCCCAGACTAAATCTTTTCTCTCCACTCAGTAACTAAAAGCAGCAGTTAACTCTGTCCACACTCTCAGTCATCGACCAATCATCTCTCTCACTCATCCCTCTCTTTCATCCCCATTCTTCCTCTGTACACACCAAGCATTTAAAGACACACGCACACACTTAAAAATCATCACACTGCTATAAAGGGAAGGGGTCACTAAACCAAGGAAAAGGAAGTGTGCCACAACCAAAAACAATATGCAATTATATTGTAGAAATTCAGAAATAGTACATAGCACACAAGAGAGACCGTTTGCAATGATAAATTACAATTTTGTTCAATTTCCCTCTTAGGCTACCATTAGCAAATTAAGGACAATGGAAGCACGACAATGTAAAGATCTATGTACAGGGAGAGGTATAATGTCCCATAATATATTATTTTGTATTGTTCCAAGCTGCTGGTATGGCCTATGGCCCAGTTGCATGGTGCTGGCTGAGCGAAGCCCAGATGCATGGTGAGGAACCTGCAAGGACTTGCGTGGGGTATTTCATTATTCCCTGCATCCGCTTCCTCACACTGTTTCTTCTTTCACTCCTCCAAGCAGCCACCGTATATTCACCTTTACCTATGTCCTTCTCTCCTTAAAAACCCACTAAACAACTTACCTTGTATCTTCCCCATCTTATATATGGGATCCAAAGCAGCTTACATTATTCTTCTTGCCTCCATATTATCCTCACCACAACACTGAGCGGTAGGTCAGGCTCTGTGGCTGGAGCAAAGTCACCCACAGCAGAGCCTCCACAGCAGAGTGGTGATTCAAACTTGGATCTTCTACATCCTATTCTGAAACTCTAACCACTATACCGGCTTTAGAGAGGGCTGCTGTGAAGCAGTAGCAAGCAGCTAGGCTTGGGTGAGTCATGCAAGTTATGTGGTATCAAGTCCTGTGGTGGTTTTTCTTTGCCATCCCAATGAGTTCTTCCTCAAAGGCCCAAACAACCCTGGAAAGGCCCTTTCCCCCTCTGCCCTGCCTTTTCCTGACAAAAACCAAGCCTGGAATACTGACCTGTTACTTGGATGTCTAGCAACCACCACTGAGGTCCTTGGGTTAAAATTACAGGAGGTCCTTTAATCATATTGGGGAGGGGGCGTTAAAACCCTTTGTTTGTTTGTTTGTTGGTTGGTTGGTTGGTTGGTTGGTTGGTTCGTTCGTTCGTTCGTTTGTAGATTTCAGGTTTTTCTGCAATCCTGGGGCATTTTTCAGGTGTGTAGGAAGATCTGTCTTGTCTGTTCATGGCTGCAATCTCTGGATTTCAGTATCCTCAGTTCAGGGCCACTTGGCTATTAGTATATTAGATGTAGACGCCCCATGTTGTGCAGGGTTAAAGTTCAGAACTAGGCTGGAGGACACCTGGGTTCAAGTCCCCGCTCATTCATGAAACTTGCTTTGTGACCTTGTGCCAGTCATTCTCTCTCAGCCTAACCTATATCACAGGGTTGTTGTGAGGATAAAAAGATAATTTTATATCCTCTCTAGAACTCCTTGGTGTACATTCTTTCTTTTATTTACTTTCCCAACAATCCTGCTGGGCAGGTTACTATAATTCATTTTTTAATAATGGAAAATTGCTGCAGAGGGAGAGCAGAGAGTTGAACTGAGTGGTACCCAAATCACTCTCTTTGGCTCTGTTACTGCAACCAAGACATTGCTTCAGGCTTCCCACTTTCCCAAGTAGGAGAAAGTTCCATATGAAGCCATTAAGATAAGACTGCCTGGAGACTTGGGATATTTTATAATAGCTAAGTTGATGGGCTGGGAAAGAGGGAAGAATCCAAACAAACAGTACTAATTAAAGCAGCAGCAACACCACGCCAAAAGCAAACAACATGCCTTTACAAGTTTTCACCTAAGCCTCCTAGCCTATACATTATACAATCCAGATTTTTTTTCTTTTTCTACTTTCCAGTTCCTAAGCGTCTCTGTTTTGTCCATATGCAAACAAGTGGATGTGCCAATAGCTACTAGCTGTCCTTTCCTGAGAGCCTTAACAATATCATGTACATTGTGAAGAATAATAGTTTCCCAGATCCACTTATGCTGTTACGCTGTTATGTAATTCAAAAATTATAGATGGAGGGGGGTACAATGAAATATAGTTTCTCATTCGAGAAGTTAATTAATGCTGAACAGTCTTGAAGCAAATTCAGGCCCAGCTGAAACGTTTGTTTTATGGTACTTCCCTCGCTGTTGGCTTCTTCTGGCATCCATCACATTAATAAGCAATGTCTGAAGTTCTGCGTCATGTATCAGATGCATCATTCCCTTGTTCGAATCAGTGGCCCCAGTGGAAAGGAGATGTTGATGTGAGAAGTACCCATATCGTGATCAATCCTCAAGACAGAGATCATCACAAGCCTCAAATGAATCTCAGATTGACTTAGTATCATCTTAAGCATGTTTACTCAACAGTAAATCTCAGTGAATTTCATAAGATTTACTTCTAAGTAAACATTCAGGTACTGAGCTACAAGAATTTGAAACATAAAGGTCGGATCAAGACTAAGATTTCTGCAGGCACAAGTATTACTGCCCACGGAGGAAGGCAATTGTCCTGTCTTCCCTCCCATGGCAGCCTGAAATACCACCTGAAGGCCTGTCTGGGAGAGCAGAAAGCACTAGGAAAAGGACTGGGGGGAGGGTATTGTGGGCTGTGGAAAGGATAGGTAAGAAAATTGTGTTCTGCAGGCAGAAATACTTGTGCTTGTGGAAATGCCTGATCCAGTTCCTAACAGGCGTTATATCCTTCTAAGCATATTGAATGTAATGAGTTTAAAAGGTTGTGACTCTCCTTAGGATTATACTGATAAGGTTTTAGACAACTATATTAAATGAGTTCCTTCCTTCAGCTTTTCCACCTCCATCATTTTAATGTTTCTGCTATGCATTAAAGAAAACGCTATGGAGTCATTGGATTGCTGCTTGCTTTTTTACAAACCCTTTCATGTTTTCCTGTATACAGACAGAGACCAACAGAAAAGAGAGAACCTTATCAAAGCAGTTGAGAAATATAAGAAAGAAAAGGCATGGATCCTTTCATCCCCTCCAGTCAATTCTAGAAACATTACCAGTGATCATCATGCAGTAAGTTGTCATTTATGAATGATTTATATGCAATCCACTTTTGAGGACGATAAACAAAAGTTAATATTGACTACATTGCAAGCTTATTCAGTGTGTGGCTGTCACGTATTATTAATGCAGAAAATGTCTGCATTCAGATTTTTTTATTTTAAGAAAAGTCTCTAGCTTTCCAGGCTGTGCAAAAATGTTTGAAAATACACTGGTTCATTATCGTATCTTCTGGGCAGTTCCACATGGGACTGCGTATGCAGTTTTCACTGGAAAAATTGAGAAAAAAAATCATGCTGTATATTTGGGATGAGTGAAATGCTTTGTAAAACAAGTTTCTTTTTCACTCAAAAAGAGAATGTATTTCATATGAAGATTGTTTTCAATGCTCCTGAAGATCTCCCAATTTTTCCTTTTGAAACATTGAAAAAAATCTAAGTTGTTTTTCATTTTGGGTGTGAAAAACCTTGCCTTAGGAAGCTTTTTACTCATTCTAAAATATGTCATAGGAGTTTTTTTTTCCCAGTGGTCTCCAAATTTTCCAATTTTTGACTGGGAAAAATGCAGGTGGGGGGGTGTCTCAGAATAAAACAGGGGGAAAGTTTTTGTTTACTTTATATTTTTCTGCAAATCTGGGGTTTTTCTCAGATTTATGGAAAGATCTGACTGTTCATCACTCTAGTGTCTGGATTTAAGTAGTCACAGATTTGAGAATGTTGAGAATTAGATGTGTGGGTTTCAATAGAAGTTTAAGCACAAGAAATCTTGCACCGAATCTGAAAATCTATGGGGATTTTCCTGGGACAATTTATGATCAGGATACCAAAATTACTCAGTTTTTTTTAATTACAGATCTTGTATAATATAACTCACTCAGTTAAAATGAGGGGAATAGAGTTTGAATGTTTTATCATGTCAAAATTTTTCTGTGTATGGAATTTGAGTGGCAAAGTAGAGCCACATTTCAGAATCAGATTTCTACTGTTTCCTGTTGAGCATTGGTAGGGAAGAATCTAACATACAATATAGGCAGTTGAGAATTCTGAACTCTTCCCCTACCTGTATAACCCACCCACCCCACACACACTAGTTATTTATCTTGAAACACTTTTTACTGGATGGGCTTCTGCAACAGAATTAATCCCCACTACCTAGAGAAACAGGTAGGGAGAAATAGCTATCTGAGTAGACATGGGCAGGAATTGAAATACAAAGCAAATTTCATCATGAAACGGGCCATTTCATGTGTCGTGAAACAGCATTTTGTGGGGCTGCGGGTATCTCAAAATTATCACGGAATTCATGAGTTTTGGGCCTGTTTCGTTAGCTTCGTGAACGATTTGTAATTGCGGACAGGCTGGCACTGATCCATGGATTTCCCTAGGCAACAATAGGCCCAGACCTTTTGTTGCCATTGGAAACCCTAATCATAGCCCACTTACCCTTGACTGGCAACTCTCCTAGCCATCTGGAGAGCTTCTATTCTGCCCTATACAGCCAGGAGCTGGGGGTCAATTCCCTAGGCAACCAAGGAGGTGGGCCTTCTGTAGCCAAGGGCACACCAATCTCACCCCTCCAAACCCTATTAGGCAGGTCTGTCAGCCAACCACAGGCCTCCTGTTCTGATATATGTCCGCGTTTTGCTGGGATTGGAGTGGGAGAGTGTGTGGAAGGATTTGGGATTGTGTTTTTGGCTGCTGCTGCTTTAAAGAGACAGAAATAAGCCTCTTATTTCCAGCTCTTGGCCTTGCTGTGGGAAGGTCTTTGGGTGAAGGTGCCTGTTTTTCCTCCACTCCACCCCTCACTCTGTCTTCCCAGCCCAGCTCCACCACGGCCAGTCCTTCATCCTCCTCTGATCCAGCAACTCCCGTTCCCTGTTTCAGTCATGCACTCTGGCAGCACTTCCCTTCCCACCCTTCCCAATCAACGTATTGCAAACTGGGAAGGTGGGTGGAGGAGAGCCTGCTGAAGTCTCCTTGTGAGTTTGGCATCTCCGGGTATGAAGGGGGCCATTGAAATGCCCCAGGTTCTGACGAATCATGAAACTAACGAATCGTTTTGGCAAACTTGTCAATTTCATGAAGTTTCGTGATTCACGATTCATGGATTGTGACGAAACATGAAATTCTCATTTCGGGCTTTTTCCGTTTCGTGCCCATGTCTGTATCTGAGGGGGGAGGGGATGGGAAAAAACTCAGCAACCCACTCCCAGCTGCCCATGTTGTTCTTTAAATTGCTTCCACTCCCTACACATCATGGGAAACTAACATAAACCAAATCTGAAATATGGCCCATGTCATTGTCATGTGTAGTCCTCAGGGAGTCAGGTTCTATCCTCAGCTTTCCTCCCTGCGATAATTGCTTTTTAAATTATGTTTGCTTGTGTTGGATGTGAGGGAGCATTAAAATGTGTGATTCCCCACCTGTGTTACCAAGCAGCACAATTCTGTAGGAAGTATTTTTTTTCTTAACATTGGAACGGGTTTGTAGTAATAGCAGTATCTTTCCTGTAAATGCTTCAATTTTGATGCATTGTTTTCATTAGTATGAGAATCATTTCACAAGAAAAACATTTGGTCATAGCCTCCATTTTGTTCTGTCAATGGCTGTGCATTCCTCGGGCACAAGGCATTTTCCATTGATGGAAGATATGCCTTAACAAAAGGCACCTTCTGCCAGAGAAATGCTCTGACAAAATGGTAATATAGAACTCCTTATGTCACTCTGTGTGATTATTATATAATATGAAATGGAATATGATTCTCAGGCTTCTTCTGTTTTCCAAGATGGCCTCTGTGCTGAACAAGCTGTCCTCCTTGGGGAGAGGCCTGTTCAACAAGAGTGATCCTTCTTCTCACATCCACTGTTCTGCTCCCTCCCCCCACAACTAGGCTTGTTTGTGTTTTGATCAAAATTCTTATTACTATTACATGAGCATTAAGTCATGGATTACATGACCATGATTTAATTTAAATTGTTTTCCACAACACCATTTGCTTTGCCCACTCTGCAACTGAAATTAATCTGCATGTGATCATCTGAAATGCTTCCTTGAGTTGGAGGGTTTTTTTTAACATAAATATGGGTATGATGACTTTAATGAGCTCACTGTTACCTTCTGTTCACACTTTCTGCATCACACCCACTCACCTCATCCTGTTATCCTCGCCTAACCTGTACACTAAATGTTAGGTCCTTTGTGACAAATATGCTACCTCCTTAAAGATATAAGAATTTTGCAAATTTTTGGGCCCTCTCTGGACACTTTTATACCTGGCCTACTTAATTCAGTGCAACTTAAAGTTTAACCTTGTGTTTAGCAAAATGCTAGACAGAACCACATCTCAGTTTGCAGGTGAAAAACTGCATTTTTGAATACCATCCTGCTCACATTAGGCAGCAAAGGAGCACATTAGGGAGAAAGGTGCCAGCCTTTTACTTAAATGTTACCTTGACAGAGGCAAACACAGGAAACATAAGAAAACATGGTTTTCGCGTAATCCTCACAGTAAATCTGTGAAGTAAGTTAGGTTCAGAGACTGATCACCCAGAGAGTGAGGTGACTCTTTGGTCCTAATCCAACACTATAACCACCACACCTTACTGAGTCTTTCTAACGTATGTTCTACAGTTGCCAGCCAAGAGCTGGCACCCAGTGGGAGACTGGAGACCAGGAACATCATCGCTCCAACAGTGTCATATTACTTCTGAGCAAACTCAGAAATGATGTCATTGCATAGGCACAGTACTCTAGGATTTATCAGCAACTGTATGGTTTTCACTTTATTCTTTCCCCCCTTCTGAGCAGTGGTGGGGATTGGAACTGCTGCTAGTAGGTCTCCTGCTATAGCTGAGGATAGCAGTGGCTGAGGGTACAGTGAAATATTAAACAGAAGCAAGACAGAATTATGATGAATTAATTTTGACCAATCAGTGATTGGAAGACTGAGTAAAGTACTGGGTAGGGAGGCTACTAAATGTAATTATGTATTAGCTCAATCCAGCCTGCCCAATTGTGTCTTTTTTAAAAAAATAAATTTTTATTGGATGGTTAACATACACATAATATTGCTACATTTTACTTATTCCCCATATACCTACTATATGCTTCCCACCCCCTCCCCTCCCCCTTTCTTTTATTGACTTCCAACAGCACTACAACCCCCCGTTTCTTATCACTAATTCTGTCTCCTAGTTGTCATTTTAATATTATTGGTAACGATTTACATTATACCTTATCTTATTTAATAACTTTCAAAAGACCATAATTGTCCTTTAACGTCCCATCTTTTCTCTAAATATTTTCTCAATTTCTCCCAATCCTCAAAAAATTCTTTTGGATCTTGATCTCTCAATTTTCTTGTTAATTTGTCCATTTCCGCCATGTACAACAATTTTTGTATCCACTCTTCAATCTCTGGTATTTCTTCTTTCTTCCAATATTGTGCATACAAAGTTCTTGCCGCTGTTATCATTTAGTACAATAATACTTTGTCTTTTCTATTAATGTCCTCTAAATGCAAAGACAATAATAACATTTCTGGATTCTTAACAACATTATTTTGGAGTATTAACTACATTTCAGCACACATTTTAGACAAGAAGTCTCTAGCCTGGCCACAAGTCCACCACATATGAAATAGAGAACCTTCATGTTCCTTACATTTCCAACACTTATTGGATAGCTGTTTGTTGGCATTGGCTAACTTTTTCGGTGTTAAATACCATCTATATATCATTTTATAGCCATTCTTTTTAATACTGGTACATGTTGAAATTTTTAAAGTATTTTTCCACAATTGCTCCCATGCTTCCGTCGTTATCTCATTATTGCAATTTATCTCCCATTTTACCATTTGATCTTTAACTGTCTCATCTTCTGTATACCATTTTAACAGTAACTTGTACATTTTGGAAATTATTTTATTATTGTCCCCCAGTAAAAGTTCTTCTAACTCTGAATGTTTGTTCCTAAAGCCTGTCTTCCTTTGGTCTGATTCAAATAAGTCTTTAATTTGTCAATATTGTAACCAGCCATACTTATTGTCGAAGGCTTTCACGGCCGGAGAACGATGGTTGTTGTGGGTTTTCCGGGCTGTATTGCCGTGGTCTTGGCATTGTAGTTCCTGACGTTTCGCCAGCAGCTGTGGCTGGCATCTTCAGAGGTGTAGCACCAAAAGACAGAGATCTCTCAGTGTCACAGTGTGGAAAAGATGTAGGTCATTTGTATCTACTCAGGAGGGGTGGGGTTGAGCTGAGTCATTCTGTAAGAGTTTCCCAGGGTGTGGAATGCTAATGGCGGGAGGCTTCCCTGTATCCTGAGGAGGTTCTTTTGCATATGGATTGGTGCTTGATGTGCTAATCTTCTCTGCAGGGCTATTGTCGGGTGTGGAGTGTTTTGTTGGCCTGGTGTTTTTCAGAACTGGAGCCCATGCTCTGTTCATTCTTAAGGTTTCTTCTTTCCTGTTGAAGTTTTGCTTATGCTTGTGAATTTCAATGGCTTCCCTGTGCAGTCTGACAAAGTAGTTGGAAGTGTTGTCCAGTATTTTGGTGTCCTGGAATAAGATACTGTGCCCTGTTTGAGTTAGGCTATGTTCAGCCACTGCTGATTTTTCAGGCTGTCCAAGTCTGCAGTGTCTTTCATGTTCTTTTATTCTTGTCTGGATGCTACGCTTTGTGGTCCCGATGTAAACTTGTCCACAGCTGCAGGGTATACGGTATACTCCTGCAGAGGTGAGGGGGTCTCTGCTGTCTTTTGCTGATCGTAGCATCTGTTGTATTTTTCGGGTGGGTCTGAATACTGCTTGAAGGTTATGCTTTTCCATAAGCTTTCCCATCTGATCAGTAATTCCTTTGATATATGGCCAAAACATTTTTCCTGTAGGTGACTGTTTTTCCTTGGTTGTTTGATTCATCCTGGGTTTGATTGCTCTTCGGATTTCATTTCTGGAGTAGCCATTTGCCTGAAGTGCGTGGTTTAGATGATTAATTTCCTCATTGAGAAAGCGCGGCTCACATATCCGTCTTGCACGATCCACTAATGTTTTCATTATGCCTCTTTTCTGTCGGGGGTGGTGATTGGAGTTTTTGTGTAAGTACCGATCAGTGTGAGTTGGTTTCCTGTAGACCTTGTGACCTAACTGAAAGTTTGCTTTGCGGATGACCAAGGTATCCAGGAATGAGAGTTTTCCCTCACTTTCTTTCTCCATTGTGAATTGTATGTTCAGGTGGATGTTGTTGAGATGAGTTTTTGAATCATCTCAACAACATCCACCTGAACATACAATTCACAATGGAGAAAGAAAGTGAGGGAAAACTCTCATTCCTGGATACCTTGGTCATCCGCAAAGCAAACTTTCAGTTAGGTCACAAGGTCTACAGGAAACCAACTCACACTGATCGGTACTTACACAAAAACTCCAATCACCACCCCCGACAGAAAAGAGGCATAATGAAAACATTAGTGGATCGTGCAAGACGGATATGTGAGCCGCGCTTTCTCAATGAGGAAATTAATCATCTAAACCACGCACTTCAGGCAAATGGCTACTCCAGAAATGAAATCCGAAGAGCAATCAAACCCAGGATGAATCAAACAACCAAGGAAAAACAGTCACCTACAGGAAAAGTGTTTTTGCCATATATCAAAGGAATTACTGATCAGATGGGAAAGCTTATGGAAAAGCATAACCTTCAAGCAGTATTCAGACCCACCCGAAAAATACAACAGATGCTACGATCAGCAAAAGACAGCAGAGACCCCCTCACCTCTGCAGGAGTATACCGTATACCCTGCAGCTGTGGACAAGTTTACATCGGGACCACAAAGCGTAGCATCCAGACAAGAATAAAAGAACATGAAAGACACTGCAGACTTGGACAGCCTGAAAAATCAGCAGTGGCTGAACATAGCCTAACTCAAACAGGGCACAGTATCTTATTCCAGGACACCAAAATACTGGACAACACTTCCAACTACTTTGTCAGACTGCACAGGGAAGCCATTGAAATTCACAAGCATAAGCAAAACTTCAACAGGAAAGAAGAAACCTTAAGAATGAACAGAGCATGGGCTCCAGTTCTGAAAAACACCAGGCCAACAAAACACTCCACACCCGACAATAGCCCTGCAGAGAAGATTAGCACATCAAGCACCAATCCATATGCAAAAGAACCTCCTCAGGATACAGGGAAGCCTCCCGCCATTAGCATTCCACACCCTGGGAAACTCTTACAGAATGACTCAGCTCAACCCCACCCCTCCTGAGTAGATACAAATGACCTACATCTTTTCCACACTGTGACACTGAGAGATCTCTGTCTTTTGGTGCTACACCTCTGAAGATGCCAGCCACAGCTGCTGGCGAAACGTCAGGAACTACAATGCCAAGACCACGGCAATACAGCCCGGAAAACCCACAACAACCATCAGCCATACTTAAATGATATTTCCTCATTCAGTCTAAGTTTAAATTCATTATTTTCAGTTTTTATTAATTCTTTGTAGGTCAGCCATTCTTCTCCCTTATATTCCAAATTCGAATTAATCACCTCCGCTAGAACAATCCACATTGGTTTCTCTTGATCTATAAACTTTTTATATTTTAGCCAGGTTAAAAATAAGTTTCTTCTCAAATAATGGTGCTGGAACATTGCGTCCATTTTGTGTTTGTCATACCATAGATATGCATGCCATCCAAAAAGTTTGTTATAACCTTCCAGCGTTAACAGTTTATAATTAGATAAAGACACCCATTCTTTTAGCCATACTAGACATATTGCTTCATGATACAAACGGAGATCAGGTAATTGCATACCTCCTCTTTCTTTGGCATCACAGAACACTTTCATTTTGACTCTGGGTTTTCTTCCTGCCCACACAAATTCCGATATCTTCCTCTCACATTTTTCAAATTGTTTTTTGTCTTTAACAATTAGTATCGTTTGCATCAAGAACATAACTCTAGGCAATACATTCATTTTGATTGTGGCAATTCAACCTAACCATGATAGATTCAATTTGTTCCATTTTAACATATCTCTTTCAATTTGTATCCAGAGTTTTTCATAATTGTTCTTAAATAAATCAATATTTTTAGCTGTCAGCTCTATTCCCAAATACTTTGTTTTTTGTACCACCTCGCAGTTCGTTACTTCCATCAATTCTTGTTGTTTCTTCTTAGTCATATTTTTAGTTATTATTTTCGACTTCTTTTTATTTATATAAAAACCTGCCAAATCTCCAAACTCTTTAATCTTGTCTAACAGTCTTGGCAGAATTTGTACTGGGTCTTCCACTATAAACATCACATCATCAGCAAATGCTCTTAACTTATATGAAAACCCCTTTGATTTTATTCCTTTTATGTTCTCATCTTCTCTTATCTGCCTTAATAGTATTTCTAAGACCATAACAAATAATAACGGCGACAGTGGACAACCTTGTCTTGTTCCTTTTCTTATTTCAAATTTCTCTGTCAGGTCATCATTGACACAAATTGCCGCTCTTTGATTCTTATAGATCGTCTTTATTGGCTCTATAAATTCTTTCCAGCCAAGAAACAGCAAACAAAGGAGAAACAACTTCCTTCAACCCTGCTCAAGGAAGTAAGGCACAAAAAATTCAGAACAGTGTGGGTCAAAAATTCTCACCAAAGTGTATTATTCCACCAATTTAGTCAATAAATACAATTAAACAACAAGACCCACGTTCCTTGTAAGGCATGCTTAGTTGAGAAAATAAAGTCTCAATGCAGATCCGGTAGCGAGGACTGGAGAAAATCCAATGTCGGGGTGTGTGACAAGGCACATCCCGCTTTGGAAACTGCAGGCGTTGATGAGCAAGCTGCAGTATTCCGAGCTAGAAAATTGTCAGGAGTACGAAGACGAAGTTGCTGTGGAGAGCAGAGCCGTAAAATGATCAAAGGCAAGGCAGAGCCATAAATAAATCCAAGGCAACGAGCCACGCCGGCCTCTTTTTTTCATTTGTTTCAGATATTTAAATCTTTCTTCAGGCCATAGCATAAACACTGTTCAAAAGCAGCAAGTCGATATCCAGTTCCTTGCAACAGTAATTAGGATTGTCTAAGGGTCTAAGGCTCTGCCTTGCCTTTGATCATTTTACAGCTCTGCTCTCCACAGCAACTTTGTCTTCGTACTCCTGACGATTTTCTAGCTCGGAACACTGCAGCTTGCTCATCAACGCCTGCAGTTTCCAAAGCGGGACGTGCCTTGTCACACCCCTCGACATTGGATTTTCTCCAGTCCTCGCTACCGGATCTGCATTGAGACTTTATTTTCTCAACTAAGCATGCCTTATAAGGAATGTGGGTCTTGTTGTTTAATTGTATTTATTGACTAAATTGGTGGAATAAAACACTTTGGTGAGAATTTTTGACCCACACCGTTCTGAATTTTTTGTGCCTTTCTTCCTTGAGCAGGGTTGCTCCTTATTTAGTTTCGTCTATAAATTCTTTACCTAAATCCATCTTTTCCATCGATGCAAACATAAAATCCCAATTCAAGTTGTCAAAGGCTTTCTCTGCATCCGCAAAAAAAAACCCCAACTTCTTTATCTGGACGCTTGTCATAGTACTCAATGGTGTTTATAACCACCCTCAGATTGTCCTTTAATTGTCTGTTTGGCAAAAACCCAGCCTGATCTTCTCCTACAAAATCCATTAGCCATATTTTAAGTCTATCTGCTAATATTCTTGCAAATATTTTTTAGTCATTATTTATTTGGTATCAAGGCAATATTTGCTTCATTCCGCGTATTTGGAAGACCTTCTCCTTTCAATATATCATTCATTACAACTCGTAATACTGGTACAAGGTCTTCCTTCATTGCTTTATAAAACTTCGCTGTAATTCCATCTGGTCCGGGTGCTTTACCTATCTTTGCCACATCTATAGCTTGCTTAATTTCTTCATCTGTTATTGGAGCATTTAGCTTCTCCTTCATATTGGTTGATATAGTTGGTAATTCTATTCCCTGTAGATATTGGTCTATATTCTCTTGGGCTATTACTTTCCTTTGAAATAATTTTGCATAATATTTGTAGAAAGCTCGTTTAATTGTTTGCTGGTCTTTTAGTTCTTTCCCTTCTTCGATTATTCTGCTAATTATTTTCTTTTCGCTTTTTTTCTTCAGTTGCCAGGCTAGATACTTTCCAGGCTTGTTGGCTCCTTCAAATGATTTTTGCTGCAATGTCCTTAATTTCCATTCTAGTTCTTTGTTTTCTATTGCTCTTATTTGTTCCTGTAATATTTTGATTTCTTGTATTATTAATTTTTTCCCTGGTTTCTTCTTTAATTCCTGCTCTTTATTACATAATTTCTCTTGTATCTCTTGACATTTTTTCTGCTTCCTTTTTTTATCTCTATTGTTTAATGTAATTAATATTCCTCTTATCACTGCTTTATATGTGTCCCATACCATCTGGGTTGAAACTTCATTGTTTTTGTTGGTTTGGAAAAAATATTTTGTTTCTTTCTGCATATATTCCATATTTTCTTGAATCTGCAACAAATCTTCATTTATTCTCCATCGTAATTTCTTCTGTCCCATTGTAGCTTTCCACAACAGTGGATTGTGGTCTGAACTCACTCTCGGCATTATTTCTATTTTTTTTGTCCGTACAGCTAATTCTTTTGTTATCCAAATCATATCAATTCTTGAGAATGATTGATGTCTCACAGAGTAGTACGTATAGTCTTTACCTTTAGGATTTTCCTTCCTCCAAATATCCTCCAATTTTTCTTGTTCTATTAGCTCAAAAAACGATTTTGGTAGTTTTCCTGATTTCTGTTTGCCTCCCTTTATTTTCCTGTCCATTTGCAAGTCCACAACCCCATTAAAATCTCCCACCATTACGATCTGATTGTATAAATCTTGATCTAATTTGTCTATTATTTCCCTGTAGAATTGATCTTTTGCTCCATTGGGTGCATATATACCTATTATTAAGGTTTTCTTGCCACTTACATTAATTTCTATAACAAGATATCTTCCATTTTGGTCCCAGAGAATTAATTTAGAGTCCAGATCCTCCTTAATATACATTACTACTCCTTTTTTCTTTTGTTTTGCTGAGGCTATAAATTCTCTTCCTAATTGTCTGTTTTTTAAGAACTTAACATCTTGGTCCTTAATATGTGTTTCTTGTAGACAAATTATATTTGTCTACAATTTTGTTTCTTTAACCAATGAAAAATGGTCCTTCTTTTTTGTGGTGAGTTTAGTCCATTTACATTCCACGATATTAATTTGTACTCCATCATGTTATTTTCTTACTGATCTAGGAAAGTCATTAATATTTTCAAAAAGGAACAGCTCCATTTCATGTCTTGATTTAATTGTGACTCTCAAACCCTTAAATTGAAAACTCAGCCATTCTGGTAATTCCCATCTGTATCTGATATCTTTCTCTCTCAGCTTTTGAGTCAATTCTCTGTATTTTTTCCTCTCTTGGAGAATTCTTCTAGGTATCTCTTTCATTATCTTGATCCTGCTCCCCTCCAGCGATAGGGGATTTTCAAAGTGCCTTTTGATAATTTCTTCTTTCATTCTTTTTGTTATTAACTGCACAATAATATCTCTTGGTAAATTCTTTTGTTGTGCATAGGCGGAATTGACCCTATACACTAGATCCAAATTTATTGTGATTTCTTCTGGTTGCTTGTTCAAAAATTCAGATAGAATATCTGTTATCTCTTCTTGCACACTTGCGTAGTTGATTCTGGCACGCCCCTAAATCTTAGTTGTCTTTCCATTGTCTTGCATTCCATCACTGCCATCCTTTCCTGTAATGCTTGATTTTCCGCCTTTACATTTGTAGCTAGATCATTGGTTTCCTGTTCCACTTCTTGCACCTTATTATTTGTTGCTTGTAATTAATTTTTAATTCCATCCATGTTCTTGGCCAGTTCCGCTACTTCCGTTTTGATTATATCTTTTAGATCCTTTACCAAAGTTTCATGCATCTTTTGTATTGATTGATTCAATTCTTTATAGCCTTCTGTGACTTTCCCCCCCACCAATCTTTCAATCGCTGCATCTACTGTGGCTTGCCATTCTTTATCTATTTTTTTGTCATACTTGGACTTGGCTTGGTGCCACCCCACATGTCTGCTCTCTTTCTTAGATCCGTTTTGCCTTCTTTTCTTTTATTCCTCTTAATATAATTTGCTTTTACTGGGATCGCTAAAAATTTTTTTTTTCAATTTAGTCCCAAAATGTCGGGCGCAATTTCTCTATGGTATCTGGAATCACTTCTTCCCTCGGTTAAAATGGCATACTTCCTGTTCCTGTTCCTTTAATCCCAGTTTCCTTGCGATATTTTCTTTGTTTTGCTTCCGTGTCTTCTTTCTTCTTGCTGTTCTTCCTGCTTCCTGTTTTCTTGTCCCCTCTAGACACAAATTGTCTCCACCTCTTTCAGTCTCGTCTCATCTCGCGATGTTTCATATGCTGTTTCCCAGCTCCCTCCTCCTCTCTCGCGCCAGTTATCTCTTCAAACCGCAAGTATGCGTAAACAATACTATTTATTACTCTTTTTGTCCTTAAAAACTTGCCAAATTGAAAATTTCTTACTCAATAATTGTTCCTTATTGTTTCCTCTCTTTAATTAAGCCTTTATAATACTTTGATTTTTGGTCTTTTTTCTCCATTTTCATTTAAAAAGTCCGATAACAATCTTTACCTTAGGTTGCTTTTTTGAGTTGTCTGTGTTGTTTCCTCCGTTTATAGATGGTCAAAGCTGGTATTGAAGCTTGGTTTCTGATGACCTTATGCCAAATTAATGACTCCAGAGGTACTGCAGAGTTAGTAGCTTGCCCTTCTCTGAGGGGACCTCAAGGTGATGGGGAGAATCCTTGATTCAGAACCCCACCACCACCGAGATCACACACTCTCGGGGTCACATAGCATTCTGGACCCCCTTCTCCCTGAAGGGGGGGCAGTAGCAGGCGTTCAAGCACCTCGCTTTCCAAAAACAGTGTCTCGGATAGCCCAGCTCCCTAGGCTACGTCAGATCGCCATTAATCCCAAACCGGAAGTCCAATCCAGCCTGCCCAATTGTGTCTTGTGACTAGTCATGAGCTTGACAGACATCTTTTTTTTACAGTCTCAAATGAGCAGCAAAAATAGAGTCAAAGTTGTGCAGGCTTCGGTTGTTTGAATTGCCTGAACCCAAAGTAAAGGGATATATTTAAAAAAATACATGAAACAAAATACCAAATATTTGAGTACAAAATTGCATATTCATACACACAGGGAGCTTAAAATTGCCTCATTCCTGCTTGCTTGATGCATTTGGATATTTCTGATCCAAGTAATATCCTTGCTGGATCAGACCAAGTGGTCCATCTTGTCCAGCAGCCTATCTCATACATTGGCTGACCAGTTATTCTGGATGGCCAACAATAGGTCATAGACCAAGGCCTTCCCCTGATGTTGCTTCATACTGGTATTCAAAGGTTTGGTGCCTCCAAATGTGGAGGTTCCTGTTAGCCACAAGGCTGGTAGCCACTGATTAACCTAAACCCCATGAATCTGTCTAATTCCCTTTTAAAGCTGCCTATGCCTATGGCCATTGCTACCTTCTCTAGCAATGAATTTCACATTTTAATTATTCATTGTGTAAAGGACGCATTTCATTTTGTCTGTACAGAATCTGCTGCCCAAGGGGGGTGAGCAACTGATCTTCCTGAAGGTCAACTTGCCACTCTTCAACAACCCAGTCCTGGACTTTGAGAGTGAGTGAAATGAGCCCATGCTTGTGCTTGCATCCTCTCAGTCTGTGTTGGGGAGTCGTGGGAAAACATTCTTCTCCAAGCTTAAAACTAGAAAGAAATGGTTATCCAGTTTGACTGGCACTATATAAAATCCACATTCCAAATTGTGTTCTAAAAAAAACTTTTAAAAAACCCTCAGCTGAGCCCTAGTTGCTGTGTAGCATAGGGGAGGGGATATTGGTGGGGCTCAGCACTGCTCTGCACAATTCTGTGCAATAAATAAATAAATTCAGTGCTAAAAATGATGTCCTTGCCACTCTCTTAATGAAAAGAACCCAGAAATATCACTGGAACAAGAGATATTAGGAAAGGATCTCAATTAAAAACAAACTTGGATTCTCCAGTTTGACTTTGGTTGTGTTGAGCCTGCCATGTTCTGTGGTTCTGCTGGGATTCTCAGGTTTGACATTGATTCTGTTGGGCTTGTTGGTTCTCTTTACATTTGGAGGCTTTTGGCCAGTGGTTATTGTTGTGTTTGGCTATTGGCTTCATTGCCCTGGAGAAAGCATGGAACACTACCACCCCCTGAAAACAATGGCAACTAGTAGGATGGCTTGGGACACCTTGTTCAAGAGCCCATAGAATTAGACCCCTTGTTTCAATTTACTTGAAACTTAGGTATATTTAGTGGACCAACAAGACTAGGTTCCTAGAAATTTTGGAGTCATTTGTTTGAAAATCAGCCACTTCAGCTGCTCAGAAAGAGTCCCCCTCCCACCCCAGGGAATAACACATGCACACCAATTCAGAATTCAAAGAAAAACAAATCAAATCCCTAAATATTATCTGAGACAAAATTAATCTGGAATACCACTATGGTAACTGTTTCCAAAATCCATATCCAAAAAATACTATTTTTTTTTCAAGTGCACATCCCTAGATGAAGCATGTATAGATTATCTGAGCTGATGGACAGGCACATATGGGAATGTGTAACAATGTTGTCCATGTTTGTTTATGTCTACCCAAATAGACCTTATTTGTGAAGCCTTCTGCTATTATAGAAAGGCTACTACCTTCCTAGAAAACAGAACAGAAAGGAAATCTAGAATAGCCTTAGATAAATTAACTGATCACAGATGGGAGAGAAATCAATAATGTATTTATGAACTTCAACAGTACAGAAGGAACAAATGCAAGAAATTTCCTATGAAAGAATAATGTTGTATGTATTTTCCCATATAAACCCAGTCTAAGTGAAGACTAAGTGAAAAATGTGTTGTTTTTTCTGTTTTCCCCACTTGCATTAGTTACAGAGCAGTCTGGATTTGGTTTCAAGTGGGAAAATGCCATCCTTCAAAGAAAGAGACAAGTACTTTCCCAAACATTCCAGGAAGCCACCCTCAAGAACTCAGTCCAAAGTTTTAAGAGCAGAGGAGATCATCCAAGATATTGTCTGGTGGCCTTTATCTGAGGCTCTCTTCAATGGCAAGAATACAGCTCTACCACACAACCAGTCTCACAGACAGAGGCCCTCTCTGAGCCACAGCAGGAAGATATTACAACCCTTCTGTAAGAAAACATTTGGTGGAGATTTATTGGACATTCATAGACAATGGTTTACAGAAGCAAACCAGCCCTTTATACCAAAAGTTTTAAAAACACCAAAAAAATCATTCCTTTCAAAATACAGGTATTATAATTCTCCATGTAGAAAGAAGAGCTTCTCATCTGATAAACCATCATACAAAAATCCAAGAAAGTTTCACAGGTAAAATGCTCAACAACTTTGTTTGCACATGAATAGCTAAATAAATAAAAAAAGATGTAGTGTCTTCAGCTTCAAGCAAATAATTTTAAACTCCTGTCAGTGTTATTCAAAATTTTCTTTTTCAACTTGCAGGGCTCTGGAAGATGAATGCCTAAGATCTTATGCAGATTACTTCCTACGGCATCTGCTCAAGGTTGTTGTACCCTGTTTGGTATGGCGGGGAAATGATATGGGCAATAATATTCATAAATATAAGCAAGTCTGGATCTGAGCACAAGGCAATTTTAGACAAAAGCTATGTATTCCATGACAGAAATGCATCAGGCATAGCTGAAAGAAATTTTTAAAATCTACAAGGATTACTGTTGGTGATGATTAACTGAAACTGCTTATGAAAGCAATTGAAAATTGCACATTTGGGAAATTGTAGTGTTTCAAGGTGGATAATGACAATGGGTAATTACAAGAGAAAGATCTAAAATAACAGAGCGCTATTGAAAACTCAAACAGTGCTCTAAAATGTACAAAAGTAATAGCTGAACCATCTTAGGGTTCTCTTTCCAAGAAGCAGCAGTCATGTGTTTGACTAAATTAATGTAGTCACCTGTTATATGGGAGAGAGACAAAACCTGTGACTACTTTTAAGAACATAAGAACATAAGCAAAGCCATGTTGGATCAGGCCAGTGGCCCATCCAGTCCAACATTCTGTCACACACAGTGGCTAGAAATCCAGTGCCATCTAAAGGACTGTCAGTGAGGCCAGGACACCAGAAGCCCTCCCACTGCCTTCCTTCCAGCACCAAGACAACAGAGCACCACCTCCCCATAAAGAGAATACCATCTATCTCCTGTGGCTAATAGCCACTGATGGACCTCTGCTCCATATATTTGTCCAGTCCCCTCTTGAAGCTGGCAATGCTTGTAGCTGCCACCACCTCCTGTGGCAACGAATTCCATGTGTTTATCACCCTTTGTGTAAAGTAGTATTTTCTTCTATCTGTTCTAACCCGACTGCTCAATAATTTCATAGAGTGCCCACGAGTTCTTGTATTGTGAGAAAGGGAGAAAAACACATCTTTCTCTACCTTCTCTAACCCGTGCATTATCTTGTAAACCTCTATCATGTCTCCCCTCAGTCGTCTTTTCTCCAGGCTAAAGAGCCCCAAGCGCCTCAATCTTTCCTCATAGGGAAAGTGTTCCAATCCTTTAATCATTTTAGTTGCCCTTCTCTGTACTTTTTCCAGTGCTATGATATCTTTTTTAAGGTGTGGCGACCAGAACTGTACACAGTACTCCAAATGAGGCCTCACCATCGATTTATACAGAGGCATTATGATACCGGCTGATTTGTTTTCAATCCCTTTCCTAATAACCCCTAGCATAGCATTAGCTTTTTTTATGGCAGTCGCACACTGTGCTGACATTTTTAGTGAGTTATCTATCATGACTCCAAGATCTCTCTCTTGGTCAGTCTCCGCCAGTTCAGACCCCATCAACTTGTATTTATATTTTGGATTTTTGGTTCCAATGTGCATTACTTTGCACTTGGCTACATTGAACCTCATTTGCCACATGGATGCCCACTCTTCTAGCCTCGACAGATCCCTTTGGAGTGCCTCACAATCCTCTCTGGCTTTCACCACCCTGAACAATTTCGTGTCATCTGCAAATTTAGCCGCTTCACTGCTTAATCCCAATTCCAAATCATTAATAAACAAGTTAAAAAGCATTGGACCCAATACCGACCCCTGTGGCACCCCACTGCTCACCACCCTCCACTGTGAGAAGTGCCCGTTTATACTCACTCTCTGTTTCCTATTAATTAGCCAGTTTTCGATCCACAAGAGGACTTGGCCCTTTATCCCATAGCTACTGAGCTTACTTAGGAGCCTTTGATGAGGAACTTTGTCAAAAGCTTTCTGGAAGTCAAGATAAACAATATCTATCGGGTCTCCCTTGTCCACTTGTTTGTTCACTCCCTCAAAGAACTCTAACAGATTGGTGAGACAAGATCTTCCCTTACAGAACCCATGCTGAGTTTTCCTCATCAGCTTTTGGTCATCAATGTGCCCACTAATTTTATTTTTGATAATAGTTTCCACCAACTTACCCGGTATTGACGTCAGGCTGACTGGCCTGTAATTTCCCGGATCTCCCCTGGAACCTTTTTTAAAGATGGGGACAACATTAGCTACCTTCCAGTCCTCAGGAACAGATGCAGAGTTTAATGACAGATTACATATTTTTGTGAGGAGATCTACAAGTTCACACTTGAGTTCTTTCAGAACTCTTGGATGTATGCCATCTGGGCCCGGTGATTTATCAGTTTTTAAATTATCTAGCGGTCGCATAACCTCCTCTCTCGTCACCTCAATGTGACTCAGGTCTTTCAAAACCCCTCCCAAAGTCAGTGCTTCCGGAGTGGGCATGCACTTCTTATCTTCCACAGTGAAGACAGAAGCAAAGAACGCATTCAGCTTCTCGGCCATTTCCCTATCACCCTTTAGTAATCCTTTTACGCCTTGGTCATCCAAGGGCCCCACTGCCTCCCTAGCTGGTTTCCTACTTCTAATATATTTAAAGAATTGTTTATTGTTTTTCTTTATGTTCTTTGCAATATGCTCCTCATATTCCCTTTTTGCCTGTCTGATCACAGACTTGCACTTTTTTTTGCCACAGTTTATGCTCCTTTTTATCAACCTCACTCCGACTAGTTTTCCACTGCCTAAAAGAATCCTTTTTACCTTTTACAGCTTCTATTACATTGCTTGTTAACCATGCTGGCCTTTTCCTAAACCTATTTGTGCCTTTCCTAACCAGCGGTATATATTTAATTTGAGCTTCCAGGATTGTAGTTTTAAATAGTCTCCAAGATTCCCCAAGTGTTTTGACCTTTTTTACTTTCCCTTTCAGTTTCTTCTTCACGTACCCCCTCATCTCAGAAAAGTTACCCCTTTTGAAGTTAAACATGGCTGTGTTGGTCTTATTTGGCAATTTCCTATTTATACATATGTTGTACTCAATAACATTATGGTCACTGTTCCCAAGTGGTGCAATCACATTTACATCTCTCACCAGGTCTTCAGCATTACTGAGGACCAAATCCAGGATCACCTCTCCCCTAGTAGGTTCTGTAACCATCTGTTCCATAGCACAGTCATTGAGACAGTCTAGAAACTCACTTTCTCTCCCCCGATTCGAACACCCATTGGCCCAGTCAATGTGTGGGTAGTTAAAATCACCCATTACAACACAGTTTTTTTGTTTAGCAGCCATCTTTAATCCTGTCATCATTTTATAATCCTCCTCTATTTTCTGATCTGGAGGGCGATAACAAACTCCCACAGTTAAGTTTCCATTTGGGCCCGTAATTTCAACCCATAGCATTTCCAGAAGCGAATCTAATTCAGTTACCTTCTCAATCTTACTGGAATGTATACCTTCTCTGACATATAGAGCCACCCCACCACCAACCCTTCCCTCCATATCCTTCCGATATAATTTATATCCAGGAATCACCGTGTCCCACTGATTTTCCTCATCCCACCAAGTTTCTGATATGCCCACAATGTCTATGGATTCGCCGAACACTAAACATTCCAGCTCCCCAATTTTACCTCGGACACTTCTAGCATTTGTATATAAACACCTGTAACTTCCCCGGCACACTTTGCCTCGAGACGTAGTTAGGTCATCTGCACTGTTTGTCTCCATCTCAGTTGACAACTCTAATCTATCTCCCTGTAGAAGTGTTATACCTAGCCCTTCATCTCTCTGAGATGAACCATCCTGAACCAGAGACACTTGTCAGCTTTCCCCTAGCATTTAGTTTAAAAACTGCTCTGCCACCTTTTTGATTTTAAGTGCCAGCAGCCGGGTTCCTTCTCGGGACAAGTGGAGACCGTCTCTCTTGTACAGCTCCCGCTTGTCCCAAAAAGAATCCCAGTGCCTAACAAACTTGAACCCTTCCTCCCTACACCATCGTCTCATCCACGCATTGAGACTCCTGATCTGCGTTTGTCTCTCTGGCCCTGCGCGTGGAACAGGTAGCACTTCTGAGAAGGCTACCTTGGAGGTCCTGGCCTTGAGTCTCCTGCCTAACAGCCTAAATTTTTGTTCCAAGACCTCACGACTGCATTTTCTTTAACAGTAACAAACAAGCAGTGTACTTGAACAAAACTCTCCTCTTTTATTTTTCTTTTTTAGTGCTATTTTTTAGTGCTATTTCTTTTTTAGTGCTATTTTAGTGCAGAAACTGAAAAGAGTCTCAGGATAGGTAGCAGGACTATATCAACATGATATGTACAATCAAAAGTGTGTTCTTGTACTTCAAGAAACAAAACTTATGAGACGGAGGTCTGTCATCAGATCTGCTCAGCATTTTTAAGTACTAAAAGTAGTGGCAGTAGGCCCATTTCGGGCTCGGGCATGCAAGGGATAGGCCAGCTTGTTTAGTTCTTCAATCCCTACACAGCTTTGCCAGTAGAAATCAGCCCCTTCTCCTATGGGCTGCTGTTAGGCAAATGGATGCCAATCTTTTTTTCCTGATGAGGCAAATAACATTTTGGAGGGGTCGGTTTCAACTGTCAAAATTGTATGGGCTTAACCCCCTTGCTTCCCCACAACCCTGTTCCAAATTGGGGCCTCACATATTTGTGATTTTTATTTTTTAAAGCACTGGGAAGATCTCAATGCCTCATCTTTATTGTATTTATTTATTTACTTCATTTATATCCCATCTTTCTTTCCAATGGGGACCCAAAGCAGCGTATATCATTCTCCTCTTCTCCAATTTATCTTCACAACCAGGGCTTTTTTTCAGCTGGAACGCAGTGGAACGGAGTTCCAGAACCTCTTGAAAATGGTCACATGGCTGGTGGCCCCACCCCCTGATCTCCAGACAGAGGGGAGTTTAGATTGCCCTCCATGCCGCTGGAGCAGCGCGGAGGGCAATCTAAACTCTCCTCTGTCTGGAGATCAGGGGGTGGGGCCACCAGCCATGTGACCATTTTCTCTGAGGGCAACCCACTGAGTTCCACCACCTCTTTTCCCAGAAAAAAAGCCCTGCTCACAACTAATAATAATAACAACAACAACAACATTCAATTTATATACCGCCTTTCAGGACAACTTAATGTCCACTCAGAGCAGTTTACAAAGTATGCCATTATTATCCCCACAACAAAACACCCTGTGAGGTGGGTGGGGCTGAGAGAGCTCCAGAGAACTGTGTCTAGCCCAAGGTCACCGAGCTGGCTTCAAATGGAGGAGTGGGGAATCAAACCCAGCTCTCCAGATTAGAGTCCCACGCTCTTAACCACTACAACAAACTACCCTGTGAAGTAGGCTGAGAGTGTGTGACTGGCCAGCAAGCTTCCATGGCAGATTGGGGATTCAAACCTAGGTTCCCTAGATCCTGGTCCAACACTTTAACCACTATACCACACGGACTCTCAGTGTGGGCATACTTTGATTTCCTTTCCTTTTCTCCACTAACTATTTCTGGTCCTGTTTTGAGTCATTTTAATAATTGACCTTGATTGGTATTTACCATTGGGAGGCTGAAGGAGGATTAGATATGTTAGTAGCTTTACCTTCACAGAGGGAATCCATGAGAAACATTCTCTCGTGTGAAAATAATAAGTTAAATTTATTTTTAATGCTATTTCTCCATCCAAACACAATATAAAAATTTGGCCTTAATGTACCCTGAAAATTTTAACATTGCATTGTGCTTGTGGCAGTGTAGCCTCTGACACCAATTGGATGAGCTGGTATGTTGGAACATTCCAATTGCTCAGACATCATAGCCACCAGCAATAACATGTACACATTCCAGTCTCTGTGAGAAGAGATAGTTGTCAGTTTAGCTGAGAATAAACTCTCATGCAGGCTGTATGCAAGAAGGAGCTGTGTGGGCAAGTTAAGACTAGAAAGCGTTATTGGGAAATGGACTCAGATGGTAGGGAACCAGCCAGAGAGCCCAAAGGTATAGCTGAAAGAAAGAGACAGAACAAATAGTGGGATGATTTAATAATGAGAAAAGGGTAGGGGAGACTGAATTTGCTCAAACATCTAGCAGTCTCTCACCTAGGGAGCCAAATGGTGTATCGAGTTGCCAGGTACAGATCCTAACAAGGTTCCTATGCCCTGAAGAGTTGCATGGCTGGGAGAATCCTGCTCACTGTTTGTTTTTCCTATCATCAGTACAACATTTGACCTACTAATCTAAAAGGACCAGTGGAGGAATAAAATGAATGGGGCAATGAACTGAATTTTGTATTCCTTTTTTTTTTTTGAAAAATTTTTATTGGGTTAGACTCCATTATTTCCACATTTACATTCAATTTTCCCCAATTTTTTCATCTCTAACCCCCTCCCTTTCCCCCCCCTTTTTGTTGACTTCCAACAGCTTTCCAACCCTTTGTCCCCTTTCCCTTACTTTTATTAGCTTCCTCTATCTAAAACAAATATATATTCTCCATTATTCTAAGCAGTACATCCTTAACTATTTTTAACATTATATGCCCAAACTGTAAGCCTTTGTTTCCATCTTAGATAAACAATTTATCCCAATTTTTCAATTTCAGGTATTTCTATATATCATAAACCATATAGATCATACATTCGTTTATATCAAACAATTTGACTTATTCTCTATATATATTACTCATTCTATCTTTTTATAATAGTTCTATATATCTCTCCTCACGTAGTCAATCAATTTGACCCATCTATATCTTCAGACATTCAGTTTGGTACAAAACTTGTCAGAAAAAAAAGAAAATATTGTTAGTTAATCGCTCCTTATATTTAGTCCTTATAATTAATTATTTTCTCTATGTTCTGTTTGTTAACCTATATATATCTGTATATATGTCAATCTATTAATCTGACTGCTTATTAATTCACATTTATCTCTTCTCCCCCCGGTAAAGTCTCCCCCCTCTACTTCAATACTTCAGTAGTTCTCAAACTGCCACAGTTTTCCTCCCACCTCCCATTTCTTCTCCAGGTATTGTTTCAGCTTCTCCCAGTCTGTGTTGAACTGCCCTGAGTCCAGATCTCTCAATTTTCTTGTCATCTTGTCCATTTCAGCCATATACAGCAATTTGTAAGTCCAATCTTCAATAGTTGGCACTTCTTGTACTTTCCATTTTTGCGCATACAAAAGTCTAGCTGCTGCTGTCATATAAAATATCAACGTCCTGTGTTGGGCTGGAATTCCCTCCATTCCCAAGTTCAGTAGCAGGAGTTCTGGGTTCTTATTAATTTGAAATTGTAAAATTTCACTCATTTCTCTTATTATTTCCCCCCAGTACTGCCTGGCTACCTCACACGACCACCACATATGATAGAGGGAGCCCTCATGCTTCTTACATTTCCAGCATTTATTAGAAGTATTCAAATTCCCTAGCGCAATCTTCTTTGGTGTCATGTACCAACGATAGATCATTTTATAAATGTTCTCTTTGATATTAATACATGTCGTTGTCTTCATTGTAGTTTTCCACAAGTATTCCCATGCCTCCATTGTTATTTCTTTATTAAAGTTTATAGCCCATTTCACCATTTGTGTTTTAACTATCTCATCCTCGGTATACCACTTCAACAGTACTTGGTATACCTTGGATATTCTTTTCTTATCTTCTTTAAGAAGGGTCTGCTCTAGTTCCGAATTCTCTATTCGTATACCTCCCTTTACAGAGTCCGAATTATATAAGTCTCTGATCTGTCTATACTGGAACCAATCGTAGTTAGGTGATAGTTCCTCTTGTGTCTTTATTCTAAGTTTGGATGCTTCAGTTTTAGTTATTTCTTTATACGTTAAACATTGTTGTTCATTATCAACAGCTCTCGGGTCTATCACCTCATATGGAACCACCCACAAAGGGGTTCCTTCTTGTAGATAGATTCTGTACTTCTTCCAGATTATGTATAGACTTCTCCGAACAAAGTGATGCAGGAACATCGAGTTGACCTTTACTTTGTCATGCCATAAATATGCGTGCCATCCAAATATTTTTTTATATCCCTCTAGGGCTAATAGTTTCTTGTTCTTTAATGTCATCCATTCTTTCAACCAAACTAGGCAGATTGCATCATGATAAAGTCTCAGATTGGGCAGTTGCATTCCGCCTCTTTCCTTTGCATCTTGTAAAACTTTCACTTTCACTCGAGGCTTCTTGCCTGCCCAAACAAAATCTGATATTTTCCTCTGCCATTTTTCAAATTGTTTGGAGTCTCTGATGATTGGTATTGTCTGTAGCAAAAACATTACTCTTGGTAACACATTCATCTTAACTGCTGCAATCCTGCCCAACCATGACAAATTCAATCTATTCCATTTAATCAAGTCTCTCTCTATCTGAGTCCATAGTTTTTCATAATTGTTTTTGAATAGATCTATGTTCTTTGCAGTTAATTCGACTCCCAAATATTTCACTTTACTTGTTACTTCACAATCCGTTGTTTCCATTAACAATTGTTGTTTCTGCTTAGTCATATTTTTGCATAATATCTTTGACTTCTTTTTGTTAATGAAGAAACCTGCCAAGTCTCCAAACTCCTTGATCTTATCTATCACTCTTGGCATGTTCTCCAATGGGTCCTCTACAATTAACATTATGTCATCCGCAAATGCTCTGACCTTGTATGAATAGTCCTTTATTTTTATTCCACGAATTTCATCATCTTGACGTATTTGTATCATCAGAATCTCCAATACTAAAATGAACAACAATGGAGATAACGGGCAACCTTGTCTTGTTCCTTTACTTATCGTCAATTTCTTGGTCAATTCATCATTCACCACAATTGCTGCAGTCTGGTCTCTATAAATTTCCTTAATTGCTCTGATGAATCTTTCTCCCAATTGTAGCTTTTCCATAGTGGCAAACATAAAGTCCCAGTTTAAATTGTCAAACGCTTTTTCAGCGTCAACAAAGAAGAAACCAACCTCTTTGTCACAACGCTTGTCATAATATTCAATAGCATTGATCACTGTCCTTAAGTTGTCTCTTATTTGTCTGTCTGGCAAAAAGCCTGCTTGTTCCTCCTCTATGACTTCCGAGAGCCACCCCTTCAATCTCTCCGCCAATATCTTCGCAAAAATTTTATAGTCATTGTTGAGTAGCGATATAGGTCTATAATTTTTCACATTAGTCAGGTCTTGGCCCTCTTTTGGGATCAATGATATATTCGCTTCACTCCAAGTTTCTGGAATCCTTTGATCCCTTAAAACCCCATTCATCACCTCTTTTAGGAATGGTGCCAGTTCATTAGCCATTGTCTTATAGAATTTAGCCGTAAGTCCATCTGGCCCTGGCGCCTTTCCTAGATTTGCAGATTGTATTGCCTTACTTATTTCCTCGTCAGTTACTTCACTATTCAACTTATTTCTCCAAGCTTCCGAGATTTCTGGAAGTTTGGTTTTCTCCAAATATGACGCTATTGATTCTTTGTTTACTTCTTTTTTATCATACAGCTTAGCGTAAAATTTATAAAAGGCTCTACTAATGGTAGCCTGCTCCAAATACGTTTTGTTATCTTCGCAAATTTTATTTATTATCTTCTTTTCCCTTTTCTTCTTCAATTGCCATGCCAGGTACTTCCCAGGTTTATTAGCACCCTCAAACGCTTTTTGATTCAGTCTTTTGAGATTCCACTCCAATTCTTTATTGCTCATTGCTGTTAGCTGTTCTTGAAGTATTTTAATTTCCTGGTATACCTTCTTTTTCCCTGGTCTCTTTTTTAGCTGTATTTCTTTGGCTTTTATTTTCTCCTCAATCTCTTGTCTTTTCTCCTCTTTCTTCTTTCTTGCTCTACCATTTAAGTCCATTAGTATGCCCCTTACAACCGCCTTGTAAGCATCCCAAACTTTATTGGTTGGTACTTCTTTATTCACGTTGTATTGTATAAAAAACTTTGTCTCTCTTCTCAGTATTTCCATATTCTCTCTTTCCTGTAACAAGTCCTCATTTATTCTCCATGCTTTCCTTTTTCTCTTTTTTCCAAATTTCCACATAATTGGGTTGTGATCTGAGCCTACCATAGGCATTATTTCTACCTCCTTAGTCCATAATGCTAAGTCTTTTGAGGCCCAGATCATATCAATTCTTGATAATGTAGAATGCCTTGCAGAATAAAAAGTAAACTGTCTGCTTTTAGGATATTCTCTCCTCCATACATCTTCAAGAGTCTCTTGTTGAATCAACTCAAAAAAAAGCTTTGGTAATAGTCCTCTTTTCTTTTGTGCCGTTGTAGTCTTTTTGTCTAGTTCCAAGTCTGTCACTCCATTGAAGTCTCCAGCAAGAATTATCTGATCGTATGCAAGATCGTCTAAATGCTTCCTTAAATCCTCAAAGAAGCTTTCTTTTGCACCGTTAGGTGCATAAAGTCCGACTACCAACACTCTCTTTAAATTCCAAATACATTCCACTGCTACAAATCTAGCTTCCACATCTCTCATAACAAATTTTGGCTGTAGCTCCTCTTTTATGTACAACACCACTCCTCTTTTTTTCTTGTTGGAGGCCGCTACATATTCTTTGCCCAATTTTCCAGATTTTAAATATTTTACATCCTGCTTTCTGATATGGGTCTCTTGCAAACAAACAATGTCACATTTTTGTTTTAGTAGCCAGTGAAAAGTATTTTTCCTCTTATTCGGTGAGTTTAGTCCATTTACATTCCAAGATAATACTTTACACTCCATACTCATGATCTTGTTGGTAAGTCTTTTTCATTGTCCTTAATAAATCGCTCCATCTCTCGCTCAGATCTGATGCGTTTTTTGGCCCCTCCAAACTAACTGAATTTTGTATTCCTTTGAGCTTACCAGCTGTTGGCTCTAGATTCAATTCTAGTGCTTCCATAGTACTCATTTCTACTCTGGAAAAGGTGCTTCAACAGTATACATAACTAGCTTCACAGTTTGCTTCAAAAATATAAAACAATACTTTAGGTTGGATCTTACCACCACTCCTTGGGTAGAAGTAGATTTCCCCCTGCCCTTCTCTTAACCGCCTACTGTGACCTCTGAATAGATATGTCTGGGAAAGCTGCACAGGTCAGGGATGGCTGCAGTGATATTGGACAAGACTGCCCATCTACCTCGTTCTGTCAGCAGGGTGGTCCTCAGATGCAACCCATAGGTGCTTTCAGCAGGGCATTCCTGTGGAGCCATTGCCTCTTCCTGGAAGTTGGTTTGGGCTCCACTGGGGAGAAAGGCAGGGTATAAATGAAGTAAATAAATACATCATAAATAAATCTCCTCCCATGCAGTTGCTGAGACAGAGGGAGAGCTAAGCCTCCAGTGATCCCTCTGTGTATGCCACTGCATGTACTGAGGAAGATAGACTATGTCAGTATAAAGTTTATCCATAATGAACATCAACAAATACTGTTGGCTGGTTCTTTTTTGCACCTGGGTATGAATACCCAATTACATGCTGTTTGTCAAATGCGATGGACATATACATGCATTTTTTTGGACTGGCTTTACTTTGAATTGTTACTGAAAGAGGAGGTCTCTTTAATTAGTTGGGGGAATTGGCATTATGGAGGCAGCAACAGGGGGTAACTGGGATTCTCCACCTATGTCTACGGGGATTGTTCCCTTCAAGAACTCACAAATGAACAGGCAGCTGTTCAACGGGAAAGGTTTTTTTTATTAACAGAGGAGGAATAAACGGCAAGCATACAGAAAACACACACAGCATACACACAGAGCTAAGAAAACAATGAGGAAAATGGGAGAGAGTAATTTGGGATAGGGTGATAATTACCACTCCTGAAGAAGGAGGAGTCTGTGGGAGCAGCAGCAAAATAACCAGCATTTCACAGGGAGAAGGAGGAGGCTCAAGCAAACTTGAGGGTGTGTGAATGGGTCCCAGATCACACATACAGTGAGCACCTGGCTGGGCAGCCCAGTTATAGGGCAAAATGTACCCTGGGGCAAAACTGATGTCTTGCCCCAAAACAATGACTTAATGGCTGTCTCTGAAGGAAGGACAATACATTGGGAAAGGTTGATATGACTATCTGGGATGGTCTATAGGTAAAAATATTGCTTGATTACCTGGTTCAGAGCAGGAAGGCTGAATAGCCCTGATTAGGTAAGTGGGAGAGGGGTGGTAGAGGAAGATGTTGATGAATTTATGCAGGGAAGTGTCTCAGGAAGCCTCCTTATCTGCTGTCTGGGGTGTGGAGGGCTGTCAGTCAGTCATCCCCTCTATGACTCATGGCTTGGTAATTTTCCAATCACCAGGCCAGCTGACATGCTCTCTGGGGCCAGGCAGTATCTGGGATTTATTGCAAGGGGTTTATGATATTCCATATCCATAAACTGCCTTTTTAGCATGGGGAGGGGGTCTGACTGCTTACAGAACATATGAAATGTCTCCTAGGGACCAAGCTAGAAAGAGGTCACAGCCAGTTTTCAAGTAACTTCCTTCATATGATAATGAAATCCCTACAAAGTAGATCTTTGCATAGGTGTTCACAGTGTGTGCCATAAGACCCACTGGCGTCTTTCATAATGGGGAAACTAGCTATTACAACACAAGAATTGTTCAAGTGTACAGTTCATATTTTGTTGGTGTTTGTATGGCTTATGGCTTCAGCCGGAAAAGCAATAAACATATTATTACTATTATTATTACAACACAAGAATATATGCCATTACAAGAATATAAAGTAATTGCTTAGTTTCTTTTCTCTACTTTTGAACATTACAGAAATACAACCAGACTTCGGTTTCTCTGCAAGCACTGCTTCAGGCAAAGTAAGTGAATTGTACAGAGCTCATGTTAGTTTGTTGCAGCAAAGATCAAAGAAGAAAGCTGGGCACCTTGAAGACTAGCATGTTCATCATAGCATAAGTTTTTATGAGATTCAGCAGATTCATCAGATGCATGAAGTGAACTCTCAGCCAGCAATAAAGGGAAAACACTTGTAAACAATGAGTTAAACAACCTGGCTTGTGATATTTCTGTGTAAAAATGTATTGAGAAGTACAGTGATAATTCACAATAGCTTTTATTGATGATAACAAGGACACTGTTAACTAAGTAATTTAATATAACACCTGTAGAGGCTGAGAAAATTGTCAGACCTGTTTTGCTGCTAGTTAATACTATCAATATATCCAGGGCTTTTTTTCAGGGGGAACGTGGGGGAACGGAGTTCCAGAACCTCTTGAAAATGGTCACATGGCTGCTGGCCCCGCCCCCTGATCTCCAGACAGAGGGGAGTTTAGACTG